>NW_005054370.1:1613290-1616611 GCF_000277835.1 Geospiza fortis | reverse complement strand
CTGTGTTTCATCCTGGAGCTAAGTTCAATCTGCTGGGTATGGATTTCTCTTTGAGCACCTCTGTCACCACTGGGAGACTGTGGTATTTTCTGAGACCTCTGTTGAAGGGAGGAATGAATCTGATTCCATGTTTTTAGAAGGCTAATTTATTATTTTATGATATTTTTACATTAAAGAATACTATACTAAACTATACTAAAGAATACAGAAAGGATCTAGACAGAAGGCTGAAAGATACTAATGAAAAACACAGCTTGGCCATGATTGGCCATTAAATAAAAACAATTCACATGCTGGATAAACAATCCCCAACCACATTCCAAAGCAGCAAAACACAGGAGAAGCAAATGAGATCATATTGTTTTCCTTTTTCTCTGAGGCTTCTCAGCTTCCCAGGAGAGAAATCCTAGGCAAAGAGATTTTTCAGAAAATATGACAGTTAACAGGAGACATCAAGTTCTCAGGGTTAATTTGGTTTCTTTCCCAGGTTCCAGCCAGCAGCTGGGTTGATGGAGAGGATCCAGGCCATAGCTCAGAACGTGTCGGATATTGCAGTAAAGGTGGATCAGATTCTCCGGAACAGCCTCCTGAATGGGAAAGGTCAGTGCCCCAAATCCCCTGTGTGTTGTGCTGTGCCCATAGGAAGGTCCAACCATGACAAATTTGGTAAAAGTCCCAGAAATGGAGGCTGATCTTGAGGCTGCCTTCCTAGGGAAGCTCATGCCTGGCAGGGGGATGAGTGGTGACAATTTGAATGGCTGTGAGGAATACATTCTGGGGAATTAAATGCAAAATTAAAGGTGAGGAGCAGTGCCAGCACAAGCGCCTGGATAGAAAAATTTGGTGGTTTGGATCTAAATTCACAGGGTCTGGGATTCAGCACCAGGAGAGACATTCCCATCCCTCTGTGGCACTGCTGGGAGGGCAGCTGGGCTCTGCAGATGCTTCCTCACATGCCTGCATGGTTATTGCGGTTTAGGCTGAAGATCCTTCCACTGCCTCTTGCACCTCATGCTTTTCAATTATGGGCAAAGGAGGGCTTAGAGGGGGGCTGGTGGCTTTTATTGACCCAGACATGGAGGCAGAAAAGATCCTGATGCCATTTTAACCACTTTATGGCTTATTCAGGAACTCACCCTGGGGGCTGAGTCTTCTTCCAGCAGCTCAGCAGGACAGCTTTTATTGCAAGTTTACAGTATAAAGGATGTCAAGTGCTTCCCTCGATCCTGCAGCCTGCTTACAAGAGTGGGGATAGGTGGAATTCGGGGTCTGGACCAGGCAGAGGGTACAGGGAAGTGCTGGAAATGCATCTGCTGAGATTTAGGCAAAGAGAACATTCCCTGCATTGAATGGTTGTGGTTTCCTCTGTTTCCTCCCTGTTTTGGGAAGGGTGCTGAAGATGCTTCACATCTTGATGTCCTGCTCCATCCAGTGGGATGGGGCTGTCTGCCAGCCCAGCTGTGGCACCAATGAACAAGCCTGGGGGCTGCCAGCCCTGTCCCATCCCATCCCATCCCATCCCATCCCATCCCATCCCATCCCATCCCATCCTCCTCACAGCATTTCTAGCTGCTCCTCTGTCACACCCCAGCTCTCCCCATGCCCAAATTGTCTCTCTGCAGGGATGGAAGGCAGGAGGGATCAGTGTGAGGTGCCCAGAGACCCCAAGTACCCCGACTGTGCTGGGAAGGTGGAGGTGAGTTGGGGTCCCCTGTCTGGGAGAGGGTCTCCAGCTGGGATGGAAGGGCCCAAAGCAGTGACCCTGGGGGTTAAACTGGGAAGGGCAATGCGGAATGGGATGATTTCCAGGATAAAATGTTTGTTATTATTGGAAAGATGCAGCCCACTGAAGGAGGAGCAGCAGAGCCAAAGGTGTGGAAAGCAAAGCAGGGCTGTGCTTTGAAGAGAAAACACAAGGGAGGTGTCCAACCTTCTCTGGCAGCTTTGCTACAGAAATGGGATTGTTTTCCCCCAGTAATGCCTTCCCCAAATGTACCTTTAGCTGGAGGGGTACAAAGCCCTGAAGCCACAGGCTGCAGCAGAATCAGCTGTGGGACCACCTCTGCCTGCAGCCCTCCCTGCCTGCAGTCTGTGTGTTCAATGCCAGAAGCGAGGAGGAAGCTCTGGCACATCACCTCTGAATATCTGGAGCATTCCCTGGTGTCTGGGGAATATGCCCAGCACTGCCCAGAGCAGCACCTCGTTCAGGTGGCCAGAACCTCCATGTCAATCAGTCCTGCCTGACCCAGCCTGCTCTTCATACCGGAATGCAGCCTGGCACTTGGCCCAGAGCATGATGGCTTTGTCAGAGAGCATATTTACATCAACTAATTAAAAGCATTGCCCTTTTCCCTGCTCTTGCCAACGTGCTTCAAGCTCAGGCTTCTGCAGGGCCCAGTCTCCCTGGAAAGATGTTAAAGGGTACAAGAAAATGATTTGGGGGGTACAAGAAAATGATGTGGATTTTTCACTTCCAGGGGTGTTAGCCATCCTTTCTTTCCATGATTTGAGTAAATTCAGGATGTAATGCAATTGTGGAAGGCTGTAATCCCATCTCCCCTCCTGGTGATTGCTGTGCTTTACAGATTGGGCACAGCAACCTGTCCCTGAGCAGATTTGTTTTTGTAGTTGAATTAGGAGGAGGCTGGCAAGAGCTGTTGTGGGGGATGATAAATCGCTGCTCTGGTCCCTGGTTATTCTCCTCTGTGTGAAATCATCCCTGGGGACTGCTGGCAGATCTGTCTCCTGCCCTGCTGCTCCAGGGGCGATGAGATCAGCAGCTCCCCAGCAAAGCCAGCCAGAAGAAATCCCTGTGGTGCATCATTTCCTGGGGATTAATGGCTGTGCCCCCGGGGAAGGCTGGAACCAGTGCTAGGAACCCAGGGAGCCCCAGCAAACCTCCCTGGCTCTCCCTCTGCCCCGCATTCCCTGGAGGCCCCGAGTGGGTGAACACCAGCCCCATGGCACTGGGGCTGGGTTTGCAGCCCTTTTCCACCTTCTGCCTTTCATTTTTATCTCCCAGACAGAGAAGGGGGATGGAGAGCAGAGGTTTTCCATAGCAGGGGCAGCTGGCAGGGCTGGCAGACCTCTTCCATGAGCCTCACGTGTTTCTTTGCCCCTTGCAGTGGATGAGGGCCCGCTGGACCTCTGACCCCTGCTATGCTTTCTTTGGTGTGGACGGCACCGAGTGCTCTTTCCTCATCTACCTCAGCGAGGTCGAGTGGTTCTGTCCCCCCCTGCCCTGGCGGAACCACACGGCGGCCGTGCCCTCGCCGCCGCCGCCGCCACGCGCGCAGGTAAGGTGGGCCCAACCTGGCTTCT
>NW_005054370.1:1594142-1613249 GCF_000277835.1 Geospiza fortis | reverse complement strand
TTCAGCAGGGCCATGGTGCCTGACGTGGGTTTTCACAGAATCACAGGGTGGTTGGGGTTGGAAGGGGTCTTTGTGGGCAGGGAACCTTGCAGTACAACAGGTTGTTCCAAGGCCTGCCCGACATGGCCTTGAGTGTTTCAAGGGATGGAGCATCCGTCACCTCTCTTTGCAACCTGTGCCAGTGTTTTATCACCCTTATCATGAAAAGTTTCCTCCTTATATCTATTCTAAGTCAGCTGTCTCAGTTTAAAGCCATCACTCCTTGTCCTGTTGCAACAGGCCCTTGTTGGGAAGGATGAAAGTTTGACAAGAAAGTCTCACAGATATGTGTGCTTAGCAGAAAGATTTTTAATGTAGAGTCTGATGAAGGAATAGAGATGGAAGCAAGTTTCGATACAGAAGAAAAGAATTGCTGAGCCAGTCTTGCTGGATAACCAAGGAGGCAAAGGGTGTGTTAGTTAGAAGGGGTTTTTATGGCTTAGAGCAAAGGATAAACCCACCTCAAGCAAGAAGATGTTTTTACCAAGCAGAAAGATAGCACAGGCAAACAAGTCATCAAATGTTGCAAGTAGAAAAAAGGCCTCAGAATTTTCCACTGCAAGAAAACTGAAAAACAACTTCGAGCTTAAACTGTAATGTACTGACTTTTAGTGATCGGAGAACGGTAACATGAATCTGGTAATTATAGTAGTTATGATAGGCTATAGATAACAGTTAAGGTATAGACTGGATCTACTGTATTAAGACGCTCAGCAAAGAGAAGTATATAATGCAATATAACCAAAACCAAAGGGTCCCCAGGGCTGCCTGCAGCTGGAGCTGACAGCTGTAGGCACAGGCTCTGTCACCCATGACCCTGGACTGCTGTGACATCTTGGGTGTAATAAACTGCATTTTGGAGAGCAGCCTGGAGTCCTGCATCCCTCATTTCAGCTCTTACAGGCCCTGCTAAAAATTCTGTCCCTGTCTTTTTATAAGTTCCTATAAGTATGGAAAGGTTGCAAGAAGATCTCCCTGGAGCCTTCTCTTGTCCAGGCTGAACACCCCCAGCTCCCTCAGAGCAGAGATGCTTCATCCCTCTGATCATTTTTGTGGCCTCATCTCCTCCATGCCTTTCCTCTCCTGAGCAATCTGTGTTCTCATGAGGAGCCCTGAGTGCAGTGGGATCCCTCTTGGATTTGGGGCATGAAGTGGAGGAGCTGCCACGGCTCCAGGGGAGCAGGAAGGGCTCAGATCTCCTCTGCTGAGATGGATAAACCTCCCCCAGGCCGCGGGGCAGCCCAGGGACTCCACTAGCTCCTGGAGGACACTTCCTACTTGCTGAACAAAATGAAAGAAAGGTTTGGGTGGGTGTCTGAGTTATCCAACATGACCATTGGACCAGAAAACATTTTCAACGTAGTTAAGGTAAGGGTTGTCTTCTGAAGGGAGCTATTGCTGCCTTTAAACTGCATACTCGAGCAGAGGCTGGCGGGACGGCAGCGGGACCAGAAACACGTACGGGGACACTCGGGACGGCTGAGCCTGGGGACACTCGGGGCGGCTGAGCCCGGGGACAGCTGGGAGGGAAATTCATTTATGGGAGCACGTGGGTATTGTATTTACAGGGTGCCCCGATGAAGGGAGGAATGATGAATCTGATTCCATGTTCTCAAAAGGCTAATTTATTATTTTACCATACTATATTGTATCAAAGAATACTAAACTATAGTATACTAAAGAATACAGAAAGGATACTTACAGAAGGTGAAAAAGATAATAATGAAAACTTGTGACTCTCTCCAGAGTCTTGACACAGCTTGGCCCTGACTGGCCAAAGAGTCAAAACAACTCACAGCAGAAACCAATGAAACAATCACCTGTGGGTAAACAATCTCCCAACACATTCCACATGAGCAAAACAGAGGAGAAGCAAATGAGAAAAGAATTGTTTTCCTTTTTCTGAGGCTTCTCAGCTTCCCACGAGAAAAATCCTGGGCAAAAGGATTTTTCCAGAGAATTTGAATGCCACGTGTGGGTCTGTAGGGTTGGTCTGTTGGGTTGGTCTCTTGTCCATAGACATGATTCCACAGGCATTTGGGATGTGGCAGGACTGGTGTTGCTGAGCAGTGGGGTGGATTTTGGAAACGGGTCCTGGTGGGTGGAGATGGTGTCTGGCTGCCATTGGAGTGTGACAGGTCTCCTCTGAGGATAGCTGAGGTTCCTGGCCCTCCTGTTGGTGTTTCTGTTGTGCCTTTGGCCCCTGTGTGCTGGGAAATCCAGCTCCAGCCCGTGGATGTACATGGAGAGCACGAGCCAGGCCCCGGGACACCGAGTGGCAGTCAAAGGGCCAAGCTCTGGCCATTGGGTCTGTGCTAATTGGACATGGCTCATTTGTCTGCACACCTGACTGAGCTCCCTGAGTAATTACAGCCTGCAAAGGAGCTAGAGGGAATCAGGGACCATAAGTCATTCTGGGCTGGAAAACCCAGATTGTCCCTTTCCCCAGTGCTGACTCCTCTCCTTGTCTCTGCAGATCCTTGTCCATATTGGCTTCCTGACAGAGGAGTCAGGGGACGTTTTCAGCCCACGGGTGCTGAAGGGAGGCCCTCTGGGTGAGATGGTGCAGTGGGCTGACATCCTGGCTGCCCTCTTCATGCTGGGACACAGCCTGAGGGTCACAGTCTCCCTGAAGGAGCTGCAGAGGTGAGTGCTGGGTTGCATGAGGGCTTGGGAGGAAGCAGCAGGTTTGAGAAGGCTGGGGGAGGCTCTTTGCCCTCCTGCATCTCAGTGCTGGTGCTGTACTGCACCACCAGTGTCATGGCTAGGAGAGATCCCATCCTTCTGCATCCCAGGAAAGTGGGAGGGACTGATGGTGATGCTTTGCATGGAGCTGATGTGGATATATCTGGAGCAGGGCTCTGCCCTGTGGCTTCAGTGCTGGATCTGGGCAGAAAGGTTCCCTGCTGCCAGCACACAGCATCACCTGTGTCCACTGACACCTGCCTGGAGCTGGCCATGGGAAAGCTCCCTTTGCCAGCCAATTCCCCAGGGATGCTCCCTGCTGGGCTGGTGGCCAGGTGGCTGCAAGGTGCAGGTGTCCTGCAGGTCACTGGCTCTTCCCACAATGCATGGCTGCACAAAACCCCTGGGGCTTTGCTGGTGGCTGAGAAGTTAGTGTCCTTCCTTTCCTTTCCTTTTTCCTTTCCTTTTTCCTTTCCTTTTTCCTTCCCTTCCCTTCCCTTCCCACCCTTCTGTGCATCCCTTGAAGGGGGTGGTGGTCCCCAGGTTGTCCCACCTCAGGAGATGCTGAGGGTGACTTGGGGACCTCTGGGGGGATTTGCTGCTGCTGGAGGCACTTCCCACAGAGGGATTGTCTCTTTCTGCCATGGGGCAACACAGGATGAGTCTCCAAGAGAGACCAATATTAGATGGAAAAAGAGGTAGAAGCTAACAGTAGGCCCTGTTCCTCTCTGCTGATGCTGTTCTGTTATTACTGGGCTGACACTGCTGCCTTCTGTCACCTCATAAGGTTTGTTCTCCTCCTGATCAGAGGGCAAGAACCAAGGAAATTGCAAATTAGATGGGTTATAAATCAAGAAGAGCCTGGAGCTGCCTCGGGGACTGGGCAGGCTTTGGGAGATGTCTAAGCCAGCATCGGCCACGTAATGAGCCATGCTGAAAAGGGAGTGAAAAAAACCCAACAATCCTGGAGAAAAACAACAAAACCCCCAACCCAGCCCTTGCAGCATTCAGAATTAATGGATGGAATTAGCTCCTAACTAATTAACTTTAAAAAAATCCCAGTCCTAATGCAAGAGGCAGCATCTCCTCAAAGAGGTGGGAGTGACATGCTAAATAATACCCGTGTAGTCAAGGATGAAAGGAGTTAATGGCTGGGAGGGTTGTGTTGTTGTCGTTGTGTGGTTCTTGTTTGTGTTTTATAATGACAAACCTCATGGTGGCTGTTTAGGGAGGCGGGGAGCTTTTGCAGCACCCGTTTCCCTCTGTGAGTGACTCTGGCTGTGAGAGCTGCCCTGCTGCCTGGAGTATTTTACCTTTGCCAGAAACCTGAGGTCACTTCTCATTGATGACAGCTCCTCTGATGCAGATTTGGATGTGTCCCTTGGGACTCCTGGGACCAGCAGCTCCATCTCTTCCCCTGGGTAGCTGAGATGGGAAGTGAGTGAGCCAGGCTGGGGCTGCACATCTTGCCCTTCTCAGTGTCCCAGAAACTGTCCCCACCTCCCCAAACACGTGTCCTGTGCCTGCCTTTGGTGATGTTTTAAATGTTGGACACCCACATCAAGTGCTCACTTTCATGTTGATGGTGTTAGAAAAATTAATCCACAAATACCAGAAGTTTATGTCCAAAAAGGAGACAGAGGAGTCCTTTTACTTTATTCGAATAAAGGGAGAGGCCATGGGGCATTCCCCTGGGGCCTCAGATTTTTGGAGGATGCAGCCTCCTTTTTATCCCAATTTCCCACATTTCCCTTCTCTCTTGCCCCATTTCTGAGGTACTTGGAAGGTACAGACTCCCTGATACACCTGATACCAGAGATTCCCCTCTAATGTACAACCCTCCCTTTTAGTTTTTAATTCTGATAGGGGGTTTTATTTAGGGGTTTTTCTTCCTCATTGTTTCTTTCCTCTTTCATGTCCAGTTTCATTTATCAGCAAACCTAAAGTTTATTTGTAAAAGCAAATATCTTTTTCCATTCATCAATCAGTGGAATCCTTCCCATTGTTTCTTTGATCTCCCAGTGCTGGTTTTATCTACCAGCAGACCCACAGCTTGTTTGGAAAGACAAATCCACTGTTCCTCTCAATGGGCTGGGGTGAGTGGAGGCAGGAGCTGGGGATGTAACCGTGTCCCCTCTGTCCCTGTGGAGACCAAGCCCAGTGCTTGGAGGGTCACCACTGGCACCTTCATGCAGCCCATCAGGAGATGGGTTAACGTGGGTGTCACACAGGGGGGCAGAGGAATGAGTGGTGCCAGCAATCCTGCTGCTGGATCCTGCAGATCTGTCAGTGACATCCCTGCTGCTGGGCTGCTGCCTCTGAGCAGTGCTGGGAAGAGCTTTTGTGACCAGGAGCGAGTGGGAGGCTTAGCAGAACATGAGTAATTAGTCCTGAGGTGTGCTAAGAGTTAATCTTGGCCTCTTCCTTAAAGCCTGGAGGCGTTTTACCTGTAGCCACAGCTTTGGGCAGGGGTTGCAGAGAGCCAGGGATGCACAAAGGGCTGGAGCTGGGCTGGGGGATGCAGCAAAGCTAAATCCCTGTCCCTTGGGGAAGTGGTGACCCAGGCACTCTGCTTCCTTGTCCCTCCTGTTCCCTGCACCCCCCTGAAGCAGCAAAGCTTTGCACCTCTGTAGAGTGAGCCTGAATTTGTCCTCTCCCATCCTGGCTGTCTCTTGCTGACCTTGAGCAGTGTTGGGGTGGGTTTGGGGATATTTTGCTCCAGCAGTGTGAAACATTGACTCCATCCTTGTGTATTTTTCTTTGGCAACCCCTGCTCTTTTCATGGCTGGGAGCTGTAGCTGCTCCAGCCCAGCAGAGCCTTCACTGGAGCCCATAAATTATTCAGCACAGATTAACCTCTCTCCTGGTTTGGATTATTTTTATTTTTGGCTCTTCAAATTTCTGAGCTGATTTTTCTGCGTGTATTGATCATTGGCAAGGGATCACTGGAAGATTTGCCTGCATACACTTCAGCCAGTGGTTATCAGAGCTGTTCATGATTAGCATCTGTATTGATTGCAATGCAGCAGTGCCTGGAGGTGGTCTGGAGTGGGTCAGAATGCTGAGGATCAAGAAAATGAAGGAGTAGAAGTAAGGCCCTGGTCAAAAAAGCTGGTGATGGAGGGCTGGGGGTGAAAACATGTTGGGAGTGTGACACCCATGTGTGTGCTGGGCACCTCTCCCTGCCCAGCAGTGAGGGACAGGGGTGTCAAATGCTTCTTCCTCTGGTTTAGGGACTGATGTTAATCTGGAACAAAGATAAGGAGCTCAGGGAATCTGCAGGCTTCATCCCCAGCTCAGCTTGGCACTGTCGAAATGTCCCTGTGGGGTCTGAGATCACAGATTGGTTTTTCAGGGCCAGTTTATTTGGGTTATCTTTTACCCACTGCAGACTTTCAAGATCTGTGAATTCCACTGTTGATTCCTACCCAGGGGCTATTTTTTTCTCCTGTAGTTGAGCTAAGTGCAGGTGTTTATTCTCCTTTGAACTCCCAGTGAATTTGTGAGCTGCTTCTGGTGCCTCTGGAGAGGTAAGGGGTGAATCACAGGGTTATCTGTTCCCTCCCAACCCAAACCATTCTGTGTTTCTGCGTGCATCTTCCCAGAAGGAAAATGAACTGCCGAGCTGGAGCAGGGAGCCAGGAGCTGTTTTCTCTCTGAGATTTGTGCTGGGTGGGCAGCCAGCAGCATTTTGAGCCTTGTCTTGAAGCAGGGAGAGAAGAAGCTGAACCCCAAATCTGAACAGCAACACTTGATTCATGCTGAAGATCCCTGGTGCTGTGTTGGTAGCCCAAAAGTGCTTTCAGGGAGGTGAGAATCCAGGCCAGTGTTGGTGTTGTTGCTTGCTAGGGGAGGAGTGGGAAGTGCCTGAAAGCTCTGAGCTGGGTTGTTAATGAGGCAGCTCATGAGTAGATGCTGGAAAATTACAAGCAGCACTTTGGAGCAATGGCTGTGCCCACAAAAAAAGCTTTAATAAACCCGTGCCCTGGGGTCAGGCAGGAAGGATCCTCTCAGCTTTTTTCCCTGGGAGGAGCAGCACAAGGGGCACTCCTGGATGCTCCAGCTCCTACCTTCATCCTTGAGCCATGGGAGTGGTCATCTTGGCACGTCCAGCTGCTTTTCTGGGGCTAAGGGAGAGGCTGGGGGAGAAGGGGCTGCAGAGCTGTGAGCTGCTGGGGAGTTCAGAAAAGCACTGACAGGTGATTTTCTCAATGGTCCCCTCGAAATTAACTGCTCATAAAGCAGGACAGAAAGTCGAAGAAAATGGGATTTGATGCCTCTTGGGGTCAGGGCTTTACAAAGCGTTCCTGGAGCTTAATTGCTCCTGTGTCAAGTTCTGGACTCTTAATTCTAGTCCTGGCAAAGCACTGGATTTGCAGCACGTGCCTGTGTCCTGTGCTGGCAGCCCTTTCCTGCTGTGGCCAGCAGGTTGGGTGCTGAGCCACCCTCCCTGTGCTGTGCTGGGGTGGGGAGGATGGAGCCTTGGAGCTGTGGTGGGACTTGGCTGTGCTCCCACTGCCCCATCTCCTCTCAGTGCCTGGCACACAGCGAGAGCTGCGATTTTCCTGCTCTTTCTGTGCTCACTGAGGTGTGCTCAGGCTGCAAAAAGGGCTGTTCAGATGGAAACACCATGTCCAGAAAGCACATTTCTGATTGTCTCCTGGCAGATTAAAGCCATCTTTCTGTCTCACATCTGTTCACATGAAAACCTGCGCCATGCCCAGGCTCTGGCTTCACTCCCTTCGCCAGCTGGCAAAACCAGTCCTGCTGTTGTGTGGGAGAGAAAGGAACTGCTTGTGGAAACAGCCAGAAGTGGCTGGTTCTGTGTGATCCTGATGGAGCTGCAGGGAAAAGCTGTGGATTGCTCAGCTCTGCACCATGGGGAAGAACTTTCAGCCTTTAGCAGGTGCTCCTGGTGCTCGAGTCCAACCTGGCTTTGGGCACTCCCATGGATGGGGCAGCCACAGCTGCTCTGGGCAGCCTCTGCCAGGGCCTCACCACCCTCACAGAGCAGGGATCTTGTCCTCCAAAAAAAGGATTTCTTCCTTTCTTTTGGAGCTGCTGGAGCAGCTGGGACAGCAGGAGAACAGCTCATCTGTCCCAGGGTCTGCCCAGGCACTACCAGCACGTGAGTGCTCAGTTTCTGCTGCTCCCTGCAGGAATCCAAGTATTGATTTCTCCTTTCCTGGGAAGTTCCTTCATATTTGCTGAGTTTCCGAGCAGAAAGAAGTGTTTGTTCTGGCACCGTCCTGTGCATCTCCAGGTGTTGTAAATAAATAAAAGGATTACTGAACTTCCTCCCTCGATGGGTAGGGCTGTGTCATACAAGATCAATGATGGACCAGAGAAACAGTCCTGGTGCACCTTGCAAAAGTGAAACCATTGCAGATGCTGAAATTGGTTGGAAATCCTCATTTCCAGTGAGGGTTCATTCCAGCAGGGGAAGAGCTGGGGCAGAAGGCAGGCAGTAGGATATTCATTTTGTGGCTTAGATTTGCACTTGTTGGTTGTCATGGGGTTGTCACAGACCCCTGGGAGCTGCTCAGACCTGGCTCTGGCACCTTTAATCCCTGGATAACATCCCTGTGCCTGCTGGGCTCTTGCAGCTGAGGGAGCAGGGAGAACAGCATCCCTGCTCTGTTCTCAGCCTTGCTGATAGCAGCAGATGTGGGCAGAGAAGATGCAATTAAACATAATACAAAATATTGGCCAGGCTGCCAGGAGATGCCCACGAGATCCATTTAGTGCTGGACTTCTCAGCACCAGGAGTGATAACGCAGAAAGAAACGTTGGGTTAATTTGAAAATAGGTCAATGGGATGTAAAGATAACCCTGCAGTCATCTGACTCCAGAGCGCCTGCACCATGCCCAGGGAGGGGACGGTCCCCTGGCTGATTAAAGTACCTCTGAGAGGAAAATAGCAGGACAAGAAGCTGCTGGAGATTTATTCTGGAGTAGGCACAGCTGGTGGAGGCAGCTGGCGGAGAGGCGAGCTCGGCATCCGCTTGGATCGGAGCCGCTCCGGCTGCTCCCTCCCAGAGAGGAGCCAGGGCTCAGCTGATCCAGAGTTTGGGATGGGAGAAACCCCTGGATCACCAGCCAGAGGTGCTGATCTGGTCACCATCCATGGCTGGTCTGGGAGGGGAGGTTTCCCCAGCAGATCCCTGGGCTGTGCTGGCGGCGAAGGCGGCGTTTGCGCTCATCAATTTTATTTGCGTAATTTCAAGCGCCATTAATAGTACATGGCACGAGGAAAAATCAGGGAAATTGCACTCCAACCATGAGTGAAATTGGGTTTAGTAGAAAATTAGTTGACTTAACTGGCAAATGATGAAAGCCTGAATAAAGAATGTTTAAATAAGGAGGAATAAAAAAAAAAAATTCTCCCCCCCGCCCCCATCTCAGAGGTGCAGGCTGGATTTGCATGAGTGGAATATTAAAATCAGTGGTTATAAAGTGTTTAGGGAGGATAAGGGGGATAAATGGAGAGATGTTCTGCTCAAAGCACTGCTCCTGCTCTCAGAGCTATTCCAGCCACGCAGCCATGGCACAGGGAGTATAAATGGATGTGGCAATCCTGAGCACCTGGAGAGGGGATGTGTGGCAGATTGTGGTGCTGATGGGAGCTGGGAGAGTCAGACCTGCTTTTCCCTACTGGTGGGAACTTTTTTGGAGGCTTCAGTATGAGTTACACTAATTGCTGCCTCCTGCAGCCCCTCGTCAAGCTTGGTTAGGGCTTCCTTAAATTACAGATTATTTTGTAGCGCAGTGGCTTGTGTGACATGTACCAGCTAGAGGATGGTGTGTGCTGCAAGCACAGTGTAATGGTTTGGGGATTTTTAGTTAAATACAAGGTTTATGGATTGGTTCCACCACAGTGCAGGTTGGTGTAAATCACTGTTTGTCTGATGACTGAAGAAAAAGCAGCACTGTGTGAGCAAATGTGTTGTTTAGAATTCCATCTCTACAAAATCCTGGCTTAAAAATTCCCCTTCAGCCTTCCCGGGAGACTGAGTCTCCTTGGTGCCCTATTTATTGTACCGAGGTGACTGTGGGAGGTGAGAGCCTTTCTATTCCTGCCATCTTCCCAATCAGTCCTGTCATGTAAAATTGTGCATAAAAGTGACAAAACTGCAACCTGTTCCCCCTGCGGCATCCCCGGCCAGGCTGCCCTGAGCTGATGCTGAGATTCCCTGTGACAAGAGCAATGAAGCATCTGCAAAAGCAGCTCTTTGTCTTAAATTGAAATTCTCTGTTTTTCCTGGCTTTGGCCTGCGAGGTTGTCCCACATTTACACATTTTCTGGAGTCCCTGTCATGGTCAGGAGTTTGGGGTGACCCTGCACTGGTGTCAGGTTGGGATGGGGCTGGAAGAAGGATCTTGGTGCTCAGTGCTCAAGGACTTGGAGCCACATCAGAGTCATAGAAAAGTCTGAGTTCAGAGGGACCTTTTAAAGCTCTTCTGGTCCAAACCCCTGCAATGAGCAGAGGCATCTTCCTCCAGGTCAGGTTCAGAAGAAGAGGGAGGTGTGGCCAGGAGCCAACCAAGAACCCTTTATCATATTTCTTATGGCCAACAAATTTCTGGCTCTGTGTGGCCCCTTCTGATGTTAGTGAGAGACTGGAGAGCAAATATTTGTGACAGTTGTGTCCCTTGGCTTTCCCTGGATGGGAAAGCCATTGATTCCCTCTGGAAGCAGCCATGGGATTGAAAAGTGAAATGTTGAAAGGCTTGGCAAGGGCTGAGGACCTTATGGAAGTGTTCCTCAGAGGATGGACCCTGGGACCATGGGTCCATTTGAGCTTCAGCTGAGGAACAGATTAAATCCCAGGCAGGGCTGGAAAGGGAATTCTCAGGTTCAGAAGGGAAAATGCTGAGAAATTGAGAGAACCAGTAAGAGAAGTCACAGAGAAGGAAAGATTCAAAGCCTGGTAGTGTAAAGCCTGACCAGAACTTTTATTCCTTAGAGAAGAGAAAATACCTACAGGCATGCCTGGGATAAATTCCCATCTCCAAATAGAGGTTTGGAGTAAGTGAAGAACCCAGAAGAAAACAAAGACAGACGTCCTGGCAGGCAGGAGCTAAGGGTGAGATTTCACAGTGTCTGAGCTCAGACTTGTGAAATAAACCAGGAATTCCTCAGCCTTGTTGGAAGGACTGAGAACGGAACGGGACAACTGCGTGGTGGGAGTGAGACAGCCTGGGTGGACCAAAGCAGCTCAGCAGTTTGGTTTTCCATGAGGATGCTGTTGCTTTTTGGGTGTGAATGAAGCTAGGAGAATGAGGAATTATCATCTTTAGGAGGAAAAACAAAATACAGGAGCATTAAAACTGCGGAGTGAATCAGCCTCTGAGCAAACTGGCACTGGGAAATCACAAGTACAAGCAACATGGATTTTTGAGAAACCTGCTGAAGCTGGAAGGTGTCACAGGGTTTTTTTTTTCTGAGAAGGAGGAAATATGGTCCAGACAAGCAGATGGGCTGTCAGGCTGACATCAGTGGTACACTTGGTGGAACAGCTTTGGAGAGAGGGATTCATCAGTTCACAGAGGTAATTGGAAATGGAAAGAGACACACCACAGGTTTAGCAGCCCTGTATCTTGCTGGATTAATCACATCTCACTCTGGCAGCGAGGTAACTGATGGTCTTGATAAAGAGATTACTGTCAGTTGAGTTTATCTGGATTTTCATAGTGCATTTTATCCACTGGAGGAGGGCAGAGGGGCTGAGTGTGGCTGTTTGTAAGGAACTGGCTGGAAACCCCCTGAGTGAGACCCCGGGCCCAGCTGCCCCCTGTTTTATGGAATTATTTCATAAATGGGACCAAAAGTGAGAATTATGAATGAAATGTGCCCAGCATCCAAGGACAGGCATTGCCAGCAGAGTCAAGGAGAAGCTGAGAATGCTCTGGGATGTTGTGGGTAAGGAGTGGAATAAGAGAGACATTCCAGGGTGTGCTGGGAGGGATGTGGAGCTGGGAACAGGGAGCTTTAGGCTCAGCTGGGAACCTTGCAGGCAGAGAGGAGAGGAAAGATGTGGCTTTACAAGTCTGTCACTGGTGTGACTGCAATGAAAGTAAATGAAATCTGGTGTCTTCAACAAGAGAGGTCCAAGGGAGGGTGTGTGGGGACTGGGACTCTGGTGAGCCCTGGCTGGGGATGCTGTGCCTCACAGTCCATCTGGGAGGAGCAGGAGCTCAGCTGGAGCAGCTGCAAAGATGGGGAGGGACCAGGACTCTCCAGATCTTTGGCCTGGGAAATAAAAACTGGGGCAAGGAGAACCATCTGCCTCCCCCTCCATCAAAGAGGAGCTGTTTGATGGCTCCTGCAGGGAAAGGAGTGTTTGTGCTGGGGGCTGATCCCTCCTGCTTCTCCCCAGTCACTTAGGGGTGCCTCCAGGACGGGGGAACTGCCCCCTGACCAGTCCTCTGCCTTTCGACCTGATTTACACCGACTACCACGGCCTCCAGCAGATGAAGCAGCACATGGGGCTCTCCTTTAAGAAATACAGGTAAGCAAAGCCTACTCTTGATCTCCATTTCATTAATTAGCAAACAAGGACTAATGACCAACCCAAGGAGCCAGACCCTTTGATTTTACCTTTGATTTTTGCCTGCCTGGTGCCTTGCTGTGTCCCCTGCTGCCACAGCATGAGGCATTCTGAGCCTCAGGTATTTAGGATAAAACCTTAATAAAAGAGAGAGAGTTGGGGGAAAGACCAAACCCTGCATGTGCCTGCAGTGTGTTGATGAGTGCTTCCATTCCATTCCTGCAGCCAGGGGAGGGTGAGCCTTGGGAATTTATAAGGAGCCCTATCCCTGGCTCCTTGAGCATCAAGACAAATGTCATCATCCCCTGGTACATCACCAGCCTGGAAAATCTGCGATTTAATTTAGTGCTGATAGACCAGCTATTTATTACATTTTTTTCCCATCTCTTCCACTATCCTACACAATTTTATTAGAGAGAAAAATGACAAGCTCTGTTATTGCTTTTATTATAAATGCATTTGCTTTTGAATTCAGCTAGTTTTGCTCTTCTCTTGCTTGTTTTTCCTCTTCTGTCCTCAGCCTTGTGCTGGTAGTGCCTGCCTCAGCATTCCCAGGATATTGGGAAAGGCATTAATAATGAACTTTTGGGAGGTTCATCATTCTCACAGCTGCTGGGGAGCTGAGGGTCCTGCAAAGGGAAATTGTCCTGCAAGGAGGGAGCAGTGCTGGGAAGGGCTCCTTGGGCTGCTGCTGCACCCTCTTGTCAGGAAAATTAATCCACAAACACGTTTTATGTCCAAAAAGGAGACAGAGGAGTCCTTTGACTTTATTCAAGTAAAGGGAGAGGCCATGGGGCATTCCCCTGGGGTCTCTCAAATTTTTGGAGGGCACAGCCTCCTTTTTACCCCAATTTCCTGGCCACATTTCCCTTCTCTTTTTCCCCATTGGCTGAGGTACTTGAGAGGTACAGACTTCCTGAAATGCTTGGTACCAAAGATTCCCCTCTAATGTACAACACTCCCTTTTAGTTTTTAATTCTTATGGAATTTATGGGTTTTTTTAAAATTCTTATGGAATTATGGTTATGTTTCTTTTGTTTTTCAATATCCAATTTCATCTATCAGCAAACCTGCAGTTTATTTGTAAAAGCAAGTATCTTTTTCCATTCATCAATCAGTGCAATCCTCCCCATTGTTTTTTTTATCTCCCAGTGCTGGTTTTATCCACCAGCAGACCCACAGCTTGTTTGGAAAGGCAAACCCCTCATTCCTCTCCATCTGCTCGGGGTGAGACGAGGGTTCCTGGGGACAGCAGGTGTCCCCAGTGGGTGTGTGCCCCGCAGGTGCCGTGTCCGGGTCATCGACACCTTTGGGACAGAGCCAGCCTACAACCACGAGGAGTACGCCACGCTGCGCGGCTACCGCACCAACTGGGGCTACTGGAACCTGCAGCCCAGCCAGTTCATGACCATGTTCCGTGAGTGCTGGTGCCTGGCATGGCTGCCTGGAACAGGGGCTTGACACGATCCACTTGTAAAACCACGGGTCCTTATTGAGAACTTTTGCTGGAGTTCAGGCTGTCCCCAGTGTTGTGGATATGAACGAGGCCAAACTTTCTCTGGGGAAAGAGGTTCTCATTTATTAAAATAGCTGCAAGGAACAGAGTACCTAGGATAAGCCCAAGCACCCACACAGTGAGCCAAAACCAGAACAGTGCGCTACCCCCACGTGCACAGTGTTTTCCCCACAAAGTCAGTATCCAACAAGAAACACCCTGACCCAACCAAACTCCCCCCATTTATAGCCCCCTTCAAGTCCGGGATTGGTCCATTTTGGCTCTGCATGATGACTGGTCCATTTCCAGGCTTCCCATTGGTCTTTAACACCATTCATTCTGGACCAATCGTTTCTGCAGGGCTTCGCATGATTGGTCAGATCTTCCATACCCTCCTTAACATAATTCAATTAATATAACATAATTAATACAATATAATTGAAATATACCCTAATTTAACATAATTTTTACTTATAACACCAGCAGGCTGCACACAGGTACCAGATAGCACAGTCCTGTTCGGAGCTCCCAAGCAGTTCTTAGCCACAGACAACGTTAGCAAGCTTAGGTGAGATCAGCTCTTTAGTGATATCAGCTCATTGTGATTTCAGCTGTTCAGCTTGCTAGGTGCCTAGGCAGGGAGACGCAGGCAGAGAGAGGAGAAGTCTGTGTGGGGTTCCACAGGAGCGTCTTTATTGATTCTTCCGTGAAGGTTCTCAGTGACAGCTCTTGTGACGATGTTCGCAGGGATCTGAGGATGAGGGAAGAGATGAGGATCTGACTCCATGTTTCAGAAGGCTTGATTTATTATTTTATGATATGTATTATATTAAAACTATACTGGAAGAATAGAAGAAAGGATTTCATCAGAAGGCTAGCTAAGAATAGAAAAAGAAAGAAAGAACAACAAAGACTTGTGTCTCGGACAGAGTCCGAGCCAGCTGACTGTGATTGGCCATTAATTAATCTATGAGGCCAATCACAGATGCACCTGTTGCATTCCACAGCAGCAGATAATCATTGTTTACATTTTGTTTCTGAGGCCTCTCGGCGTCTCGGGAGAAAAAATCCTAAGGAAAGGATTTTTCATGAAAGATGTCTGTGACAAGTTCTTCTGCCCGAGCTGGACAAAAGCAGCTCTTTATGTAGGATTCAGGGGTTTTGGAAATTGTCCAATAGGAAGGGTTAAAGGAAAGCGACCTATAGTCTTAGAGAGAGATAAGCAGGGGTCCAAAGGCGGAATAGGGATTTTAGCCCAGTCACCATGACTTGGCATTCCCTATCTTAGGCTTCTGACCACCAGGGAGCCCTTGCTGGCTGTAGGCCTGCTACAGGTCGTGATGGTTTGTTCACTGATCTCACCGTGCAAAAACAACACAGAGGGGATTTCAGTGTTAATCAAAATGAATGCACCTTTATTGAGTGCCCACAGCAAATGTGATAGAAGGGTTGGAAAGGAGATACAGGAGAGAGAGAGAGAAAGAAAGAGGGGGGGTGCTGGGAGACTCAAGCATTCCATTTTCCTGGCTGTGTGAAGCCCCTCTGGCAGCCTAAAAACACCTCACTGTGTGAAGAGCTGCTTGAGTCGGTTCTGAAGCCTGCATTTCATGAGGAGCCAGGCTCATCTCAGGCTGTATCCCCACTCCTGGGGACATCCCGAAAAAACATCTGTCCAGCCACTTGTCTCCTCCCCTTGGTGCCCACAGCTCACACCCCTGACAACTCCTTCATGGGCTTCGTGTCGGAGGAGCTCAACCAGACTGAGAAGCAGCTCATCAAGGCCAACAAAGTCAGCAGCATGGCCGTGGTGTATGGCAAGGAGGCCAGCATCTGGAAGGTGGGTGTCCTAGGGCTGCTGGGGACAAGCCAGGCGGGCAGGGGTAGGCACAGGCAGGGCTGGGAGGCAGCCCCAGCCTCTGGATCTCACCCTGAGCTGTGGAGGTGCAGATCTGGGTGTGTTTGTGGAGAACCATCCTTGTCCTGGTCCTGGGGGAATGATGGGACCACATCCAGAGCCTCCAACAAACAGGGAGAGGCTGGTGGGACACCATTCCCTGCTCCTTGCTCTGGGTGGTGCTTCCTCCCAGCAGGCTCTGAGGCTGAGGATTTCATATCGATGATTTTATGTAATCAATTATAATGATTGCCACTAATTAATTGCAGTGATTGCTGCATTATGATGGGGATAGTTTGAGTCTGCTTTCAAGCACTCTGTGAAAAGGGGTTGTGCTCCCTGAGCCCGAAACACCTGGGGGAGAGGGGTGGGTCGCTGCATGGGGACAGCCCCCCAAAACACCCCCCAAAACACGCCCCTGCATCTCCAGAGGGGCTGTGCACGCTCCCCTTGCCTTATCCAGAGCTAGCAAGCTGCTTTTCCTTCCAGGGCTGTAAAAAGGAGCTAATTCTCATTGTCTGTTGATTTATTTCTATTTTTCCCTCTGTGCACCGCCTGGGGCTGCTCCAGTTGCAGGTACTGTACCACACCAGCTGCTGCTGGGCTTTGCCTCTGCTCCTCTTCTCAGGAGAGAAAAGGTTTTTGTCAGACTCGACTTTGCCTTGACGTGGGCTGGGTCCTCTGGAGCTGCTGGGATTGATGTGGGTTGATGCAGTGGGGGCTGTACCTCCTCCCCTTCCCAGCTTTCCTGATTAGCAGCTGCTAATTAGCAGGGATGCTTGTGGTGAGCCAGGATCCAGCCAGGCTGTCTCCTCTTTTCTGGTGTTTGTGGGGTTTCCATCCCTGCCCAGGTCTGACAGCAAATCCCCTCTGCCTGGCTTGGGGGCTCCCTAAAATCCCTACTGAAACCCACTGAATCTCATTTTAGGAGAACTGCAACGTCTTGTCTTATTTTTCTGCCATTCCCATGACCTTTCTTATCTAGAAGTTTCCTTGGAGCTTAGTTAAGGTAATTTGGGAAGGCACTAAAGAGAGTTCAAACCCCAGAATGGACATTTCCCTCCACCCAGGGTGCTACAGGCATTTGCTGTTTTCAGTCGGAACTCACAAACAACATCAGTTTTCCCCAGACTGCATATTTGGGGCCATTTATTGCTGGGTGAAGAGGCTGGGGCTCCTTGAGGCCAGGCTGCCTGGCCTTTGCTTCCCATCTTGTACACTCCGTGGAATAAAAAAGGAAATAGAGGAGTTTTTCCTTATTTTGAGTGATTTTGAGGTCTAGAAAGGCACAGACCACCTCCATCTTCTGGAGCCAGGTGCTCATTTACCAGCCTTGGACTAAACACCCTCTCCAGAGCAGGATGTTTTTGACATTTAGAAACATTTCATTAAACCTCCCTTCCCTTTATTTCTCATTTCCTATCCCTCTGAACTTCTTGCCTCTGGCTCACGATAGGAGCTGAAGTTTTAATAAGCTGGGAAAGCCTTAGAGCCTTGGAGGATTCCAGGGATCCATGGCTGAGGGCAGAAATTCAGCATTTGAGGAGGCTTTAAGGCAACGTACACAGAGTTTTCTCAAATTCCCCATTTAGAGCTCCTTATTCCCCCTGGTCTTCGCTCTTTTGGGGCTCTTGCAGCACTGGAAAATCCCGCATCCAAAGGATGGGCCCTTTGTGGTTTTTTCAAGCAAAAAAATTCTCCAGTAAAGAAATTGTTAATAAGAAAGTATGCTTTGGAGCAAAAATAGGGAAGCCTCCAAGAGAAGAAAATTGATGACCCCTTTCATTTTCCAGGTAGTGAAACAGGATTAAATCTGAATGAGAAAATCCTTGGAACTTGTTACTTGGAATAAGAGGCTATTAGCAAGCTCAGGTTCCTTCTGAACCCTCTGAAGCCTTTAATTCAGCAGCTCCAGAGTGGAAGCTGCCCTTGGAGGGGACAGGGGAGGCAGGAACCTGATGATCAGAGTGATGGACCCTGCAGCCATTGGGGCTCTCCAGGAGCCTGGGGCAGTCCAGGATGTGTTTCCAAGGCATGAGAAGGGACAGGTGGGGATTTTGCAAGCATGGAAGGTGCTCTGGGACAGCAGTTTGAGAGTTAAACCCCTCCCTGTAACAACGGGGAGGAGGTCAGACCCATTGCTTCGTGTAGTTCACGTCTGCCTTCCTCCCCAGGGCAAGGAGAAGTTCCTGGCCATCCTCAACAAGTACATGGAGATCCATGGCACTGTTTATTATGAGACACAGAGGCCACCCGAGGTGCCAGCATTCGTCAAGAACCACGGGCTGCTGCCCCAGCACGAGTTCCAGCAGCTGCTGAGGAAGGCAAAGGTGGGTGAGGCCATCCCAGGACCCTGTCCCCGGTTACCTGTGCTCCTCCCAGGCCTGCAGGCACTCCCAGCTGGGACAATTAACCACGAGGGATAATTAGGCAGGAACCAAGCAGAGCACATTTCAGATCAAGATGTGTCTGAAGAGTTTCTCCTTGCAGACTGTCCACAGGCAGAGTGCAAAGTTGCCTCATTAATTCATGTATTGCTGAATGAGGTGGGTTTTGGTTTTTTTTTCCACCTCATAGCTGTGATAAAAATAAACCAGATTCTTGGAGTGTGTGGGTGTGGGCACATCCCTGTTGCCTTCAGCTGCTGCCTGGGGGAAATATTTCTGATTTACCAGCCCAAACAGCTGTGGCAAAACAATGTAGCTCCATGCAGGGCCAAAGTGATGGTGGTGATCACCATGGGGGATCTTGCAGCTCCTGGACACTCCATGGCTGTGCAAAGTGGGCTGTGGTTGATGGGCTGGGGTTGTGCATCCTGGAGAAAAGGAGACTTGGGGGTGCCCTCATCACTCTCTACAACTCCCTGAAAGGTGCCTGTGCTCAGCTGGGGCTGGGCTCTTTCTCCAGCAGCACTGACAGAGCCAGAGCACACAGCCTCCAGCTGCGCCAAGGGAAATACAGGTTGGATATCAGGGGAAAAGTGTTTCACAGAAAGGGTGATAAAGTTCTGGAATGGCTGCCCGGGGAGGTGGTGGAGCCCCCATCCCTGGGTGTGTTTAACAAAGCCTGGATGTGGCACTGGATGCCAGGGTTTGGTTGAGGTGTTGGGGCTGGGTTGGACTCGATGATCTTGGAGGTCTCTTCCAGCCCAGTGATTCTGTGAACTCTGTGAAAAGGGGGAATATTCAGCGTAACTTGTTGAGCCCCACTAGAGGCTTGGTGTGCAGGAGCTGAGCAGCAGAGAGGGGATGCTGGTGGGTTTATCTGGGAGGTTTCCCTGTGGGGAAAATCACTCAGTCTCAGGGCCTCTCGCTGCTCAGAGTGACCCTGAGATATGTTAGAAAGTCTCTTTTCCCAGCCCGGCGCTTGAATACGGAGTCAGAGCTCTTCAGTTCTCAGTCTCAAGGTTCCTTATCTATAAAATTCTTTCTCCTGCCCTGCCG
>NW_005054370.1:1593215-1593944 GCF_000277835.1 Geospiza fortis | reverse complement strand
GAAAGGCTGGACATGCCCAGATCCCTCCATCTTGCCTCCTGAACTTCCATTCTAGAAAACCCCAAAATCTACTTTTCCACCCCATGATAAATTCACTATCATTCTACTTAACTGTCATGGCCTGCAGATCTTCATCTAAGGTTGGTAACTTGCTCCATGGGTCACAATCAAAACCACAGGCATTCTGGGCTCTGTGCCAGGGTGTCTGAGCCCCCTGGCAGGGCTCTTGGCTGCTCAGGACAGCCAGAGGGATGTCCTGGGTTCCCACAACTCACAGCGCTGTGTTTGTGCCTTGCAGCTCTTCATTGGCTTTGGGTTCCCCTACGAGGGCCCGGCCCCGCTGGAGGCCATCGCCAACGGCTGCGTGTTCCTGCAGGCGCGCTTCAACCCTCCCCACAGCTCCCTCAACCACGAGTTCTTCCGTGGGAAGCCCACGTCCCGAGAGGCAAGTGTGGAAAACACTGTTCACTACTGGAATATTATCAATATAGCTGGATGGGACGTGCCTGAGCTTGTCTGACCCTTGACGCTGAACCAAATCGCGGCAACTGTGGTGATTTCACCCCAGAGACACTTTTGGCTGGCTGGGTGTGTGGTGTTTCACCCCACAGACACTTTGGGCTGGCTGGTGTGTGGTGTTTCACCCCAGAGACACTTTTGGCTGGCTGGGTGTGTGGTGTTTCACCCCACAGACACTTTGGGCTGGCTGGTGTGTGGTGTTTCACCCCA
>NW_005054370.1:1590208-1592441 GCF_000277835.1 Geospiza fortis | reverse complement strand
CCTGCCAATTTGGAAACACCCTTTATAGACCATTTCTATTGCATCAGCTTGTGACATATTCATAAATAATATAAATACAATATATTTATATTGTTTTATATTTACTATTTTATTTATATTGTTTATGAATATGTCACAGGCTGATGCAATAGAAATGGTCTATAAAGGGTGTTTCCAAATTATTTATATTTATTATATTTATATTTATATTATTTAATATTTACTGTTATATTTATATTGTTTTATATTTACTAATAGTAAATATTAAAAATTATAAATACAAATACAGATATAATAGTAAACTTTCCCCCAAACTAGTTTACATATTCCAAGAACTGTTTAGGATGGCTCCACCTCAGATCCACCTTTTTAGAGCATGCATACTCTTTGGCTGTGGTTTTAGTCCATTCTCATCATCACCTTCAGTTTTGGGCCTTACTTTTTACCAATGGTAAGTGTTGGTAGTTGGCGTATCAGTAGCAGGGTCCTCATCATATGTTCCTTGGATATTATCCCATCCAAGCAAGCATTTTCACACAAGCATATCTATATCAGCTATTTCTAAGTTTAAATTAACAACAGAAATAAATCTGTATCTTTATAGCAAACTTACTTTGACACTACACATATAGAATCCATTTTAATATTTGCCCCAGCCCCTTCTCCAGCAGCCCAAACCCACAGATCCCCACACCCTGCTCCCAGCCCAGGGCAATGTCCCCTGCTCATCCCTCTGTCCCCCCAGAGGGACATCAGGACCTGCACAGTGTGCCAGGGCTATGAAATCCCTCCCAGGCTTGCCCAGCGCTGGGAATTCAATCTAAGTAGAGCAGGAACTCTTTAAAAGTTAAAGGCTTGGGAAAATTGCCTCTTTTATTATTAATAAAGTGGATAATGCAGTGCAAGGCTCCCTCACCGAGCAGGGAGTGAGCTGGGGGCTGTGCAGCAGGGCTGGGCTGGGCTGTCCTGCCCCTCCTGATCGCCCCCTGCACCCCCAAATTTGTTGTTAATTGTGCAGCTGGGGTGGGCTGTCCTGCACCCCCTGATTGCCCCATGCACCCCCAAATTTGGTGTTAGCACCCATTTGGGCAGGGCTGGGGCTGTACCTCAGCCTGGAGCTGGGTGAGGGCTGTGAAATGCCTCGGGGTGTTTCTGTGCTGGAGGGGAAAGAGGTGATCAGTCTGCCAGGAGAGAGATGAGGAAGGACAGCAATGAGGGGGATGAACCACACAGCTCCTCTCTTCCAGCTGGCAGGGGCTCAGGCCCTTCTGAGATGTTTTGTGGTGCCCCCAAAACACGTCCTCTGCTCTGCAACCTCTCTCTTCCCTTCCCAGGGGAGATCAGGGCTGAAAAGGCACCTCAGGGCTGAAACAAAAGAGGTAGATCCCCAAAAATCTCCTATGTGGGCAGCCCAGGGAAAAGCAAGGATGTCAGTACCTGTGGAGCACCAGTGTGTGGGCTGCCCGTGGCGTCAGGGTGATGCAGCTCCCAGCACTGCTCTCTCCCAGTGCCAGCCTTTCCCAGCCTTCAGTGGCAATGGATTTTCTCCCTGCCTTGTTTCTAGAGCTGGCAAACCTGAGAGATGTGGTGCCTTCACACACCTTTCCTGCTTTGGGGGGTTTTTACCATCCAGACCCACAGAATGGCTCAGGTGAAGGGTACATTGTTCCTGTGGTACAGAGTGAAGATATTCCAGGCTGCCAAAGGAATTCAGTGTTGTTGGGAATGGGGCATCCCAACCCAGTGGGAATTACAGCACATCATCCTGAGGCTGGGGAGCAGCTGGATTCAGAGGAATCCATTTCCCAGCACTCCCTATTGCAGTAGGTCAAACCCCACTGTGTCTGTGGGGCTGCTGCTCCTGTCTGCCAGCCAGCTCTGAGCAGGAAGCAGCAGCCATTCCAGCAGGGATTGCAAAATCCAGCTGGCACCTCTCTGTTTCAGGTGTCCTCCCAACACCCATATGCTGAGGACTTCATTGGGAAACCCCACGTGTGGACTGTTGACTACAACAACTCTGAGGAGTTCGAAGCTGCCATCAAAACCATCATGAGGACACAGGTAGGGCTCAGAGCAGTTTTGGGGTGACCTCCCTGCTGCTGGGTTTGGACAAGCGTCTTGGTTTGACAAGACAGGTGTCTGCTAAGGAAGGCAGGAGCCTCCCTTGAAATGGAAAATGTAAACTCCTTCCCTCTGAATTGTTATACTTTTGAAATTATATAATAATAATATT
>NW_005054370.1:1587309-1590139 GCF_000277835.1 Geospiza fortis | reverse complement strand
CCCTGTCCCCTGTGTGTCAGGGGGTGGCACAGCCCCATCCCATGGGGGCTCAGCCCTCCTGCAGTGCCAGCTGTGCTGCTGCTGGAGCAGGGATCCTGCACAAGGGGGGAGTTTTCCTCTGCAGCTCCAGGGCTGCTGCAGATGGGCCTGGGCTCCCTCTGGCAATGCAGGGCAGCAGAAAGCTGCTCCTCTGGCAATGCAGGGGGCAAAGGCTGCTGTGCTGCTCCAGGCTCAGATTGGATCCAGGTAGGAATGCTTGGCTCCTCCCCTGGGCGCAGCATCTCCCCATGGGATGCTGGAATTGGATCAGCCCTGCAGGGACACTCAGTGGCCATGGACAGCAGAGATCTCCTGGAGGGAGGGTTGGTTGTGGGAGAGATAAAGAAAAAACTGCCCATGGACAGCAGAGAACTGCCCCACCTCTGACAGATGGTGATAGAACACACACCCCCATTTCCAACCTAAGACAACAAGCAGCAGCAGATGTTGGAGCCTGGCTCTTCTTTTCCTTTCCTTTCTCCTTTGGATGTTTTGGTCCCTTCCTGCAGCCCCAGGGGCACAGGTGCTCCCACCTTCCTTTGGCATTGTAGGTGTTTCCCCAGGATCCCCCGGGAATCCTGTGGGCAAGCCTGGAGCAAGGGAAGGCTGAGATAAGGTTTGGGAGCAGCAGGCTGAGGTTGCTGCAGATTGAGAGCAGTTCTGGGAGCTGGTGTGATAACAAAGATAACCCCAGAGAGCTGTAGCCCTCTGCACCTGCCTTC
Source organism: Geospiza fortis (assembly GCF_000277835.1). NCBI lineage: Eukaryota > Metazoa > Chordata > Aves > Passeriformes > Thraupidae > Geospiza > Geospiza fortis. The sequence goes on along the minus strand of NW_005054370.1, from coordinate 1,589,378 downwards.
CCCCCACTTCACTGATTGTTTCCTTTGGATGAAGAAGATCAATGGGAATAACTTCAGGAGTTGCCTCTGTGAGGGATGTAAGGAAGGGGAGAGCCCCAGGGAAGGCTGTGCCTGCTCTGGAAACACTCCTCATGAATATTTAGCTCCCACCCTGTGGCAGGAGCCTTTCAAGTTGTCCAAATTATTAAAGTCAGTTTTTCTGGAGGGGAGGAAAGTGCTGATAGCCATTTTGCTGGCCATTTGCCTCACCTGGGATGAGCCATCCTCTCTGGAGGACAGGGATGTGCTGTGGAACCCAGACTGTGTGGGCTCAGGGTTGGTGCTGGGTGGGATTTGGGGGGACAGGGGTGTGATGCTGCTCAGAGAAAGGTCATCCTTGCTTTTCCCTGCATTAGAAGCTGCAGAGGGGGGTGCCTGTGGCAGTCTGGGGACCTGATTCAGGTAATGTGGCCATGCCAACACTGTCTCACCTCCTCCAGGATGATTACTGCGGCTCTTCACCTCATGTTCATTTTCTCTGTGAGTTTGTAAAGACTCATGAAACCCAACTTAGGAAAACAGTTGTTGTTCTGCACATTCATTCCCGTATCTCGATTAGAATTAAATTAAAAATAATGACATCCCTGCTGCTGTGCTGCCAGGCCAGCTGTCAGAGCATGACCCTCCACCATCTGGGCTGGAGACAGCCCTGAAGTGAAGGAATTGCTGTGAGTGGGAGGCTGGGAGCTGTTTTGGGAGAGAGAAGGAAATTTTCACTTTTTCCAGAAGAGAAGAAAGAAAATAGTGAAGCCTGGTGCTGCTGTGCTGTTAAAATGATTAAAGAATGGTGAGATTGAGGAGGGAGGAAAGGGCTGTGCTGGTTCCTGGGCAGCTGAGTTGTGCTGCTGCTGTGTTGACTGGATGGGCACCAGGTCATTTAGGTGCTTAATGGTCTGGTTAAAAATTAAAGAACTAAAAAGGATTTCAGGGAAGGGTTTTGTGGCATAATGGGCACTGGGCAGGAGGAGCTGGTGTCCAGAACTGGGCACTCACTGGAGTGAGCAGCTGCTGTGCCCATCCCTGGTGTGCCCCAAACCAAGCTCCTGTCTCAGCTCTTCTCCTCATTCCCACTGTCAGGAAAATTAATCCACAAACATCAGAGGTTTATGTCCAAAAAGGAGACAGAGGAGTCCTTTGACTTTATTGGAATAAAGGGAGAGGCCATGGGGCATTCTCCTAGGGTCTCTCAAATTTTGGAGGACACAATTGGGCTCCTTTTGATCCCAATTTCCACCATTTCCCTTTCTCTTTCCCCATTGGCTGAGGTACTTGAGAGGTTCAGACTTCCCAGAACGCCTGATACCAAAGATTTCCCTCTAATATACAACCCTCCCTTTTAATTTTTAATTCTTATGGAATTTATGGTTTTTCCCCATTGTTTCTTTCATCTTTCAATACCCAATTTCATTTATCAGCAAACCTGCAGTTTATTTGTAAAGGCAAATATCATTTTCCATCCATCACTCAGTGGAATCCTTCCCATTGTTTCTTTTACCTCTCAGTGCTGGTTTTATCCACCAGCAGACCCACAGCTTGTTTGTAAAGACAAATTCCTCTCACCACTCTGGATCAGGACCCCTACTCTGCAGTGCTCTCCCACAAAGCACCCCAGCCTCTGGAATTACCCTCAGCTGCTGGAAGTCCTAAATTTGCCTCGGATGAGCAGCTCCAGTCACTGAGGCCCCATTTGCGTTGTGACACAAAGTCACTCTGGAGAGGGTGACTGAAGGGTGACCCTTTCCTTCCCACCAAGGAGTTAATCCCCAACTCACCTCTCTGGGGTTTTGAAGAAATTGCAGAAATCCTCCCAGAGCAGAGCCGGGAGTGAGTGTGAATAACTTACAGCAGCCTCTTTTTCCCCCCCACCTTTTTATCTTTTAAATAGAAAGGTCTGCTTTATTAGAGATGCTGTCAAGGCAATTAAGCCTAAAAATTGACCTACCTTACAGGTTTAAAAGCCTTATTATGGGCTTTGGCTCCAGGAGTCCATGGGTATCTTGTCTTTAAAATACTGTTTGTTACAGCAGGAA
>NW_005054370.1:1562813-1587291 GCF_000277835.1 Geospiza fortis | reverse complement strand
CAGGAATTGAAAACAAGGGCATGAGCAGGAGGAGCAGCAGAAAGATGGTAGCTGGGCAATTTAGTGTTCCTGTTCCCAGCCAGTTACTGGAGTTCGGAGAAATTATTTTACTGGCTCCTTTTTATTTTTTTCCCAAAGGCAAAATGGGGTGTTCTGTTATTGGAATATCTAATAAATTTGTCTGTTTTTCAGAATAACCACCATCAATTTATTTTTTTTTCTGTCAAAACATTTCATTTCAAAATTACTGGAATGAAATACTATGGTTTTGTTTCCCATCTGCCTGCCTTTGTTTGGAAATACCCTGCCAATTTATTGAAAGGAGTGCTGGATCTGAAATGTTGCATTTCCATTTGCTTCACTAACTCAGACAGATTGAACCTGAAACACAACATTTTCCCCCTCCCTGATGGGTGAAAACATTGAAAATTGAAAACTGACCTAAAATTGAATTTATTTAGGGATTTTTTTGTTGTCGTATGACCGAAAAATCACACATCCCACAGATGTTTTGCATCTTCTAGGCCAGAACTCAGTAAGACATTTTTGGGGATATGACATCTTGTGGGAAAACTGGCTCTGCCATCAGGTGGAAGCTGTGCTGGGAGCCTGTCTGGGAGTTTGGGAGCTGATTGATGAACCTGGCAGTAATCCTGCTGTGGTCGAGCTGACAGCAAGCTTCGGTCCCAGGGGGATTTGCTGATTTCTCAGCAATATTTTAATGTCACTGCAGCACCCCAGTTTCTCCTGCTGCAGCTTGGGGCAGGCTGTGCCATCCCAGAGCTGCTGCTGGGCTGGCAGAGCTCCCCAGGCTGCTGGCTGTGTGCAAACAGAGCAGTTGGGATGCAGCCGGCGTCCCTCCCAACCCAGTTCTGCCTGAAAGAAACTTCTTCCTTCTGGAGGCAGAGCTGAATCATGCCTGGGACGTGGCTTGGGTTTGCAATCTGTGTTTTTTCCCCCCAAGAACAGCCCTTGTGCTGCCCTCTCTCATCCTTTTGGAGGTGGCACCCGTTCCAGGTCACCCTCCAGCTGCTGGGCAAGGTTTTTGGCAGGCTGTGACTCTGCCATTCATCTCTCTGGGAGCACTTCTGGGTTTCCCTGATGGTTTGCATCCCTGAACTATTTATAAGGAAGATTAAAACCAGGGAAGCATCAAACCCCTCTACCCCAGAGATCAAATCAGCACAGGGACAGGGGGCAGAGAGACAAGTGGTGTCCCCTTGGGACAGGGGATGCTGGAGGTTTGTCCCAGTGATGGATTCTGTCTGTTATCCTGGGGTGAGAGGCTGGAGAAGGAGAGAGGTTTGCAAGCACCACCATTTTCTGGGCCTTCAGCTTTTCCCATTGTCAAAACCAGTCCTCACACAAGCAATTTAATAGACCCAATATTCTGGTGTAGTGAAGGGAGAAGGCTTCATTATATTAAAGTCAAACATACAGGACTATAATGGAAAATTATACATTTCAGACTATGCCTGAAAGAGCGGCACATTAAACATCCCAGTGAAAATAGCTGGTTAAAATGTTCCAGCCTGCTGTTACGTGCCAGCGCTGAATTGCATTATTTTTCTACTTATTTGTCTGATGACGCTCAGATTTTTTCCACCCTGCTTTATTTTCCTTTTGAATGAAGGAGACTTCATCCTCCCAGCTGGAAATGCAGGGCTCTTGTGGTGGCATTCCCATGGGACACCAGTGACTCCCTGCCTGGCTGATGGAGAGAGCACTGGGGCTGGGAAGCTCTCCCAGCTGAGCAAAGGATGGCAAAATCCATCTTACCAACACCTCCATTCCCTCCATGCCATCCTGTGCATCATTTTGCAGTGGGATGCAGTGATCCCCACCTCAGAACCCCCCTCCTCCTCCTCCTCCTCCCTCCCAGGACTCTGGGGACATCCTGAGCTCAGGAGTGCCATTAACAACGTGGCTGTTGAGAAGAGGCTGAGCCTGTCAGATTTTAATTAAACAATTATCTTCTCGAAATTGGCATTTTCTCAGTCCTGAGTGCACGAGCTGAATCCTAACAAAACCTGGAGAGGAGAGCAAAGGGAAGGAGAGCCTTTGGGGTTCCCCCTGAGAGGGAGAGGAGCAGGGGCTGCAGTGGGCTCCTGATACCCAGGGGTCCGCCTGGGAGCCTGTGGAGAGGTGGGATTGCACCTGGAGCATCACCTCTGGATGCATGTGCAGGCACAAGGAGGGTTTGTGTGATGTGCTGCAGCATTTTGGGGGATGAGGATGTTTCTGGAATTATATCTGCACTATGCCTGGCAAAAGGTCCTGGGAAAAGCCCCCCATGAAGGCAGTGGTGAGATGAGGCTGAGCACTGGTGATGCTGAGCAAGGGGGGGTTTGTCTCCTCCAAACTGATCCCAGGCAGCCCCAGTCTGGCTCTGAAACTGAGACAGGCAATTTTGCTTTCAGAGGGCTCTGCCCCAGTTAACTGAGAGCCCATCAGGAATTCAGAAGGAGGATTGGTGCCTGTCACTGTGTCAGCCCTGATTAGCGTGCACATCTGTAATTAGATGAAGCAGCTGTGATTTCCAGCCTGCCTGAGATCTCAGGTGGGATATTTATGGCAGGGAGATGCTTAGGGGGTTCTCAGCAGACTGAGCCTTTGAGCTTGGTTTTGACAGGTACTTCAAAAGGAAATAGCTATTTTGGAGGTGCAGAGCTCAGAAAATAGAAGCAGCAGTGTTTTCTGGATTAATTATCTCTGAGTAGTTTTGCTTATAATCCTCCTGAATAAAGCTCTGCAGAGATACACAAGGGGAAGGGAGGTCCCAGGACTGGCACCAACCTCCTGCACCTCATGTAACATCTCTCTGGAGAATAAGAGAGTGTGGAAAAATATGTCTTCTCAGGGCAGAAAGTTCCTTAAAAATATTATTTTAAAGATTGCTCTTCCCTTGCCCACAGCTGCAGAGTGTTTTGTGAGCTGGAACAGTTCATGCTTTAGTTTGAAGTGACCTATTGGATGAAAACTGATTTGATTGTATAACTTACTAAAAGTGGAGAAAAGGGAGATTAAAGTGGAACAGGGATGATTTCATTTTCACCAATAGGTTGAACCCGAAGTACTCCTCTCTCTCTATCGCTTTATGGCTGGTGAGGTTTCTCCAGCCCTAGGATTCTTCCCTGCTTGCTTTGGTGGACAGACATGAGTCATTGGCTTTGGTGGGTGGGAGAGCCATGCCCAAGGTTCTGCTGTCTCAGGGACAGGGCAAGGCTGTCCCCAGCTGCTGCCTGTGCTCTGCTCTTGCCCTTCACAGGTGGACCCTTACCTGCCTTACGAGTACACCTGCGAGGGGATGCTGGAGCGGATCCACGCCTACATTCAGCACCAGGTTGGGGAGAATCCCTGTCCTCCCTGGGGAGCCATCTCTGTCCTCATGGCCAGCTCTCCCTCTTCTCCCTGGGGAGCATCCCTGTTCACCCATTGTGCAGTCAGTGCCCTGATTGCAGAGAGCACCAGGAGATGGGGCTGGGGGAAGTTTGTCATGGGCCAGAGGTGCTGGGGGTTGGTGGAGGACACCTGGGGATGCTGGGGCTGGGCCTTTCTGCTGCAGGGAATAAGGCAGCATTGGGAGAAGAAGAGGTGAGAAAAGCAGAGGTTTATCACCCACACCCATAGCATCTATGCATGCAGGTGACCTCAACCTGATGAGCAAAGTCATCATCCCAAGTGTCCTCCTGTCCCACCAGCAGCCTCCCTTCCCCACTATTAACATCTCAGAGCACTGACCCATTATCTTCTCTTCCACCAGGATTTCTGCACCACATCATCTCTTCCTCCGTCTCCCAAGACCAAGACTCCTGCTATGCAAAGCCCTCCAAGCCCGCTGGCCCTGTCCCCCAACTCCACACACCTGGTGTGGTCCCCCAGGGCAGGGTGGGCGCCCCAGGCGTGGCCCCCGGTGGCCTCTCTGCAGGTGTGGGTGTCGGAGCCCCAGCACACGTGCACGGAGACGTGCCGGCGCCACGGGCTGGTCTGCGAGCCCACCTTCTTCAGGTTCCTCAACAAGGAGGAGGTGTTTCTCCAGTGAGTTGGGGCCTTCTCAGGGAGCTTGTGGGGGGGTCACCAGCCAGACCACGTTCCCTTTGTTCCCCCCATCCCCTGCACCCATTTTCTTCCCAAAAATCCCAGTGATGAGCCCTCATGCCCACATGCTCCCTGTTAGCTGGGATTAGCCAGAAAACTGAGGTGGGCATCAGCAAAAGCCCCAAGGAGCAGCAGAAATGCCCAGTGTGGATTTTAACACCCCTCCCCTCCCCTCCCAGATGGAGCAGCAGCACTGGCATTGCCCTCCCACCAACCCTTCTCAGCTGATGAGTCCCTCATCAGGAACTGTCCTCGTTACAGCATAAGAGTTCTATTGTCATTGCATTGCAAGGGTTCCATATTGCTAGAGTTTTGTTCCTCCTTGATGTTTTCTCATAGGCATCTCCTCTAGGCACCAACTCTTCCTTGTCCTCACAGTAGCCAGCTGACTCCAGTTCCCCTCAATCAACCAATCTACTCTTTTATAACACTCTTCTTATTGGCTACAGCTGTGGCCTGTTAAAATCAGGCCTGTTCCCAATCTCTAATAATTGGTTCAGCTACAACTCCTTAATGGGGTAAGATTACTTTCTATACTACCTTTATTTTCTTACATTGTATCGCCCTACAAGGAACCTCCCCAAGAAGGACAAAAACCCTTCAATGACCCCTTAATGGCTGCTCACCTGACCTGCCCACCTTGCCTTGGCCCCCAGGCTCAGCATTGAGTACGAGATGAAGGCAGTGCAGGCAGGGCCCACCTTCACTCTTCAGCATGCAACAACAGCGTTTCCAGGCATGGTTCCACCTCTTTCCAACCCCATTCCTCTCCACCTCCCGCATGCTCTCTCCTTTTTAATGTCTCTCTCTATAAAACTGCATTTTGAACACACAGTGGTGAAGTTTTAATAGAGTATAAATCTGCCACTGGGCTCTGTGCTGCTCCCTGGGCAATTTAAATGCGAGCGTTGCCGGAGCTGTCACGCTGGTCAGGCAGGTGCCGCGTGTCCTGCTGACATTTTTATGTGATAAATTACAGCTGGGGCCTGCCTTTCGCTCTTTCCCCCTGCACGTCCTCCTCCAGACCTTAAAACGAGCTGGCTCAGGGACTCGTCAGCTGAGAAGGGTTGGTGGGAGGGCAATGCCAGTGCTGCTGCTCCGTCTGAGAGGGGAGGGGTGTTAAAATCCACACTGGGCATTTCTGCTGCTCCTCAGGGCTTTTGCTGATGCTCACCTCAGTTTTCTGGCTAATCCCAACTAACAGGGAGCATGTGGGCATTCCCTGATCCCCTGTCCCTTCCAGGGAATGTATCTACAGTAACATACAATAACAGAATGTTATCTACATCCATGGAGCTCTGTCCATGGAGCTCTGTCCATGGACAGAGCTGTTCATCAGCAAGGGGCTGTAAGAGGCCTATTAAATTTCATGAGCTGGAAGGAACCCACAAGGACCAATGAGTCCAACTCCTAAGATTCGGGTGGGGTTTTGTGGGTGCTCTGTCCACGGACAGAGCTGTTGGTCAGCAAGGGGCTCTAAGAGACCCATTGAACTTCATGAGCTGGAAGGGACCCACAAGGACCAACGACTCCAACTCCTAAGATTTGGGTGGGTTTTTTGGGTGATTCTGAGCCATCTGTGGGTCGGGGCAATCTCTGGGCTGCAGGGTTGAGTTGCCAGGGTCTCCCCTTCTTGCATAGCATGTTGGGCTGGTGACAAGCCCTCACATGTAGCCAAGGGGGGGCAAACACAGATCAGCAAAGGAACCTCCCCAGGAAGGACAAAACCCCTTCAATGACCCCCTCAATGGGCACTCACCTGACCTGCCCACCTTGCCTTGGCCCCCAGGCTCAGCATCGCGTGCGACAGCACCGAGTACGAGATGAACCACCTGTACCCTGCGGTGGCCGAGAACGTCCGCGAGTGCTACCTCCAGAAGGAGCCCCTGCTCTTCAGCTGCGCCGGCCACCATGCCAAGTACCGGCGCCTCTGCCCCTGCCGTGACTTCCGCCAAGGACAGGTGGCTCTGTGCAGGGACTGCTTGTGACATGGCGTCCCCACCGCCCCGGGGACACCGGCACCGGGTGGCTTCTCCTCAGAACTCCGCGGCGGCTGAGGAGCTGGGACGGGTCCCTCGCGGTGGGTGAGCCGGGGCTGTCAGACTCACTCTGGGGCTGTTCCATGTCAGACTCTGGGGCTGTTTGATCCACCAGCCAGCTGTGAATGACCCTGTCCTGAACTTTGGAGTCATTTTCTTCCCGAGGAGCATCGTCCGAGCGCATCCTGGACCGAACCCACCTGGACCTGGTGGCGCTGGCATGGGGTGGTGGGGAGAGAGGGGCTGGGGACACCCTTCCCCTCCTCTGGCGATGGGACAAACCACCAGCAGACCGCAGTTTCAGGGTTTTCATCTTCTTCAAGCATCCTAAGTTGTTTTATTTATTGATTTTTTTAACCCTCCCCCTGACAAGTGGTAAATTAAAGGGGAATCCACACCCAGCCCTTCTATGGGAGTTCTTGGGCTGAGCTGCATTGAGGGGGGACAGGGGTGATGCTGGTGGCTGTTGTGGGTGTGTGGAGCTGGGGGAGGACAAAGCACAAGGAGAGTGGCTGGATTGGATGGGCACATTGGGGACTGCACCCCTGGTAGCCCCAGGAAGAGGCAGTGGTGGGATGGGGCTGGAGTGGGCTCCTGGGAAAGCTGCTGGTCCCTGGGCAGGGCAGAGGTGCCCAAAATGATCCCCCCAGCCTCCAGGCTGCTCTTCACCCTGCTGAGCCATGCACAGAGCTGAACATCCCCCCAGGGATGGTTGGAGGTGGAGGTGAGGGCACAGGGGCTGCTTGGGGCTCAGCTGAGTGGGCAGAGGGCAGGATGTCCTGCAGCACATGGAGGGAATTCCTAGTGGGCACTGACCAAGGGCAGAGCACCTGAAGAGCAACATCCTGACTCTGTGTGCCCCAGATGTTGCCAGCACAGCAAGAGGTGAGCTCCAAGCAACCATGTTCCATAGAACTCTTCGCTTCTTCAACTTTCCTTAGTGCTGTTCCTCTTGCTTTGGGGGTGGTTTCCCCTCCACTGCCCATGTGTCCCCTCCTGGCACATCCCCTGGCTGGGCTGGTGCTGGCTGGGGTAACCTGGTTTGTTCTTGAAGGGTTGCTCACCAGGGCAAGGGGTTGCTGTAAGGTTGGTGCTGAGCCCTGGTGGTGTTTGCCAGGTTGAATGGGGAGATTCCTGCATGCCATAAAACATGTAGCTGGAAAATCAGGGGCTGGAAACTCCTTCTCAGCCCTTCCCTGCATAGAATTACTCCTGACCTGGCTGGTGGGGTGGCAGCCTGACCTGGCACTGTCACTGCAGGATCCTGGCGGAATTGTGCCCTCTGGCTTTCAGTCACTGATGGAGAGTGGTGGCAGGATGAGTGCAGGAGGTTGCCCTGGAGCTGGAGCTGTGCCACACCCGTGGCACCTCCAGCCTGTCCTCCCTGTGCCAGCCTTTGGGAGAAACTCCCATTCCTTCAGCTGAGCTGCAGCTTTGGGCAGAGCCCAGCCACCCTCACCGTGTCCCTGCTGTGTCACCCCAGGGTGCTGTGTCACCCCAGGGTGCTGTGTCACCCCAGGGTGCTGTGTCCTCTGGGCACCCCCATGTGAGCCTGGCCACACCCTGCCCTGGATGAGCTGGACACACTGCTGTTATCCCAGAGCAATTTATCATCTTCAGCTCCCAGCTGCGTGGGCAGCCTCCATCCTGCCTGTGACGCCAGCCCAGGGGAAGGATTGATTAAGTAATTTTTGTGTCTTGCAGCCAGTGTGTGTCTAAATAAAAGCAGCAACACCTCTCCACAGCACCTTTCATCTCAGCCTCAAAGCATCCCCTGGCACAGAGTGCTGCCAGAGCTGGGTGGGCAGGAGCTGGCCTGGGAGAGGCACGGGGGGTCTGCCAGCAGGAACCACCAGCAGTTCATTTCCCAGGGTTGTAAAAACCAAATAAAACCGGATTTTATAGGAGATCTAAGCAAGTTTTAAAGACCAAGGGGCTCAGGATGCCTCGTGAGGCAGCGCTTGTTACACATCAGCTCCCTGGGCAGCTTTTTTCCACAGTTTCTGCTCAGCTGCTTTTAAAATAGCCTTCACCTTTCAGCAGCGCAGCGCTGCCTCCCACTGCAGAGAGCCCCAATTATCCCCTGGCAGGAGAATTTTTCTCCAGGCTGAAATAAAAGGTGGCTGGCTCACCTTCGCTGCTGTCATGGGAAATAATGATCTGTCTGGAACCTGGCTGGATCTCAAACCAGCCTGGAAATGTGGGTGATGGGGCTGAGTGAGGCTCTGCTATTGCCTGGCACGTCTCTGCCCCATTAGTGGGCACCAGGTCCTGCTCAGGGGCTGTCTGGGGAAAAAGCTTCTCCTTCGCCCTGTTGGTGATGGAGCATCACTCATGGATGTAGCAGGGACCAGAGTGTGGCTGCTGGGGCAGCCCCTCCTGCCCCATCCCACATGCCTTGGTCTGTAAAATCCCATGGTGGGGCAAGCTGGGGGCTGGGCTGCTTTGGGAATGCCAGTGCTGGGTGTTAACATCACTTTTGGGTGCAGAATTGGCATCAAAATATTTGTTATGTGGGGTGTGTGTGTGCCAGGGGCATAGTGGCACCAAGGGATGGAGCTGCTGGTGTGGGACAGAAGGGACTTTGTCACCTGGAAATGCTTTTCTCTGCCCTGGCTGTGCCTGGTGATCACTGGGACATCCCATCCCTTCCCAAGCCCTTTCCTGAGCAGGTCTCCAGCCTGGTCTCCCTGGCCAGGACACATTTCCATTTGTAAGGGAGAGCTGAGGATGCAAACATCAAATTCACAATTTATTAAGCAGGAGCATGAAAGAGTTTTGAAGGGAAGCAGAGCCGCTGCCATGTGAAAGAGGTTCTGATTCCCACAGCTAATTGCAAAGAATAAATCCCCAGTGGGGAGGGGGAAATGGTGTCAAAACTGTGAATAAACCCAAACAAAATGGAATGAGGAGTTGTCAGCTGCACTCTGTGATGCTGCTGGCTGGGACAGTTTGTTTAACAGCCAGAGTGGGTTCATGGGGAGCCCCTGGGGTCCCCTCAGGGTGGGGTTGGACCTTTTGATTTCCAGATTTCAGGTGGCATCCACCCAGCAGAGCCTCCAGGAATGTCTCGGATTTTTTTCCTAACCTGTTTTCTGGCAGCTGTGAAACCAGGACAGGCGTGTCAAAAGAATGATATTGTTCTGGAAATCCATTTTCCTTACCTAGAAATGAAGCCAGGGGCGATTTATGTTTCTGAGCCTCACTCTTCTTCTAAATAATTCCACCCAGAACTTTCTTTATGGAGTTGATTTGTTTTTTTTTTTTTTTCTCCCTATTTTTAATGTCACTGGCACCAAACCCTTTCCCTGCCAGTGCAGTGGGGAGAGGATGAGTGGTCCCTGCCCCGTGTCCCCTCTCATCATCCTGGGCACCTCTGTTGTAAATGCAGGGCTACTCACGAGGGGAGAGAATGATGAATCTGACTCCATGTTCTCAGAAGGCTAATTTATTACTTTATGATACTATATTATATTAAAGAATACTATACTATACTAAAGAATACAGAAAGGATACTTACTGAATGCTAAAAAGATAATAATGAAAACTCCTGACTCTTTCCAGAATCCCAGCACAGCTTGGGATTGATTGGCCAAAGAGTCAAAACAACTCACGCCAGAATCCAATGGAACAATCTCCTGTGGGTAAACAATCTCCAAACACATTCCAAATAAACACAATATACTATACTATACTAATACAGAATACAGAAAAGATACTTTTATAGTTATAAAGAAAGATATAGTATATCTTTTTAGTATACTAGAAAGATAATAATGAAAACTTGTGACTCTTTCCAGAGTCCCAACACAGCTTGGCCCTGATTGGCCAAAGAGTGAAAACAACTCACAGCAGAAACCAATCAAGCAATCACCTGTGGGTAAACAACCTCCAACCACATTCCACATGAGCACAACACAGGAGAAGCGAATTACATAAGAATTGTTTTCCTTTTCTCTGAGGCCTCTCTCGCTGCCTTTCAGCTTCCCAGGAGAAAAACCCTGGGTGAAGGAATTTTTTCAGAATTTTTTCATTTTTTTCAATGTGAATGCCACATCCCTGTCCTGCAGCAGCTCCTGCCCTGCAGAGCCAGCCTGGAGCAGCGATCAGGGCTCGAAATCACAGCCAGGGGACCTCTCAGGGCTGCTCTGCTCTTATCTCAGCCTTTATTAGCAAATGGTTCAAGCAGCTTTTCCCTCCTGATCCTGCACTTATCAGCTCCCGGTAAAACAGCAAATCGCATCCCTGATGTGGCCTGTCCGGGCAGCAGAAACCCATTTATTTCCCCTAACGGGTTTATCAGCAGATCAAGGAGCTGCTGAAGATGTAAGCACCGTGGTTATTTCCCCAGGTGATGGATCTCGCTGCCACACAGCCTCCGGGAGCCTGACAGGGATGGCTGATGGACCCTGCTGGCGCTGCTGCCTCATGGAACTCAAGGTCTTGCTTTAATTGAGTCCTGTCTCCCTGATGGCAGGGTTTTTCCTACTTTTTTTTTCCCTTTTTTTTTAAATATTATTTTCCCCCTTTAGGATGACTTTCCCGAAATAAACGAATGCATTTCATCTCCTGTCCCCTTCCCTCATCTCTCCCTGCCTGTGGCAAATCCAGAGCTGTGAAGAAAGTGAACAAATTGAAAATTCTCCTCAGACTTACTGGGTGAAAAGAGCAGCAAAATCTTCTGTCTTTTTTTTTTTATTTCTCTTTCTTTTTCATTCTTTATTTTACTGTATCTTGTAGAAGGGATGTGGGTTGGGGGTGAAAGTGCTTTTCAGAGCCGTGGGGCTGAGCATTCCCGTTTTTATCAGCTCCAGCAGCGGTGCCCAGCCATACTCATTGTGGCTCGTTAGTGGAAAGCCATTAAAACCCGGGATCGATATTTTCTCGGCAGAGATAAGGCCCGTTCAGTGTTATCCCCCGAGGCAGGCACAGAAATACCAAGAGCTGTCCCCAGAGCAGAGCAGAAATGCTGAGGGAGCAGCTTCTCCTGCCAGTGCCTCAGGAGGGGACAGGAGGGGACATCCCCCAGCCCAGGGAGGGTGGCAGCTGAGCCAGGACCCAGCCCTGAGCATCCAGCTCCTCTGGAGAGGGGGGAAATTGAATTTGGGGAGGATGGGGAGAGAGGGGAATGCTTGGGGGGATTGGGTGGCTCTGTGAGGTTTGGCCTCCAGCCAGGGTTCCTTGGCACAGGTGCCACTGCTGCCTGCAAAGGGCATCAGGAGGGCAAAAATAAACAAATGAATGAAGTGTCCACTCCGAGGTCCTGGCAGCTGGCTCTGGAATGCCAGAGGAAAGGGGCTGGGGGGTGTTCCCATCTCCTCTCCATCTCTCAGAGGGCTCCCACCAGCCTTCACCCTCTGGAACTGAGGTTCCAGCAGAGCCCAGTTAGAAACGGGAGAGAAGTTTGTTTTTAGTGTTACAGAGAGCTGCCAGAGGTATCAGCTTCTCTCTAAATATAAACCAGAAAACAGGAAATAACGATCTGTCCTAATTTAGTGCCTTTCATCTAAGGATTCAAAGCATCTGACAGCATCACTAAGAAATAAGGGAAGACTTTGCAACCTGCATGGAAATGCAGCCACTCCAGAGCTTTGTGTGCAAAGCATTTCATTTTCATTTCTTGCTGAATGTTGCATTGCAACCCCTCACTTCCAGCCCCAATTCCTTCCCAAATCCCCCCAGTTTGCCATCACTGGGACTTGGAAGTTCAGCCTGGCAACGAGTGATGTTCTTGCAGCTTGGCACCGTGCACAGCTGGCTCAGAGTGTGGAGGAGTGTTTATTTAATGAATTGATTGAATTAATTAATTTTCAGGAGAGTGCTGAGAAAAATAATAGGGATCTCCAGCAGCTCTGCCAGCTGTCTGGCTGTGTGCAGCAGTGGGAGCAGGGCAGGGTCTGTGCATGGAACAGGGAGCACAGCAGGCCTGGACAGTGCTGGGACAGATGGGAATCACAGAATTATGGGATGGTTTGGCTTGGAAGCTTTAAAACTCATCTCATTCCAACCTCTGCCATGGGCAGGACACCTTCCACTGTCCCAGGTTGCTCCAAACCCTGTCCAACGTGGCCTTGGACACTTCCAGGAATGGGGCAGCCACAGCATCTCTGGGCACCCTCTGTCAGGGCCTCCCCATCCTCACTATAAATATTTTTTCCTTGTATTCAGTCAGAAATGACCCTGTTTTAGTTTAAAACCATCACCCCTTGTCTTATCACGACAGCCCCTGCTAAAAAGTCTGTCCCCATCTTTGTTATCAGCTCCCTTCAGGCCCTGGAAGTGCTCTGAGTTCTCCCTGGACCCTTCTCCTCTCCAGGTGAGCACCCCCAGCTCTCCCAGCCTGGCCAAAGTAGAGGGGCTCCAGCCCTTGGAGCATCTCCAGGGTCTCCTCTGGACCTCCTTGTCCTTCTACAGAAGCTGTAGCTGGGGAGATGCTGTCTGCACTTCCAGCAAAGCTTTCCTCAGGGAAAGGCTGCCCTGGCTGCTGCACAGAGCCTGGGCACTGGAGCTGCTGCTTCTGCCTTCCCTGGCATTCCCATCCTGACACCTTTGCTGCCCACAGAGCCCCTGGGTGGGGTTTGCCCCATGTTCCTCACTCCCACCAAGTCTGGCACACCAGGATTTCCTTTCCTGGTTTGCTCTGGAAACAAAGGAGGAGCCAGGCAGGTGTGGGGGATTTACCCGTGGCTCTGGAAGCAAATTCCCCAAGGAACAGCAAAGGTGTGTGCTGGGATGCTCCCATAAGAGCTTCATGAGCAGGAGAGGGGTGCAGGGAAGAGGCTCCAGCAGATTCACCTGCAAGGTTCCTCAGCCAGGTTCCTCAGCAAGGATGCTGCAAGGTTCCTGAGCCACCAAACCCTCAGGACATCAACAAGAAGACATTCCTTGGCTGTCCTCAGGCTCCTGTGACATTCCTGTCCCTCTGCTCATTCAGGTTTGGCGCTGAGGTCTGAGCCCTCTTGGTTCCTGTCCCCACCCTTTGCTATCTCTGCTTCTGGCTCAGACAGTGGCAGTGCTGGGTGCTAAAGTGGAGCTCCTCTGGCTGTCACCAGTGCCACCACAATCTCTGTGTCACCACACAGCAGTGACAGTGACAGCAGTGACAGTTCTCTGCCCTTCCAGGTGTGGCCAGGCTGAGACTGGGCTTGGGAGCAAGAAGTTCATAAAAGAAAAGTGGGAGGTAACAGATTTCCACACGTAATTAACTCACCAAATTAATCCCAATTAGGAGCTGTAATTGGGGTTACAATGGTTAATCATCTTTCCCCCAAGCCACAGCTGCACTATCTCCCTTGAGTACATCACAAAGGGGAGGAGGTGCAGTGATGAGACCATGACATCAGAGCTGCCACGCAGGCGTCCCCTGGGGGAGGAGATTGGGTCTGATCCCTCGACCTGCTGCTCCCCAGGGTGGGGGACAGGTGAGGGGACACCCCTGTGTGACCCAGTGTCCACTGAATGAATTTCAGCAGCAGCACTTTTTCAGGAACACTGTGAATTCGGCTGCTCGAGCTCCTGTTTGAGCAGGTTCCTAGCAGACAACCAAAGTGCAGGGACGTTTCAGGGACTCCCCCACTGCTGCTTTGTGCTGCAAAGAGCCTGGCTGAGAACATCTGCTTGTCCTCCTTTTTCTGGGCATGTTAACCAAGCAGTGCCAAGTGGCAGGGATATGGAGCAGCCCTTTCCTCCTGCTTTGTTCTGGATCACACGAGGAGCTCTGGACCCCTCTGATCCCAAGGGCAGCTCAGGATTGTGCCCAGCCCTGCCTCCAAACCCTCCTTGTTTCACTCCTGCTCCCTAAATCCCACCAGCAACACCCCTAAACCCCTTCCCAGCACCCCTCTCCTGTGGGAGCATCCCAGCACACCTTTGCTGTTCCCTTGGGGATTTTGCTTCCAGAGCCATGGGATGTAAAATCCCCACACCTGCCTGGCTCCTCCCCAGGCACTGGGAAGGATTCTGCCAATGCTCTCCTGAAAATTGGCCAGGAGGCTGAAAGAGGAACTCCTGGAGAGGCTTCTCCCCAAAGGCTGGCTGCCAGCATGGCCACAAGGGAATCTTGGACGCCCAGCGTCCTGGATGCATCCAAGCAGCCAGACAAAGCTCCATTAAATACACCAGAAAGGACAAATTCACTGACAAAACCACACTGCCAACATTCAGCAGCACAGAAAATAGAGGATTATGCTCCTTACATTTGGCTCAGCATCATCCAAAGCTGCAGAGAATTGTGCGCCACAGATCTGGGGGTTATCTTCCTTGGAAGCCTGCTCTGCTGCAGAGGAATGCTGCTTCTATTCCTCCTCCTCCTCCTCCTCTGGCCGCCCCAGCACAGGCAGAGCCTTCTCACCTGCCCACCCCCAGCTCCTCCATCGCCCACCAGGGGCTCAGGCGGTTTTGTAGCTGCTATTTTGGCTGGGTGTTTTTGTTGTAAGTGTTGTTGAACAGGAAAAATAAAAACTCGAGGCCCCTGGTGGTATTTTTAGTCCCGTGTTGGTGACTGGCTGAAAAGCCTCAGCAGGACTGTAAAATAAAATTAATCTGCATCTGCTGTGCGTCACTTTTACAAAGCTTGTCTCTCCTTCTGCTGCCACGGGGATGGTTTGCAACCCTCAGCTTGGGAGAGAGCCAAGTACCTGCCAGGCAGCCCCAGAACACAGACAGCACCGGGGAGCCAGCAGGGATGGGGTGAGGGGCGGGCAGAGGGAAGGAATTTGGATTTTCCTGCTCAGGTACCCCACGGGCTCTGTCCCTGCAGGTGCAGGGAGCTGCACTGGCTGTACTGGTTTGCTGGCAGGGCAGAGTGCTGGGGGAAACTGGGGGATTGTTGTAAATGCAGGTCCACCAGTGAGGGGAGAGAATGATGCATCAGAAGGCTAATTGATTACTTTATGATACTATATGATATTAATATACTATATTATATTAAAGAATACTATACTATACTAAAGAATACAGAAAGGATACTTACTGAATGCTAAAAAGATAATAATGAAAACTCGTGACTCTTTACAGACAGCTTGGCCCTGATTGGCCAAAGAGTGAAAACAACTCACAGCAGAATCCAATGGAACAATCACCTGTGGGTAAACAATCCCCAACCACATTCCACATGAGCAAAACACAGGAGAAGCAAATGAGATAAGAATTGTTTTCCTTTTCTGAGGCTTCTCTCGCTGCCTTTCATCTTCCCAGGAGAAAAACCCTGGGTGAAGGGATTTTTTCAGAGAATGTGAATGGCACAAGGGATGTGCTGGGTGCTCTGGGAAGCTCTGGCAGTGCCCCACCACCCTGGAGGGGGAGCAAGAAGATTTATTGCCATGGAGAGTGATGAGAGGGTTGGAAACTGACTGCCATGGAAACCAGTCTGGAGTTCATGGGGCCATCCCACTGATCATGGGTGGTGGTGTGGTGATCCATGTGGCATGGGGTGGCTGGGGGGGTCTGAGGCTTCAGAGCAGGTCTGAGCCCCACTGTATCCCCCCGTGGGTTATCAGGGGCCAAACTGGAGTAAGAAGTGCCCAAAGTGGGGACCAGAGCAGCCGAGGCTGGAGTAACGTGGTGGGGCTCTCTCCTCAGGGAGGCAGCCTGGGCTGGGCAGGGCTTGTGGGCCAGACCCCCAGGTTTTGGGGGGTAGATTGAGGGGCTGTGCCCCCCCCCAGGGCTGGGCTGGTGCCCAAGAGCTCAGCTTGCCCTTGCTGGGGCTGAACACAGCTCTCATGTTCACTGTAACCTCAGGATGCCCTTTAATTTTTAATGCTTCAATAAAACAGTAATTACAAACACTGGAATTGGTGTTTTTTAAGCAGAAAGTATTCACTTCCCAGGGTTTAATTATTCAACAGAAATTAAGGAGAGTGGGGCTGGATCCTGCTGGCACTCTTGGCTTTTCCTGCTCCCCATCTGTTTTGCAGGGAGGAGGGCTGGGGGCAGGATGGAGCCCATCTCTGGTGTGTCAGGGCTCCCCAGTTCCTGAAAAATCCAGGGCAGAGCTGTAGGGGGGCACCAATGGGCTGGGCTGGGTCAGGCTGAGGAGAGCTCTGGGGAGGAGAAGGAATCCCCCCCTAAATGGTTCTGTTCCCTGCAGGGTTTCCAGCCAAGGCAGGGCAGGATCAGAGCTCTCTGGGAGGTTGGTGCCTGCTGGGATCTGAATTGATGCCATTGGGGTCTGTGCATTGACCCCAGTGGGGATCCTGGGCAGGTGGCACCTCAGGAGGTGACACCATCACCCAGTGGCTGCCCCCCTCCCCTGACCAGGGGGGGACTCAGGAGCTCCCAGTCTTTGTTTTCTGGAGTTTTCCACAGCCTGGGCTTTGCTCTGAGTGAGTTCCCTGGGAAGGTTTCAGGCTTGTTTTTAATCAGTGTGCTCCAGCATGGTGGAGTTTAGAACACCCGTGATGGGAATGGCCTGGGGAGAGCTCCAGGAGAGCTCCCAGGGATGCTGGAACACAGCAAAGCAGGGCCTTGGCAGGGCCTTGGCAGGGCCTGTGGATTTGGGCTGGCTGATTTTGGACCCCACCCTGCACGGGGTAGCAGTGGGGTTGGGAAAGCCTCGATGGAGGAAGGCAAAGGGGGGAAAACAGGGATAAAATATTCCCTGTGAGGAGTGGAGGGGATCTGGGGGGGGTCCTTGTGTCACAGACATCTTTTCTGAAAAATCCTTTCCTTAGGATTTTTCCTCCTGAGAAGCTGAGAGGCCTCAGGAACAAAATGTAAACAATGATTATCTGCTGCTGTGGAATGCAACAGGTGCATCTGTGATTGGCCCATGTTGGTTGTTTATAATTAATAGCCAATCACAGCCCAGCTGGCTCGGACAGGGAGCCTGAGCCACAAACCTTTGTTATCATTCTTTCTTTTTCTATTCTTAGCTAGCCTTCTGATGAAATCCTTTCTTCTATTCTTTTAGTACAGTTTTAATATAATATATATCATAAAATAATAAATCAGCCTTCTGAAACATGGAGTCAGATCCTCTTCCCTCATCCTCAGACCCCTGTGAACACTGACACATCCTTGTGCTGGGATGGGACCTGTTGGGGTTTTTCAGTTTCTTGCACCCACATCTCACACCTCAGCCCTGTTCCCACATCCACAAAGCCCCTTTTCTGTATAAGGCACCCTCTGCATTGTCCCACCCCAAGCCACAGGAGAAGGGCTGCAGGAGCTGGTGCAGGATGGTGGTTTAGGGACCCACATCTGCTGGAAAAGCAAGTTCTTCTTGTTCATATCAGCACTTAACGGTGATAACTTCGCTGGTGATCAAACCTGTCTGCAGGGAGATGGAGAGGTGGGAACGGCTTTGTCAGGGCTGGGGGATGAGCTGGAGTGAGTGGGGTGGGGATGATGGCTCTGCTGATGAGGTGCTGGGGATGGGGAAGGAACGTGGGCTCATTTGCAAGGCAAATGAAATTATCACTTGCTCTGTCTGCTGTCCTCACAGCCAGAGCCTGATGAGCTGTGCCTGGAGGGGGCTGGAGGTGGGTGACCATGAGAGCAGCCTGGGGAGGGGGCCCTCTCACAGACGGGGCAGCTGCAGCCCCCCGAGGGGTCTGGGGTGATCCCCTGCCCTCCCTGAGGTATTGGGGTGATCCCCTGCCCTCCCTGAGGGGTCTGGGGTGATCCCCTGCCCTCCCTGAGGTATTGGGGTGATCCTCTGCCCTCCCTGAGGTATTGGGGTGATCCTCTGCCCTCTCTGAAGGGTCTGGGGTGATCCCCTGCCCTCCCTGAGGTATTGGGGTGATCCCCTGCCCATGGGGTGGCTCTGCTGTCCCCTTGGGCACTGCTCTGCTCCCCTGGCTCTGCTCTGCTGCATTCAGGGCAGGTCCCAGCAGTGGATGGGGTCAGTCCCTCCTGGCAGAGGGGTGGAGATGGTGCTGATCCAGGGGATCCCCGGTGGAGCAGGGGATCCTGGCGATGCCCAGGGCTCTCGCACTGTGCTGTCACACCGATTCGTGTCCCCAGGTGGGTCCCATCACGTGGGGTGGTGGCTTTGCCATGTGCTGGGGATGGGCAGGGGGGTTTCTGCCCCCGGTGGGGCAGCAGGACCTTCCCTTGGTGGCCCTGGCAGGGACAGGCTGGAACCAGCTCCACCCCCCCGAGCTGGGGGTGCTGCAATGCAAATATTTTCTCACTCCCATCCCATAAAGAGCCCATCAGTGGTTCCCAGATGGGAACACAGCTCCCAGCTCTCCTGAAAATTTCCTGAAAATTTCAAGAAAATACCTGCCAAATCCAGTTTGTCACATCCCTGGTACTTTAAACATACAGGGCACAACTGCAATATTTCACAGTATCACCATGGTAAACTTTGCCAACCTTTTGTGAATTTCCTTAGTTAATTAAAAAAAAAAAGGCAAATCAAAGAAAACTCTGAAATATAGTTAGGAATATTTAAACAAATACAGCCCCCTGAGCCACCTGGGAGTTTCTCAGGGTGGGTGGTGTCTGCTGGCCTGGAAAGGGAAGGGAATTGGGTTTGAAGGGGCAGCAGGGAGAGGGGAGGGGTGGCTGAACTGCCTCACTTGATGAGCTGTGGCAGTGTGGCCTGGTGAGAGACTCAGCTGCTGCTCAGAGAGAGTTCACAGCTCTGTCACCAATCATTTGGGGCATTTATTCGGCTCTAACTTTGATTTAACTTCACTAGATTATAAAGAACTAAAAGTCATTCCAAGGCACTTCACTCAGAGGGGAAAAAAAAATAATAAAAAAAGCCCAAACGGGGTAGTTTGATGTTGTCAGAATGATTTTCCACTCCTTCAAAATAATCTCACAAAACTGACCCAGATTTTACAAGGCACTGCAACTTTCAAAGTCCTGCCTGCCTGTGCAGGAGATGAGTCTCTAAAATATATATTTTTTTTCTTTCTCTCTCAGTAATTTCACAGAACCTGTGCCTTGCCTCATTCCTGGGGGATCCCTGAGGCTGTGATTCTTTGTGGGAAACAGGATCCAGCCTCGTGGCTCATCCCAGAGCTGAAAGCTGCTGTGGTGCTCCCAGGAATGAGGTGAGATGCTCTGGGGAGAGGCTGCAGAGTGGGAAGAATGGAAAACCCCAGGTCACAGCAGGTGTGACAGCAATGCCCTGCCCCAGCTGCCTTGTGGAAGAGCCTGTCCTTGGTTTTTGGGCAGCTCAGGCTGACTCAGGTGTGGGTGGAGATGAGCAGAGGGTGAACAATAACTGGTGACCTTGTGTTCTTGTGCCTGGAGCAGCAGGGAGAGCTGTGAGCTTCCATTTGGGAGAGGCTGGGCGGCAGGCTGATGGAGAGGCTGGGTTAATTGCTGCTTCCTTGGTTATTCAGTTGATTGGTTGGGTGCTGGAGAAGGGGGAAAAGGCAGCCCAGGGCTGAGAACCCAGAGAACCAGCAGGGCTGGCTGGCTCTGTGCCCCAGCCATGGGCTGAGGGACCCGTGCTGCCCACTGCCCTGGCTGGCCACTGTTAATGTTAATAGCTCATTTTCATGAGCTGTCCCAGTTTCATGTCCCAATTTTCTTGAGTGAATGATGGTTATGAGTAGACCTGGCTGATCCTCCCAGGGTCCTGCAGCTGTGGGCCTGGCTGGATGTCCTGGATTGCCAAGTAAATTGTATTCTGTTTGCCATCTGTATGGCAGCTCTTCTGTTCAGTGGGCAGTTTTCCTTATCTCTTCCACACCCAATCCTCTCTCAGGGGAGACATCTGCTGATAACAGCTATTGAATGTCACTGCATGGCTGATAAGAGCTACAGCATCCCATTGGGAGATGCGAGCCCAGAGGGAGGAGCCAAGCATTCCTACCCGGATATAATCTGAGATTCTGGAACACCAGCCTGGCTTCTGCACTGGATTTCCCAGAGGAGCAGCAGCTGCCTCTTCCCCTGGATCTCCAGAGGCAGAGACTGCACCTTTCTCCAGGATCCCTGCTCCAGCAGAACCACCCCTGACACTGCAGGAGGGCTGAGCCACAATTCCAATGGGACTGCTGCCAACACCCTGACCCACAGGGTGTCAGGTTGGGTTCTGACTCTGGCAGTGTTGGTTTGGTTACTGCATTGTTTATTTTATCTTTTTTATTTTCTTCCCTATTAAAGAACTGTTATTCCTGCTCCCGTATTTTTGCCTGAGAGCCCCTTAATTTAAAATTCAAAGCAGTTTGGAGCGAGGGGGTTTACATTTTCCATTTCAGGGGATGCTCCTGCCTTCCTTAGCAGACACCTGTCTTTCCAAACCAAGACAGTGGAGGAGGGCAGAGGGAATGATTCCCACAGCTCCCAGCTGAACAGCCCAGCTCATCCCAGGGTCACCAATCTGTGGGTGCAGAGTGGCAAAAGGCACAGCTGTGGGGAGGGGTGAGTGGGCAGGGTGAAGGTTTGAGGGCAGTCCCAGGCTGCTCCGTGCCCCACTCCCATCCCCACCTGGGCTGTCCTGCTCATGGGAACCCAAGCACTGCGTTCCCTGATGGAGATGGAGCCCAGGAGCACCAAGGGGACTTTGGGCAATGACAGGAGTGACAGGACAAGGGGGGATGGCTTCACTGCCAGAGGGCAGGGATGGATGGGATGTTGGGCAGGAATTGTTCCCAGGGAGGGTGGTGGGGCACAGGATGCCCAGAGAAGCTGTGGAAGTGTCCAAGGCCAGGCTGGACAGGGCTTGGAGCACCTGGGACAGTGGGAGGTGTCCCAGCCATGGCAGGGGGTGGGATGAGATGAGCTTTAGGCTCCCTTCCAACCCAAAGCACTCTGTGATTCTCTGACAGCATTCTGCCTTTAAAGATGCATGGATGTTTCCAAAGGAGATTGCTGTAGGCAGGTGCAAAGTAGGCAGCTACCTTCCAAAAATGGGGAAGTGGAGAGAGAGAGGAAGATAAAGAGGAGCCAGATGAAAGCAGGGGCTGTGCCAAAAGTGCCTTCTATTTATGATCACACAAGGTCAACAATAATCCCCACAGCTACGAGCACATAAAAATTGATTCTTTCCTGAAGAGATTGATGGATTCGTGGCCAGGACACATTCTCTGATCCTGCTGCCCTCGACACAGCTGGAATTTATGGAGATGGCGTGTGTTCCTCTGCAGAGGTCTGAATAGCTTCTCAAAAAGCAACCACTTTCAGTTCTGACCTGGGGTCCTGGGAAGTTGCTGTAAATAAGGGAAATGCCTCCTCCAGCTGCTGGGCTGTGTGTCCACAGCTGCCTGCTGGGGCTGGGGCTCTTCATCCTGCCCCAAATCCCAGCCTGAGGTGAGCAGGGTGATGCTCACCCCACACCCCCAAAATCTTCCCAAAATCTTTTCTGCTCCTGCACAAAACCTGGGCACCTGGGAGAGGTGACATTCACAGGGGTCACTCCCACTCTGTGTGGTGCAGACCCTGTGAGGCTGAAGGCTCTTTCACTCTCTCCCAATGCTGCTGTGGCAGGAAAGAAGGGCTGAGCATTTCCAAATCCTCCATCTCCTTCCCCAGCTCTTCCCAAGCTCATCTTGCTGCTCAGATGTCAGCTGGAAATCTCCCTCACTTCTTTATTTTAAAAATACCCAGCTTTGAAAGCCGTGGTGTTTGAAACCACTTTGTTTCCCACAAGTGGCAGGAAGCTACCAAACAAAGCCCATTTATTTTTCACAGCCTCATCCCTGCAGCCATTAAATCCTCAGCACTCCTGAATTCCTGGGAAGTTTGCTGGGTAGTGCCAGGACCTGAGAGCAAAGAGCACAGGCTGTAATATCCCTGTGAGTAGTTTGTGCCCTGTATCTCCCATCTGGTGAACAAGCAGCTCTAGGTGTGCTCAGAAGGCCTTTCTGCAGGTGCCTCTGCAGAGTTTTGATGCATTTTGAGTGTGTTACATAAACTGCTGCCACACAAAGGGATCCCAGTGCTGGGGGCTCGGGAGGTCGGGGAGGGATGGGCTGATGGGGATGTGCAAAGAGAATCGATGCCAGGCTTTTTAACAACCACCCAGGTATTGAACAAAGCTTTTTAAGGGCCTTTCAGGCAGCAGTGTGCTCCCTGTGTGTGATGTGCTGGGAACAGGGACCATGGGAGGGCTGGCTGCCATGCCCACAGCCTGTTTGGGGTTTGTCCTCACCGTGTCCAGGGTGGTTCTCCAAAGTGCAGGGTGAGCTTGGATTGTGGTGGGATAGATGAGCAATGAAATGGTTCACTGTCACAATGAAAGGGCAAATATTATGTACATGTTAGGAGAAGTTTTGTACATGTATAGTTATGTTCCCTCCCTTTTGTTATCAGGGGGTGGCCTGGGTTTGGGATATTTGGGAGGTTCAGCTTGTTACTATGGCAACAGCTGACCTCCAAAAAGGATGTAAAAAAGTAAAACTCCACCACTGGACAGTGAAGAAGGAGTTGATGGACAGAACTTTGGGAGGGGCTAAAGGATTAAAAGGCAAAACCTCCACTGTGTGGATGTGCACATGGTGGGAAAAATCCTCTGCTCCCAAAATATTTCCTCTATTCAATCTTCTGCTGTATTTTTGATAAGGTTTAAATAAACCTTTTACATTTGGAAGTGAGCAGCATCTCTCACAGTGGCACTGGTGGAGCTGCTCTGCTCTGGGCTGTGCTCCTGCCCTGCCTCCCCTGCCCAGGGCTCTGCCAGGAGGATCCTGAGGGGTTTCCTTCACCTCTGGTGTCTGTGCTGCCTCCAGCCATCCCCTCGTGCTGCTGGAGAGAGAGCACCCCAATGTAAGAGCTGTAATGAGGGATGTGGGACTCCAGGCAGCTCTTCTAAATGCAGTTTATTGTATCCAGGATGTCACAGCAGTCCAGGGTTGTGGGTGACAGAGCCCGTGCCTACAGCTGTCAGCTCCAGCTGCAGGCAGCCCTGGAGACCCTTTGGTTTTGGTTACAGTGCATTAGATACTTTTCTTTGCTGAGCATCTTCATACAGCAGAACCAATCTATACCTTAACTTTTATCTATAGCTTCTCATAACTACTGTAATTACCAGATTCATGTTACTGTTGTCCAATCACTAAAAGTTAGTACATTACAGTTTAAGCTCAAAGTTGTTTTTCAGTTTTCTTGCAGTGGGAAATTCTGAGACCTCTTTTCTACTTGCCACATTTGCTGCCTTGTTTGCCTGTGCTCTCTTTCTGCTTGGTAAAAACATCTTCTTGTTTGAGGTGGGTTTATCCTTTGCTCTAAGCCATAAAAACCCCTTCTAACTAACACACCCTTTGCCTCCTTGGTTATCCAGTGAGACTGGCTCAGCAATTCTTTTCTTCTATATCAAAACTTGTTTCCATCTTTATTTCTTCTTCCAATTCTACATTTAAAAATCTTTCTGCTAAGCACACATATCTGTGAGACTTTCTTGTCAAACTTCCACGCTTCCCAACATCCCAGCTCTGGTGAATGGACAGGGAATGCAGGACACAGGGAGAGCCTGTGTCAGCCTTCAAACCTCAGGGTGTCTTAGAGAATTACCCAGACCCCATTGCCCTGGCATTTGAGCATCTTCACATTTTAATGGCATTTCCCCTCTCAATGTTAATGGCGTTTTTTCTTACAATGTACACTGAAATAGGGGCAGAGAGAGAAAAAAAGGCTACACAGGGGACTGAAATTTAGCCAGAACACAAGTGGCTCCTCACATTGTCTCTGGAATCTGCTCTCTGCTCATTTTCTGAACCGAACCATATCAAACACAAACAAAAATTTACTACCAACAGGCTCCTTGCATGGCAGATTTGCCTGAGAGATCAAAACCTGAAATGCTCTGGAGTCCAGTCTTGTTTTCTGATTAGGCAAAAGGTTATGTAGTAGCTATTTATTATTCTGTGGTGGAAGAGACTTCATTTTCTCTATGCTCTTAATCCACCAGCAGTCATCAACATTGAAAGAGCTCCTGAAAGTACCCGAAACCAATTCTGCTAATTTTCCAGCCCCCAGGGTCAGCTGGAAAGCAGCTCAGAGCCAGGAGAGGTGGAACACGAAGCCGCCTGAGCATGGGCAGGAATGTGAGGCTCAGAAATCTCAGTGGGGGATGTCCCTGTTGCTCTGACAGTGGTGCCCCTCACCTGCCAGCTCGGGGTGGGCTCCCCTGCTCTGCACACCTGGGGCTCAGTGTCTTGGATGAGACCATCCCTGTGATGTCCCCCAAGCTGTCCTGTGTTGGGGAAGATGGAACAGGAAAGCGTTACAAATATGGTTGCCTGGCAAAAGATTTTGAGAATATAGAAACTATAAGTGAGATTGAAATGAAAGCAAGATTTGAGATCCTTCAGTTACTGAACAACTGGAAAACAATGGTGTGGCTGGCTGAATGTGATCCCCTTTTGATGAAACAACACCCTCTGCTTGCAGGCAGGCCCAAGGGTCAGAGCAGACCCTACAGCTTGGCAGAAGGGGCC
>NW_005054370.1:1548151-1562692 GCF_000277835.1 Geospiza fortis | reverse complement strand
GCTCTGAGCTGTGGCTGGCAGCTCCCAGCAGGGCCCTGCACCCAGGCCCTCTGCAATAAACCCCAAGTTTCCAGACCTGGCTGCAGAGATCTCTCATCTCCATCCATCCCCACCGTCCTGCCCCTGACTCTCTGACAGCCCTGGAACAAGGATCCCGTGCCCAGGGAGCCTCCAAATCTGCCCTCAGGTGGGGGAAGGCAGGCAGCTGACCTGATCTCCTCCTTGACCCAAATTCCAGCCTCCTTGGAGCAGTGCTGAGCTTCCTCTGTGAGCCCATGCTCACAAACACTTCCTTGGAGGCTGCTGCCTTTTCCAAGCTTTCCTGGCTGGAAAATGCTGCTGTGGGGTTTGCTGCTGCCTCCATCCCTCCCTGTGCTGAGCAGCCCCTGTGAGCATCCTCACAGAGGCATCGCCTCCTCCGCACACCCAGCTGCCCTTTGGCTCGTGGGACCTGCTGGGAGGCACAAAGAGGGAAATGCCAGGGAGCCCTGGGCAGCCTTGGGCTTTAAAATGCCATTTTTCCTCATCCCCTGGTATCCCCCTGCTCAGAACAAACCCTTCTGCTGCTGAGCAGCAATCCCACACAAATCCTTTGGTCTAAAGCTGCTTCCCAGAGGGGGTTTAACAAACCCTGGTGATGCTGCTCTCACTCCCAGCACATCCCAGCACCAGGAACTCTGTGTTTAACAAACCCTGGTGATGCTGCTCTCACTCCCAGCACATCCAGCACCAGAAACTCTGTGTTCCACCTGCCCTGGGGGAGCAGCTCTGGCAGGGGTGAGCAGAGCTCACCAGTGCAGCTCAGTGCTCCCTGCCAGGCTGCCAAAGGGGCTCTTGCTCTCAGTTCAACCTCCTCCTCCTCCTTCCTGCAAGGGAGTAAACAGAGAAACTCCTTCCCCTTCACCTCCAGCCCTGCTCCCTGAGCTCTGGCTGCCAGATGGAGCGAGCTGAGGCTTTTCTGCCCCTCTCTGCTGCCAGAGTGTCACGGCTGTGCTGCTGCCAGGGGAGGGGAAGCTTCTCCCAAGCCTCTCTCCAGTGCTTTGCACCATCTGCACACGAGCCCAGGGGCTGGGCCAGTTGCTCAAGGCTCTGCCTGAATAAGCAGCATCTCTGCTAAGTGTAAAATTGGAAGCAAAGGGGAGCTGGAGCAGAGGCAGCGGGGGTGTGTGAATGTGCTGCCTCCCCTGCACACAGCCAGGGCTCATCTCCAGAGGATTGGATCTCCTCTCTATCTCCTTTCTCTTTCTGCAGTGGCTTTTGATGGGTGTTAAAAGCAGCCTGGCCTCAGAAGATGCTGCACACAGATTTATGGGTGCTGTAAGTTACCTGCTGCAGGAGCCCTAGCAGGGATGTTTGCTGCCTGCAAAAGCTGTTTTACTCATTTTCTTGGAGGCTGTTGCTGCTTCACAGGGTTTTGATGGACCAGGGAAAGCTCAGCCTGGGCAGGGAAAGTTCAGCAGCTGTGGATCCTTGTGGAGTGGCTGCTGGTCCCAGCATCACTGAAGGAAGGGGACACAGGGGGGTCCTGCCCATCACTTCCCCTTGGGGCTGACCCCACAGCCATGGCCAGCTCTGGGGATGTTCCTGTGTGCTGTCACCCTGAGCCACATGAGGACATCAGAGAGGTCGGGACCACCCAGAGTGGGGCAGTCTGCAGCCCCCCTTGGCTTATTTCCAGAAGGAAATCATCCAATTGTCCCCACTTGTTAAAATTCATGTTTGAACAGCTTTTTTCAGGCTGGAGAAGGGGGTGCTCAGGAAGTGCTCTGTGCAATGTGGTGGGAGATGAGAGTGCCTTCCCTGGAGCTCAGCTCTGTGAGCAGCAGAGGGACCAACCCCTGTGCTGCAGAGAGGATGGGGAGCCCTTCCTCTCCTGCTGTTTTCCCAGTTTTACATGAAAGCTGGGATGCTGCAGGAGACAGTGGTGGTGCACATGGCACTGTGCAAAGTTCTGCTTTGGCAGCTCCCACAGGATCCACAGCTTGAGGGCTGGGACCCATCACAGGAGGAAAAACAAAACTGTGTCTGTGTCAAAAGCAAGAACTGAATCTGCTCTGCTGATTTCCCAGGTGAGGTCTCTGCCAGTGTTTAAACAGGATAAATGAGACAACCTGGATAATTACAGGGCTGTCAGCTCCACTTCGATCCCAGGCAAACTGATGGAGTGGCTGATGTGGGAATTGATTAATAAGGAATTAAAAGAGAATAACAGCAGTAAATGAAAGGAAAAGGCCTCGGTGTCTATCAACAGGTTGAAGGCAGTGGGATTTGCAGGAGCAGCTTTTTGTGGCAGAGCTGCCTGCTTTGGAGGGAGTGGGTTTGTGTGAGGTGTTTGGAACACAGACAGAGTGATCATCAGAGTGACCAGCCCAGCAGGGCCGCAGCTGGACATCACCATGCCAGCTCTCTGTGCCTGTACCTCCATCCCAGCTCAGCCTGAGCTGAGCTCCTTCCAGCACTGCCACATCCTCCTGGCCAGGTGTGGAGGTGAGCCCCTGGTAGAAAACACCAGGAAAACACCAGGAAAACACAGAAAACCACCAGGAAAACATGTTCCTGCCCTGCTGGCTGCAGCACTGTGCATCCCCCCAGCACTGTCCTGGTCTCCTGGCAGGCAGGAAAGGGATGGCAGCATCCAGGCAGGATCCATCCCTGTGCTGGCTGCCTCCTTTTCCAGTTGCCATAGGAACAGACGAAGGCCTTTAAAGCATCGCAGTGGGGAGCGTGTCTAGGTCATGCTGTGGAGCAGGCAACAATTTTATAGTGATAATAAATCCAGGGAATTGGGAATTTGGCCGAAGTAGCACGCAAGGAAAGGACTTGAAAAGGCAGAATGGAGATAAATGAATGAAAATAATTTGATGACGAATGGCCACGCGTTGTGCTAGACCTGCCTGAAATCCTTCTCTGCAGTTCAGGAGAGAGGAGCTGGGAACACAGATTGTGAGGAATTATTTGTCCCTGAAGTCTGAAGATAGAAAGGCAAAGGCAGCACCTGAAAGTGTTGAGGGACTATTGGATTTCAAACCCTTTGGTTATTGTCAGTCCCTGCTCCGTCTGGCTGTGAGTTACTGCTGGCCAAAGATTTACCAGCCCTCCATTGGCATGGCAGCAACCAGAGAGGCTCCAAATCATCAGGGATGAGAGCTGGCCAAGCAGAGACAGCCCTGTGAAGGTCACAAAGAACCTGCACAGGGGAATGGGGGCCTGGGTGAGCTCTGCAGGTCCCTGAAGGTCTCCCGAAGCACTGCAGGGCTGGGGGGTCTGGGATGTCCCCTGGGATCCTGGGGAGCTGCTGGGGCAGCTGATGTTGGGAGCAGGTTGGATTCTGGATGTTCTCCTGCATTGTGGTGTGGAGCTGCTCTCCTGCTCCAGCCTGGGACCCTGTGTGGGTGCTTCCCTCCATCCTGGCAAATTCCCTCCCTTTCATGCCAGATCCATGGGCTGCGCAGCATCTTCCTGGCTTTGCTTCCCCTGCCTGGTGAGGCAGAAGCAAAAACTCTGTTCCAAAATGTTCCTTGCCGACAGAGCCCAACCTGTCTGTGTTATCAGCAGCTTTATCACACCCAGCTCCCACTGCAGCAGCAGAACAGTGGGCAGTGGGTGAGGGAGGGGGTGGCAGGCCACTGACACATGGCAGCAGTGTCCTCACATGCCCGAAGGAGCTGGGGAGCTGAAAATGGGTGGAATCAGACAAATCAGGCAATCTCTGTGTTCTCCCAGCCCTCAGAGCTGTGGGTAAATGCAGATCCCCTGTTTGCCCCAGCCTGGCACTGCTGGCAGGGCACAGTGAGCTCTGGGAGGCCCATGCAGATGTCCCCCTCCCCAAAACCATCTGCATCCTCCCCCTAATTGAGCTGAGATTTGAAACTCCTTTTATGTCGCCGTGTCCTGTTGGCTCGGAGCGGCAGAATTTCTCACTGGTTTAATCACCTTGTTATGTCAAACGAGTTTGGGTTATTTTGGGATGGCTGGAGGGTGCCAATTTGTACCTCCTGGCAGCACAAGGCCCGTGCTTTGCCTCAGCACTTGTTCTTGGCAAGACAAAGAAAGCCTTGAGTACCTCATACAGCAAACAAGGCTCCTGCAGGACCTGGGACAGCTGGTGCTGGTGCTGCTGCTTTCAGCTGAAGCCCAGTTTGGTTTCATGAGGCCATGGGAAGAGCTTGGAAGTGGCTGAGCTGGGGTTGGCCAGAGCCCAAGTCAGGCAGGCACCAAAGCTGCAGCAGCTCCTGGAGCAGAGACCTGGCTGTGGGCTCTGCTCCCTGCTGGGGACCTGTGGAGGGGCCTCTGAGCCCTCCCAGACACCGAATCTCTGCTTGGGTGCTCCAGCAGAGGGAATTAGACTCCCCTCGTGCTTCCATTGTCCCGTTCACAGCCCTGGCTAGTGGACACCTTTCCCTGTGCTGGCTGGAGGCATCTCCTCGCTTTCCTGGGGGCAGAAGGATGATGAGGAGAAGGGATGAAGCTCAGGTCTCCTTTTGGAGCCATGGCAGGGGACAGATGGAGGGGACAGGGCAGGCACAGCTCTGTGTGCTCCCACTGCAGGCACCAGGCTTCAAATGGGGGCTGGAGTCTGGCCCTGCCTGCCCTGGGGGGGCCCTGGGGGTCAGCACAGAGCTGGGGGCACACGGTGACTGCTGTGGGTGTGGGTGGCCCTGTCCCTGGGCTGGCCCAAAGCAGGCAGGGTCTGGAGCAGCCCTGGGCCAGCCATGGAATCATGAGGTTGGAAGAGACCTCTAGGCCCTTGTGTTGATGCCTCAGGTTTTGGCTTTTATATTTTTCAGATTCTGTGCTGCTTTAGTGTGTGGGTCTGTGCTTCACATCAGGGGATGCTGAGCTCTCTGCACAGAGCAGGGAGACAAAACAATTCCTGCTCCAGCTGGGCACCAAGGACAAATGATCCAAATCTCAGCCCAGGAGCACAAACAACGTGGGCTGAAGAGAGAAAAACAAGAAGGATGGGACTGGATGGGCTAAAGCTGGAATAGGACAATGAACTGCAAGATGCAAATGGAGCAGAACTGATCAAAGTGAGAGACCCCGTGCCTGGCCGTGCATTTTGGGACCATTTTGGTTCATCTTGGGTGCAGCCCTGGCTGGGCTCTGGTGCTGCCCAAGGTGGATCCATGGAGGAGATCCTTTGAATAAATCCCTGCTTTATTCTTTAGCTCTGTCCAGCCTCTGCTCTAGGCCAGCCTTCACAAGGCATCAGTGTCCCAAAGTTAACCCAGCAGAAGCTCAGCTCCTGGAGCCAGCCTGGCTGCTGGAATGGGGGTGCCTCTCCCAGAGGAGACAGCTGTGATTTTGTGATTTTAGGATTTCTCTCTCTGGCCTCTCTTGCTCAGAGACTGCCTATCCCCCATGCCCAGCATCTGCCCATGGCCTGTTGGGATGCAGCAATGGATGCCAAGCCAGGAGGCTGTGCCACATGTGGGTGGGTGTGGCAGTCACATTTTCTGGAAAAATCCCTTCGCCCAAGATTCTTCCCCTGGGAAGGTGAGAAGCCTCAGAGAAAAAGGAAAACAATATTATCTCATTTGCTTCTCCTGTGTTTTGTTGCTTTGGAATGTCTTTGGAGATTGTTTACCCACAGGTGATTGTTTCACTGGTTTCATGTGAATTGTTTTGACTCATTGGCCAATCAGGGCCAAGCTGTGTCAAGGCTCTGGAAAGAGTCACAAGTTTTCATTATTATCTTTTTAGCCTTCTGTAAGTATCCTTTCTCTATTCTTTAGTATAGGTTAGTTTAGTGTTCTTTAACATAATATATCATAAAATATCAATTATAAAATATAAAATCATAAAATAATAAATTAGCCTTCTAAGAACATGGAGTCAGATTCATCATTCCTTTCTTTGTCTGGGAACCCCACTAATACAATAGTGGGGGAGCTGAAATGTCCCCCTTCCCAGCAGGTGTGACCAGGGAGGCTCTGGGCTCTCTGAGCTGCCCCTGGAATCCTCTGCCTCTTCCCAGCAGCTGCTGGGAGCCATTCCCAAACAAACAAAACCAGAGGGCATCTCACAGCGCTCTCACCCGAGCCCTTTCCTTGGAACAGGAATAGGGAAGGGGAATGTTTGCTCTATTTTGGGATTTCTGAGCTTCTCCAACTGCACAGAGTGGCTGCAGCTATTTTGAGGTCCCTTTCCTTCCCTGCCATCCCCAGAGGCTCCTCACTGAGCAGTGGAATAGAAAACAACATATTACTGCTACATTTTGCTGAGCTTCTCTGTTTCATATGAAAGGAAGATGCTCTGGAAGCCAGTCCAAGCCAGAGATGCCAGGAAGGAATTGGATTTTTTCCTGAGTGTCTTCCCAGGATGCTGCCACAGCCAGTGGGGAGGTGCCTCACCCTGACCCTGCATGCCCTCTGGGCTGCCTCAGGTCCTGCCAAAATCCAAAATTCTCCCTTCAGATTTCTCTCCATCCACTCCAAAGGGACTCCTCTTTAAGAGCACAGGAGCCAGGCATGGAGGGATGTGAAGCCTCCATTGCTTCACTCTGGATAACCCCCAGGTGGTGGCAAATCCAGGTGCCAGGGGGTCTTGGCATTCTGTGGGACTTTGGGATTCTGCATCCCTGGGCTCCCCACAGCACCCTACCAGTATGGAAGCAGGAAGGTGGATCCACCTCCCATCCAGGAGGGATGGATTTCCAGCTGGGACACAACTGCTGTCCCTTCTCACCTCATCC
Organism: Geospiza fortis; assembly: GCF_000277835.1. Lineage (NCBI taxonomy): Eukaryota > Metazoa > Chordata > Aves > Passeriformes > Thraupidae > Geospiza > Geospiza fortis. Next base: position 1,555,995 of record NW_005054370.1, on the reverse strand, counting down.
TGCTGGTGGGATGCCTCCTTGGGAGGATCCCTATTAACATTTTCCTACAAAACTTGCACATCCTGCCCATGAAAAGCTTGGGAAGGGGTGGATTCAAGGGGCCAGGATCCCATCTCCCCACCCCAGAGCTCTGGGCCACCCGTCAGTGCCTGAACTTCATGGGGTGTGCAGCAAAATGGAGCATCAACCACAAGTCTGCTCCTTTTCTGTGCCACTGGGTCTTCCAAAATCCCACCTTTCTCTCCCTGACCCTGGGACTCAGGAACAGCTGTGGGAGAAAGTATGTGGTGTTTGATGGAGCTGGGACTGGGGAGGACTGAGTGATCTGGGCAGGTTTGGGCTCTTGTCATTTGGATTTTTTAAACCATTCTAGGCATTTGCTATTTAGGATTTTTAATCCATGAGAGTTCAGTGCTCTCTTAGGTTACAAGATGTGCTGGGGGTGTGTACTCTATTTGTTATCTATTAGAGGAGGAACAGTTCTCTGCTGTTCATTGGGCAGTTTTCTTTATCTCTCCCACAGCCAACCCTCCCTCCAGGAGATCTCTGCTGTCCATGGCCAGTGAGTGTCCCTGCAGGGCTGATCCAATTCCAGCATCCCATGGGGAGATGCTGCGCCCAGGGGAGGAGCCAAGCATTCCTACCTGGATCCAATCTGAGCCTGGAGCAGCACAGCAGCCTTTGCCCACTGCATTGCCAGAGGAGCAGCTTTCTGCTGCCCTGCATTGCCAGAGGGAGCCCAGGCCCATCTGCAGCAGCCCTGGAGCTGCAGAGGAAAACTCCCCCCTTGTGCAGGATCCCTGCTCCAGCAGCAGCACAGCTGGCACTGCAGGAGGGCTGAGCCCCCATGGGATGGGGCTGTGCCACCCCCTGACACACAGGGGGGCAGGGCATGGTCTCACTCTGCCACTGATTGTTTTCTTTTTTTTGTACTATTGCATTTGTATTTTTAATTTTCCTAATAAATAACTGTTATTCCTACTCCCGTATCTTTTCCTGAGAGTCCCTTAATTTCAAAATTATAATAATTCATAGGGAGGGGGTTTACATTTTCCATTTCAAGGGAGGCTCCTGCCTTCCCTAGCAGACACCTGTCTGTTCAAACCATGACAAGCACCACACTGAAGTCCCCCAGCCACTGTCCCACCACTTCCAGCTGCATCCCTCAGCCTGCCAGCGCTGCTTCTCACCCTAACCCAAGCTTTCCCTGGCAGGGAAGGAGTTGAAAGCTGAAAATTCCAGGGATGATTTATTTCAGCCACCTCTTTTAATGACGATTTGAATGAGCAAAGCAGAAAGCTTGGTTTAAATTGCCAGCTTTTAATCTTGTTTCTCATTTGTGTGTTTTATTTATTCCCATAATTTGATTCTTTATTGGTAACCACCAACCTGCAGCTTTGATTCTTCTAAAACTCCTCTGTTTTGCTAAACAGAAGAAAACACTTTGTGTGTGGGAGGTTACTTAAGCAATTACGTAGCCTAACGTACATTTACAGCAATTCTTTGTGTTTGGGGTTTATTATGTTATAATATAGGGAGTGATGCATTTCTTCTTTATGAGATGATTATTAAGTTTGGACTCACAACGTGTGCCATGGTCTATTTGGATGGAAATTGGTTTTAAATTTAAGATGCCCAAAAACCAGTATCAAAATTGGGTTTTATTCATTAAATAAAACCGATTAAAATGTGCTAGCCACAGATGAAAAAATTAGCTTATCTGAGCGTTCATTTAAAGCTGATTTCCTAAACAAGATAAGCACTATCCACCAGGAGGGAGCTGAGTGCTTTGTTCCCACTTTTCATATTCTTTATGGGTTTAAAATTAATATAATACTCAGGATTTATTCACAGGCAAGAAAAGGCAAAGGAGCTTTGCCACTTTTCCTCATCCCAAATTCCTAGGGTTTGCAATGACTAAATTACTGGGAGAAGTTAATGCAGAAGGAATTTTTTTTGCCTGCATTTTGGAGGGTAGGGATGCTGGGAGGTGCTGGATCCACCCCTCCAGCCTCTAAAACTTCCATGGTTTTAGAGCTTCTTTATAGAGCTGACAGCACCCACGTGCTGCCTGATGTTTTTATACAAGATACTAAAATTACAGGGGGATACATCTCAACAACAAACTCAATTTTTAATTAAAAGAAAAAAAAAAGTGTATTTCAAGTAAAGAGAAATCACTCTGAAACTGGAAACACTCCAAAAATAAAGGTGGAGAGCTGTGGCAGAGCAGGCAGGGAGCACTTCAGCCCCCAATCTTTCCAGGCACAGAGAATTATTATTATTTGCCTTGCCACAGCACTGAGTCCAGTCCATAACTTCTCGTTCTCCTTCCTGGGAAGGGGAACTTTTTTCCCATTTGCAGGTCAGAGCCGACAGTAATTGCCCACTACTGCCTGCTCGGGGTTCTCACTGCAGCAATCGCACACAGAATAAATGGCTGTGTGCTGTTATCGGCAGTTTTCTGCCCAGCAGATCCGGGGGGTTTTGTTATCTCAAGGAAAAGAATTCCACGGATTGCTCATAAACAGGGACGGGGCCATCCTAATAAAGATAACGGATTATGTGCATCGTGCCAATAAAAACGCCCCCAGGGTGGGTGAGATCTCCTTTTTGGAGAGGCTGGAGCTGTTTCAGGGCACATCCCGAGGTGCTGATGCTGGAATGGCCCCTGGGTGAGGGGGAATTATTTGGCATTTCCAGAGATGCAATTCCAGGGATGCCAGAGGAGCAGCCCCGGTCCCCACCGCATCCTGGGGATGTTCTGGGAGCTCCTCTGGGTCTGGCACCATCTGCCTCCATCCCCGGGCATCGCTCCCGCTGCAAAAATTTAATAATGAGAAAAGGCAAAAGAAGGAAAACAGGAAAACAAGGCGCTTCTGTGCTTCCAGCTCTCCAGCGACTGGCAGCGGTTTCATGTGTATCTATCACTAATGCTGCTTCGCGGGCTCCAGTCCTACTGGCATCATTTTTTTAAAAAAAACCCTTTTCCAGAGTAATTGCTGTTTGTTTTGTCATTTCTCAGTGGACAATTACAGTTCAAAAACAAGAGTGCCTTTGAAGAGTGCGAGCGGGTGGAGGCTTCATTAACACACTATTAATGCTCCATCGAAACTCACTTGAACTCCACCTGCCTGGGGCCTGGGACACAAAAAAATCTGGCTTTGCAAAGCGAGGATTATTTGATCTATTTAAAATACTCACAGTATGGTCTCCTGGATACATTTCAACGTCAGCAGTTCGGGAGGCTGAAATATCTCCTGTAGGTTTGTGCTGTTACTTATCATTCAAAAAAATATTCATTGCAAAGAATAATCCTATCTTTTATTTTTTTTTCCCCTGGAGAACGGAAACAGAGACAAATCTGAACCTGTTTGTTTCAGGATGGGGTTCTTTACCTGGGATTAAAGTATTAAGAAGAACAGAACAATTTTGATTCAAAGAAGCAGCTCCCCAGCCTGGGGTCACCCCACCAAACCTGTCAGGGACTCAATCCTTTTGGGAGTGCACTGGGAGAGTTTCCAAGGCCTGATGGTGCAGTGATGTCAGGAGTGAGAAAAGCTGTTAAAAATAAAAAAGAGAGAAAATCAGGAAGTTTCCTGCTTAGCATTTTTATAATTTTTACTGAAAGGGAAGCTCTGGTAAATCAGGGGTTTGTGGTGCTCGCCACCCATCCCTCCATTCATCCATCTGAGGTTATTCTGGTGTTTCATTGCTCATGAGTAATGTTTTCCTTAATTAATATTATCCATCATCCATGAATGAGGCTGTTTGCTGGGAGCTGGGGGCTGCTGCCAGAGCTGGGCCCAGCTCCTGACTCTGCTCCCAGCAGGGTTTGGGAAGGTTCCACCACCCAGAGCTCTCAGAGCTCAATAATCACTTCTGTTAAAGATGCTAACGTGGCTCTGGGGTCATGTCCCAGGGCACGGAGATTTTCGTAAAGCAAGGAAAGGTTTTCTTTCTGCTGTGCTGATGCCTTGGGATTTTAGCTTTTATATTTTTCAGATGCTGTACTGCATTAGTGCATAACTCTAAACTCCATATGAAGCTTTGGTTAACTCTCTTCACATTTTGGTCAGACAAAACAATCCCTCCAGGCCTGAGATCCAAGGACACCCTACAGGCTCAGGCCCAGAAAAGTACAAACAAAAGTGAATGGAGGAGAAGCAAATGGGGGAATGTGACTTCATTACCTGAAGCTGTAATTGGAGGTTTAACCTCTGATATGTAAATGGACCAAACTTAAAATTGTCTGAAAAACTTGTGACTGTTATCCATCTTGTTGGCTTCTGAGAGGCTTTTGACTGTCCAGGGTGTATCTATTGAAGGCCTTTAATAAATACCCACTTTTATTCTGTTAATCTGGGCAGCCACCCCAAGGCCTGATGCAAACAGGAAGGTGGCCCTGGGCAGGGAGGTGCTTGCCCAAGGCGTTGGGCCCAGCACTGGTGGGAGCAGGGCAGTGAAGGGCTGCATCCCTGGAGATGCTGGGCTGGGATGTTCGTGTCCCTCCAGGGGAGCTTGGGCACGATGGGCCAGCAGCGCCAGGGTTTAATTTGTGTGTAGGCACCAAATTTTGGCCATTTTCGTGTGATTTGCAACACATTCCTATTGCAAAGTGCAACCATGGAGCCCACTGAGCACTGCTGGGCAGGGGATGGAAAAGGAGAAGGGAAAAGGGAACTGCTGGAAAAGTGCTGCCATTAATCCATTCTTTTAAACCTGGAGAAGCTTCCTCCAGTCCACCTGAGGAAGATGAGAGACTCTGTGCAGCAGGGAGGAGAGCAGCCCTGGAATTACGCCCTGGAATTACAGCACAGTAATTGCTTGGTACTTACAGTCCAGGTCTAGAAGATCTCCAAGCCATAACTCATTGGAAAGATATTGAGCTCTCATCACAAAGAGGAAATATGGTCTCTAAACAGGCAGCTAATGGTGTGCAATTTATCTGATGGCAAATCACCCACGTTCATTACTCTGCAGCACAGCCAGAAAGAGAAATACAAAATTAGCTGAAGGAGAGAGGGAAGGAGGGAAGGACACATTTCCTTCCAATGTTCCTTCAAGGCAGCTTTTGGAATTAGGGTGGCAGCTCTTTGTACCCAGCACAACCCAGCCAGGAAAACCCCCTTTATATGCATCTTCCTCCCTGGAGACAACAAAAATGCTTTCTGTTCTTATTTTCACAGTATTCAGAGTTCCTACTGAGAAAAGCCTTCACATTCATCCAGGAAAACCTCGGACTGGTGGAATTTTTATTGTTCTTGCTCATCTCTGCCAGTGCTGTGGCTCCAGGGGTGAACAAAGGCCAGATACTCTTTTATGCCTTTCCAGCTCCTGAGTGTCCCCATGCTGGGGTTGGGAATGCCTTCCAGCTTCCTCTGCTTTACAGCTTCCTTCCTCTCCACTGCTGTTACTCTCCTCCAGGTATTTCTGGTGGAGGAAATGGTTTGCTGACTGCACCAGGCTTTTCCTGAGGGGTGGGTGATGTTTTCCAAGCATTGGTGAGGGACTGTGCAGGAGATGCTGGGTGAGGAACAGCCCAACTGGGCACCCCCAGAAAACAGCCACAGCCTCTCCATCCATCACCCTTGTTTAGAAACATAAATCTCATTCATCCCTGTGTGACTTGGGAGTTGTGGTTTCCCTTTGCAGGCCCAAGTGGAGGTGTCTGAAGCAGATGGGGAGTTGGGGGATGTGCAGGGTTTTTCAAAGCTGTCAGAGGTGCAGGACTGACAGACCACAGACACTTCTCCTTCCTCCTGCCTCAGGGTGGAATCGACTCCTTCTGCCTCTGCTTAGGGTGGAACCACAGAGTTTTTAAGGTAGGAAAAGGTCTCTAAACCCATGGAGCCCAGCCATTAACCCAGCAGTGCCAGCTCTCACTAGCCCATGTCCCTCAGCATCACAGCTGCACAATTGCTGAGCTCCTGCAGGGATGGTGATTCCACCACAGCCCGTTCCAATGCCTGACCTTTCCATGAAGAAATTGTTCCTAGCAGTGAAATAAACCTTCCCTGGTGCAACTTGGAGCCTTTTCCTTTTGTCCCAGTGCTTGTTACATGGGAGAAGAGACTGACCCCACTTGTCCACCACCTCCTGTCAGGGAGTTGGAGAGCACTTGGGGTTGAAATGTAGCAAAACTCACTGGCTGATCCTGAAAAATCCACCTTTGTTCCACGAGCTGCAGTGGAAAGGCCTGAAGGACTGACCCTGCCCCACACCTGCCCAGGATCCATCCCCCAGCAGCAGCCCCTGGGATCACTGAGAATTTGTGGGTTGCACACACTGAAAGGGAAATAAAAAAACTAATTTTAGTTTGCAGAGCAAGTGCCTTCATCAATTAATTTATCCTTCATTGTGGAGTTATGGAAGAAGGTTGGGGAAAAAGCTGTAGCACTTCTTAACTCTTAATTTGCCTTTCTTAACTCTTAATTTGCCTTTTCTAGATAATCAGAAGGACACAGTGGCTTGGGGGATGTTTGATTGAGCTTGCTGTGGATTTTGCCTCCTGTTTTTTGATGGCCAACAGGAAGTTATAAACCCCTGAAATAACCTTGATTTCTTGGGATGCTTTGCTTCAAAGAATTCCTTCCATTTCCTCCCAGGGTGACTATGAGAATGATCCAGAAACAATGTGAAATCTAATTTTCTGTTAGTCATACACAAAGCACATCCAAGTCATGGCTTCATGCTTGGAAATTTGTCATTTTAATGTGCCTGGAGATCCTGTTGCAGTCCTGAGCTGTCACCTGCTGGTGCCAGGGCCAAATCCTTGCTGGGATTTTTGCTGCGGTGGCTCCGCCTTGAGCCCCTCTGTAACTCTGGAATTCATCTGATCCTGTGGCAGGAAAAGAAACCAACAGCTCAAGGCATGGAAGGGAGGCACCTTTTCCTTCCCTTGCTTGGCCACCATCTGTTCTGCAAGGTGCTCTGCTCCTCTCCAGAGAGCTGGCTGCTGTTTGCTGCTTTTCATCCCCTGTCCTCAAATTCCCAAACAATTCCCACCACCTTCCCTGGGACAGGCGCATTTCAGATGGACAGATGTCCTTGGAGAGCAGAGATGGGAATTAATTTCAGATATATTTTGGTGATGGACAGACTAGCTCAGAGCGCAGAGCTGGGAATGAATAAATGAGGTGAAATCTGGGGGCAATTCTGACAGAGATTTTCTTGGAGATTTTCCTGGCAGGGCTGGCTGCTGGCAGGAATCCTGCTTGACTCCACATGGCACCAGCCCCAAAGGCTTCCCCACCCCACAGCAAAGACCTTCAGATTCCATCCCCATCTCAAAAATTCCTGCATAACCTTAAATCCCCCAGGTCTGGGGCTTAAGAGGCATCAGCAAGGGGTGATGCCCTGGGCTGGTGGGGAGCAGAGGGACAGCCCAGGCCCTGGGGACGCCTGGGGAAGGCACAGGGATGCTGGCACCTCTGGTGGCTGTCCCCTCTTCCCAGTGGATTCACAACGGGAGCAATGTTTTGCAGTTCCAAGCCAGGAACATTAAGAATAAATCACTCATAACTGGGAAGATGATAATAACAGAAGCCTCTGGGGAAATCTGTACTGCTGAACAGCAGCTTTTATTATTTTTTTTTTTCACTTGAAGTCACTTAATGAACCCTCATGTTGAAATCTTCAGAAAGACTCACCTTAGGGGGTATTGGGAAATATTGACAAATAGTGTTTGGCACTCCTGGGGCTCTCAGGGAGTGGCACCAATATCATCACAGCAGATGGACTGAATGCCTCCAGTTCTTGTTTTCCCACCCTCTGTGGCTCTTCCTACCTGCAAGGGGCAGGCAAGGTCCAGCAAGAGGTCAGCAAGCCCCATCCCAGCACTC
>NW_005054370.1:1537890-1548099 GCF_000277835.1 Geospiza fortis | reverse complement strand
AGCAGGAAGATCCATTTAATCCCAAACTTTGCCAAGAAACAATATATTAGCTGTAAAACAGCTTCCACACTTTATTTGAAGGTAATTTACAGCCCACACTGTGAGACAGAGCAATATTTGCAAGCAATTAAAGGGAGGATGACTCAACAACAGCCACACATCGGGTCAGATTTTCAAGTGTTCATCGTTCATAATGAGGGGATTTGGGAAGCAGTGGCTGCTGGCACTGCCCTGGCCCATGAGCTCCCTGTCCCAGGCCTTGGGGGCTCTGGGCAGATTTGCCACTGGAGGAAAAGATGGGAGGGATGGTCCCAGGGAGCTGTGGGCAGGATAATCAGCACAAGGGAAAGTTTTGCATGGGGTCAGGGATGGTGCCAGCCAAGCCTTGCCAGGGCAGGGGGGGTGAAGGTGAAGGGGCTGTGCTGGCTCTGGCACGAGCAGGATGAAGGCAGGGTGTCACAGCACGTGTCACAGCAGAGATGGCCACGATGCAGAGTGTCACCGTGCAATTTCAGAAGGCTTCAACCCAAACAGAATAACACCAGACCACTTCAGAAGGCTGCAAGTGTCTGCCCCTCTTGTTCTTTACCCAACCTTTTACACTCCTGATGTTCCTGCACTGCCCCTGTGTGCCCTCTGCCCCCTTTGGTGGCTGCTCAGCACACCTGGGCACTCCATGGCTCATTGCTGTCAGTGCTGCTCACCTGCTGCTCACAGCTGCACCCACTGGGGATGAGGCTGGGCCACAGCCCCATCCCAGTGACCCCAAACTGTGCCACACACAGCCCAGTGACCCCAAACTGTGCCACACACAGCCCCATCCCAATGACCCCAAACTGTGCCACACACAGCCCAATGACCCCAAACTGTGCCACACACAGCCCAGTGACCCCAAACTGTGCCACACACAGCCCCATCCCAATTCCCACAAGCTGTGCACCTACAGCAGGGAGAATTCCCATTAAACCCTCGGGGCAGCTCCCTCTCTCCTCCAGCAGCCTGGCACCTCTGAGCACCCCTGTGGGCAGGGCAGGGAGGCCAGGGGGATTGCTGGGGGTGCTGAGCAGTGAGCACAGCCCCGGGACTGTCCCTGTCCCAGCCTGGCCAGGGGACACCGCGAGGCTCCGGCTCTGCCCTGCCCCAGCTGGGGCTCTGCTGCTCAGCTCATCACTGTCTGCTCTCCCCTGGAGACACAGACAGCAAGCGTTTGACTCAGATTTACATCCCTCAGCAGAGATTCTTGCTGTACTTTGGACAAGTCACCGCCGAGGCTGTGACAGAGCAGAGCAACCGTGAGGCCAAGGTGGGAAATTGAGGAACAACTCTGAAGTGGGACCTTGGTGTGACCCAGCAAAGCCAGTGACTGTGCCAGCAGCACCCCTGGGTGCCACCAGGGCCAGTCCAAGCCCTGGACACAGGGCAGTTTGGCTGCTGGGTGGCATCCTGCTCCTCTTCCACCCGAGGGATGTTCCTTCCCTCCCTGCCCCTCTGTCCTAGGCTGGGGGTGTGTGTTCTATTGCCATCTGTCAGAGCTGGGGCAGTTCTCTGCTGTTCATGGGGCAGTTTTCTTGATCTCTCCCACAGCCAACCCTCCCTCCAGGAGATCTCTGCTGTCCATGGCTTGTGCAGGACCCCGGCTGCAGCAGCAGCACAGCTGGCACTGCAGGAGGGCTGAGCCCCCATGGGATGGGGCTGTGCCACCCCCCGACACACAGGGGGGCAGCTCCTGCTCTGACTCTGGCAGTGGTTTGTTTTCTTTTTTGTACTATTGCATTTGTATTTTTAATTTTCCTATGGGAGTTATCCCTACTCCCATATATTTTCCTGAGAGCCCCTTAATTTTAAAATTATAATAATTCAGAGGGAGGGGGGTTACATTTTCCATTTCAAGGGAGGCTCCTGCCTTCCTTAGCAGACACCTGTCTGTTCAAACCAAGACACCATCGCATCTCCCACAGCTCCTTTAAGCAGCTCTGTTTGCTCCTGTGGTGCTCACTGCTAACCTTGCTCCAGAAAATTGCTCTATTTACCACCTGCTGTTCCTCAGCACTGCCTGCAGCAGCCAAACAACACCCTGGGAAGTGATGGGGGGCTGGAAAGGGAAGAAATGGGGTGGGACCCACATGGAAACACCAACTGGGAGAGGCAACTGGGCTACAGGGGAGGATGTCTGGGTGGGGAAGGGTTAATGGCCCCTCCCTGAATCAGAGGGCTGTAAAAGGGAGGGAAACGGGGTTTGCATCTCCTTTCTGTTCTGGGGGAGGGAGCAGTGAAGGGTCAAGGCTCTGCCATGGTTTTATCCCCCCTGCCCAGGGTTTTCCTATCCCTATATTCCTGAGGAGCTTTGGTGCTGCTGGGGGCATCCTGGTGCCTTCAGCTGGAGCCACTGGCACACATCTGCCCTGGAAATGTGGAAACCTGTCTCTGGAAAGATGGAGACACCCCTGGGTCACACTGATGGCTCAGGCACAGGGAGAAAGCAAACACACACACACACACACAAGGAACCTACCCTGCTCTGCCTGGTGGCCCCTTCTGTAAACAAACAGCTTTTCACAGCCTGGGATAAATGCTGGAATAAATCACAGCAGCCAGCAGAGCAGGTACAGCTCCCTGGCCACTGCAGGTGGCAGGGACAGGGTCACTGTCAGGGCTCAGCCCAGTTGTCCCCCTTTGAGGGGCTTTGTGCCATTCTCCTGGGACCCCCTGCTTTCCAGCCAGCTGGCCCATGGCACCTTGCCTGGCAACTTCCAGAGATTACAGGAAATCCCAGCGCTGGTCCAAACAAGAGCTGCTGATTTAACAGTTTTGCCATAAACCATTCTTTATTATCTGGGGTTTCACCAGATGACCCTGGCCCTGTTGAGGAAGTGCTCTTTCTTCTGCAGTCAGCTGTATTTTAATAAGTTCCATTGTGGGTAAAACACCCCCAGAGAAAATCCATGCATTGTTCCATTCATCAGCCACAGCAAGTTCAGGATAAAAATATTCCAGGGTGAGGTAATGTACTGTGACACTGTGTAAGTTAATTTATAAGAGAATTAATTTTGTTTAGAGAGAGGGGATGAAACTTTCTCCAGTCAGACAGGGCTGGGAAATGTACTGATAGAAAAAAACCAGTATTCCTTAAAAGATGGGTTGGTTTGGGCATGTTTTCTTTGGTTTTTGTTTTTTTAAAAGTTCAGATGGTTTTGTTTTTTAAAAGTGGAAGTGGAGTGGAAGTACAGCTCCCTGAGCTGATCCAGCCAAGGAACTTCTGCTGCTTTGCTGATTCCCATCAGCTGGGAAATGGGGGAAATGGCCCTGGGCAGGTTTTGCCTTTGGTCTCAGCACCAGCAGTGATGGGGGATTGTCACCATCATATTTTCTGAAAAATCTTTTTGCCCAGGATTTTCTCCTGGGAAGCTGAGGAGCCTCAGAGAAAAATGAGAACAATAATTATCTGATTTGCTTCTCCTGTGTTTTGCTGCTGTGAAATGTATTTAGACATTGTTTACTCACAGGTGATTGTTTCATTGGTTTCATGTGAATTGTTTTGACTTAACGGCCAATCAGGGCCAAGCTGTGTTGGGGCTCTGGAGAGAGTCATGAATTTTCATTATTATCTTTTTAGCCTTCTGTCTGTATCTTTTCTGTATTCTTTAGTATAGTTTTCTTTTATATAATATAGTAACATAATAAATTAGCCTTCTAAGAACATAAGGTCAGATTGATCATTCCTTCTTGCCATGGGGCACCTCACAAATTCAACAGGGGATGAGGGGAGCTGGGGACAGTGCTGCCCTGCCTGGTCCCCTCCTGGCTGCCCATGAAGTGATGCTGAGGGGATCACCCTGGGATGGCTGAGGCTGCCAAAGCCTTTCCTGGGCTGTGCCATCCCCTGGAGCTGCCCTGGGATGCTCAGAGGAGCCCCGGGGGCAGGAGGGCTCAGCTGCACCAGGAGTTTTTTGGCTTCAGGCTTCTCCCAGCCAAAGTTCACAGGAATCTGGCCACCAGGAGCATCCGACTGGCTTTGGAGTGCCCAGGCAGGGAGGGGACACGAGATGCTGTGTGTCCTGTGTGGGCACAGGGAGCTCAGGCTGTGGGTGCCAGCTGTAAGAGGCCTGGAATGCCATTATCCCAGGAGATTCCCATGCTGCTTTTTGCAGCTGCACTTCCCTGGGTGCCTTTGGGGCACAGAATCTCTGCTGTGAAAGTCCTGGCACTTCCTTGGGCTCCTGTTCCCTCTCCATCTGTCACTATAGGATACAAAACAACACAACACACACACACACTGCTGTTCTCAAGGTGAAGAAAAGGGAAGTTTATTTTCTGACTCCAACATTTATAGATTTCCAAAAGTGACAGTGGATTGGAGGGTGACAGTGCCACCTCGCCAACGACACTGGACAAACCAACAGTCCAGCAAATTTTTCCTCCTCCATAAAAAAATGCCAAACAAGAAGTTATTTACAGAAAGTGTGTGAGAAAGTTGGTTACAAGAATGTAAACATTAGAAGGCTTAGAAAATCTGTCTTGGTTTGGAAAGACAGGTGTCTGCTGAGGAAGTCAGGAGCCTCCCCTGAAATGGAGAATGTAAACCCTCCTCCCCCTCCCTCTGAATTGCTATAAATTTTAAATTAAGGGGCTCTCAAGCAAAAATATGGGAGCAGGAATAACAGTTCTTTATTAGGGAAGAAAATAAAAAGATAAAATAAACAATGTAGTAACCAAACCAACACTGACAGAGTCAGAACCCAACCTGACACCCTGTGGGTCAGGGTGTTGGCAGCAGTCCCATTGGAATTGTGGCTCAGCCCTCCTGCAGTGTCAGGGGTGGTTCTGCTGGAGCAGGGATCCTGGAGAAAGGTGCAGTCTCTGCCTCTGAGGATCCAGGGGAAGAGGCAGCTGCTGTTCCTCTGGGAAATCCAGTGCAGAAGCTGTGCTGGTGTTCCAGAATCTCCAGATTATATCCAGGTAGGAATGCTTGGCTCCTCCCTCTGGGCTCACATCTGCCAATGGGATGCTGTAGTTCTTATCAGCCATGCAGTGACACTCAATAGCTGTTATCAGCAGGGGTCCTCTCCTGAGGGAGGAGTGATTGTGGTCACTCAAAGAGAGAGATAAGGCAAACTGCCCATTTGACAAAGGTAATCTGCCATGCAGATGGTCATGGAATACATTTTGCCTTGCAATCTGGAACAAAATCTTAAAAAATCAGGGTGACACCCATCAGATCCTGCAGGCAGGCACAGGGACACATCTCAAGGTGACACCTGGCTGGGGACACACATCACACCTTGCTGGGGATCATCCCCATGGGCTCTGGCTCTGGCTGCAGGGATTCCCTGGTCCTGCACACCTCATCTCCCACCAAGGATGAAGCCAGGAGGACCCTCCAGGCCTTTTATTCCAATGAATGTTTGCAAATTCTTCCTCCTTATCTGGCAGTTTTCACCTCAGCTTTGCAGAGGCAGCGAGGAGTCTCCATTCTGTAGCTATTTCTCACCATAATGATTTATAATAGATGACAAAAATGAAAGTGCTGGAGGAAGAGAGGCCCAGCCTGGGCACTCGGATGGCCCTAATGAAGTCCCATCCAAGTTCCCATTTGTTGTCAGCTATTAATTCTCTCCCAATTCAGCCACCAAATTACTTTCCTGAGAACTGAGTCTAAATATGAAAATCAATTAAGAAGGGAACGAGTAGCTACATCAGGGAGAGGAGGCAAATATAATGACAAATCACCTGGTTCCTTTCGAGCATGCAAATTAACATTTAGAGTGTATTTTGAGGAAGGGGAGCTTGGAAATGCTGCTTCACAGAAGCTGCTAGATCAATTTTCCAAGCCTGAGTGCTGGAGATTCTTCAAAGTTACTGAGGGCTCTGTCTTGGGATAAAAATATAAAAAAGGCAAGAAATCAATGCTGATAATTAATTTAGCAGAATCTATTCGTTCTTTCTCCTTCCAGTCAATGCAAAGAAAAAAATCATGCAGGAGCTGAATTTTACATTTCCACAGAGATTGTGCTGGGACAAAATGAATAAACGCTCATAAATTAGTTCAAAAGCTCTGCTATGTTGCTGAAGTGGGGCTTTTTAATTAACTGGAGGAATTTGTCATCACTTTCCCCCCTGCCCTTGTGAGTGCCATCCAAAGTGCCTGGGCAGCCCAGCCCTCTGGAGATCCAGCAGCTCCACGCCTGCATGTGGAAGAGTTTTAAGCTGTGATTTTTTTTGTTTTAGGTCTGGTTTCATCTGGTGCTCAGCTTGATGTGCACAGAAAAGCCCAAAATCCACATCCCAGCCAGGATCCTGCTTGTGTCCTGCAAACAGGAGCTGGTTGGGAGTTTGTGGGATTCAGACTTTTTAGCAGGGCTTGTGAAGGGACAGGAAAGATGTTTTTAAGCTAAAAGAGGGTTGATTCAGACTAGAGATAAGGAATACATTGATTTATGGTGAGAGTGGTGAAACACTGGCACATTTTGTGTTTCTGTAATTAGTTTGGGGTTTTGTACAGTTCCTAAAGAGTTTAGAGGAGCCTCAGTAAATATTTAAGGAGGTTGCAGGGTTGGTAAATAGTTCAGGAGGGTTGCAGGGCTCCCAGAGGAGCTGGGATTCTGGAGCAGGGGCAGAGCAGCAGCACATCCTGTGCTCTGTCCAGCAGCAGGCAGAGAGGAGCCGCCTTTTAATTATTCAAAACTCATCTTTTCTCCCATTAGCAACAAATGGGAAGTGGATGGATTTGGGCAATGAATCCCCAGGAGGGTACTTGAGTTTAAAGCACAACCTGTCCACTTAAATCCATCCTGTGGAAATTGATTTAAATGCTCTGATTCTCCAGATTTTGGTTCTGTGGAAGCTCATTGCCCGGGGAAAGGGCTGGGCAAAAATGTGAAATTGGAAAATAAGAGGGGGAAATGGTCCTGGGCAGGTTTTGCCTTTGGTGTCAGTGATGGGGGATGAGGGGAGCTGGGGACAGGGGCTGCAGCACCTGGATGGATTCACTGGGAAAGGGGAAGGGCTGGTTTGGTGTCTCAGACCTGCCCAGTGACCCCCGTGCTGGGGCTGGAGGAGGGATGGGACCCTGCAGTGCCAGCCCAGGGGGCTGTGGAACAGGGGGTGTGTGAAATCCAGGGCTGGTGAGAGGAGTTTGCTGTGGTTGTTGTGGTGTTTGGCCCTTGCTCGATCTGCAAATGGTCGAGGAGCTGATTAATTCCCATGGAAATATTCTGTTTATCTTGATTAATGCATGGCAGACTCAGGAGTTTCTGTCTAGGAGGTTTGTGGCCCATCCCAGGAGCCCCAAGAGTGACATCCCTGGGGTGCTGGCCCTCACCTCCAGCAAATCCAGGCTTTGCCCAATGCTCTGGGAGTGAAAAATCAGATTCTGCACATACACAAACAAAACCTGTGGTTTTCACTTGGCTTGTGTAAGAACACAGGGATTTCCCCCCTGCAGCCCAGGGGTGTGGGATGTGCTCCCGGATCCCAGCTCACTGTTATCACTTTGATAAAATCCAGGAGGAATTAATACACAGTATCAAAATCTAAATCCCTCAAAACAGTTTATTTTCAGCCAGGATATCCCAGTGAGGAGTGGCAGCTGCTCACAGATTTCCACCCTTTATGAGGCTCTGGTCCCTGAGATCAGATTCAGATGCTTTTCTCCACACTGGGAAAAAAATCCTGTTATGCCAGGCAGGTGCTAGAAAGAGAAAAAAATCAGTGGTGCTTTAGAGCAAGGGATGGTTTCTGGGACAGGAAGGACAGCTGAGGAAAGGTTCATTTATTATCCTTGTCATGGATTTTATTAGCAAAGCTCTATTGTAGGCATTTTTCTCTTTCTGCTTGCTCTTTGTTTTTCCTTAGCAGTGGCTGGGCTGCTCCCCCCTGATCAGGTAATGAGGTGCAGGGAGCAAACCCCATTAATCAGAGAACGGGAACAGGGACACTGCCCATTCATTCAGCCTCTTTTAAACCCTCAGAGCTAGAACAAACCATCAGCCCCAGTCCAGCAGGAGCCTCCCAGGACAGTCCCAGTGCCCTCAGGTCCCAGCTCACTCACACAAACCCCCACGAGCTCCAGGGCCATGCCTGGCAGCAGAACTGAGCTGTTATTTTCCCTCCCTCAGTAACAAATAAATCCCCTGCTGGATGATGTTTCTATGATGGGTGTTGGCCACGATCCCAGTAGGGCAGGCAATCATGGGCAATTATTTAATTAGCAGGATGAGGCTCACCCTGGTGACTCCATGCACCAGCTCCAGGCTGGGGCAGCAGCTTAGTGCTCCAGAGGGGTTGGATGCTGTTTGCTGCAGGTTTTCCAGCCCTGCCCACCCTCCCCAGGGCTTCTGAGCTGCCTCTGCCTCACCACTGGCCTGGGCCACACAGCAGCTGCTTGAAATGAAGGAATTTCTGTTTCTGCTGGGAAGGATGAAAGTTTGACAAGAAAGTCTCACAGATATGTGTGCTTAGCAGAAAGATTTTTAAATGTAGAGTCTGATGGAGGAATAGAGATGGAAGCAAGTTTCGATATAGAAGAAAAGAATTGCTGAGCCAGTCTCACTGGATAACCAAGGAGGCAAAGGGTGTGTTAGTTAGAAGGGGTTTTTATGGCTTAGAGCAAAGGATAAACCCACCTCAAACAAGAAGATGTTTTTACCAAGCAGAAAGATAGCACAGGCAAACAAGGCAGCAAATGTTGCAAGTAGAAAAAAGGTCTCAGAATTTTCCACTGCAAGAAAACTGAAAAACAATTTCTAGCTTAAACTGTAATGTACTGACTTTTAGTGATTGGAGAACAGTAACATGAATCTGGTAATTACAGTAGTTATGATAGGCTATAGGTAAAAGTTAAGGTATAGATTGGTTCTGCTGTATTAAGATGCTCAGCAAAGTATAAAATGCATTGTAACCAAAACCAAAGGGTCTCCAGGGCTGCCTGCAGCTGGAGCTGACAGCTGTAGGCACAGGCTCTGTCACCCACAACCCTGGACTGCTGTGACATCCTGGATACAATAAACTGTGTTTTGGAGAGCCCCTGGAGTCCCACATCTCTCATTCAGGCTCTTGCATATTTCCTCTGTCTTGGAAAAACATAAATGTTCTCTCTGAAGAGAGGATGATCAAGGGTTAAGTTTTATTGGACAGCTCAGCTGCTGTGTCTGTGTTTGGAGCTTCCCTGAGTTCTGCCCCCAGTTTGATTATCATCAAACCCCAGCACATTTGTCATGGGCAAGGAGAACATCAAGTGACATTTTTAGGCCAGGGCCAAATTCATCACCTGTGAGGCAGCTCTGCAGCAGTGCCTGTGCATCTGGGGACATGGAGGGGATGCTCCTAACCCAGGCAGGTTCCTGTGGGGAACAAGCTGATCCCACACGGCCTGATGTGTCCGCTGTCCCTTTGTCCACTTTGTGTCCCAGCACATCTTGTCCAGAGCCAGAGCCTGTGGGAGCTGTCTCAGAAGTTTCTGAGCTGGGTTTCTCCAGCCTGGGAGGGATCCTGTCCATGCTCTGGGCTCTGCAGGGACAAGGCTCCTGCCCAGATGGCTCTGCATGCTCTCCATGGCCCAGCAGCAATGGAAAGGTGTGTCTGAAGGTGGGGCCAGCTCGTGCTTTGCTGTCCCTGCACACACAGCCAGGGCAAAGACAAAACCCACGCAGGGGGTGTCAGCAGGGCAGGACCCTCCCCTAGATGTGTTTTATCCTTTTCTTTCCTGCACAACCCACCTCAGAGGGCTCAAACAAAGCAGTTTTGGTCTCTTGGCACCCTCCAAGGAACCCAATGAGCCCCCATGAGGGCCCTGCTGCTCCCACCCTGACCCTGACTGGCTAGAGTGCCACTGTCACTTTTTCTGAAAAATCCCTTTGCCCAGGATTTCTCTCCTGGGAAGCTGAGAAGCCTCAGAGAAAAAGGAAAACAATATGATCTCATTTGCTTCTCCTGCGTTTTTCTGCTTTGGAATGTGGTTGGAGATTGTTTATCCAACGGGTGAATTGTTTTTAATTAATGGCCAATCAGGGCCAAGCTGTGTCAGGACTCTGGAAGCAGTCATGAGTTTTCATTAGTATCCTTTAGCCCTCTGTCTGTATCCTTGCTCTACTCTTTAGATAGTTTAGTATAGTATTCTTTAATATAATACAGATCATATAGTATTCTTTAATATAATACAGATCATAAAATAATAAATTAGCCTTCTAAGAACATGGAGTCAGGTTCATTCAT
>NW_005054370.1:1536629-1537880 GCF_000277835.1 Geospiza fortis | reverse complement strand
CTGCTTTTGACAGGGGTCCCTGAAAATACCACACGGGAGGATCTACATGGGGAAGGAACTCACCTCAACATTGCCCTGAGGTGAGCAGCAGGAGAGGAAAACAGGGATGAACATCCTCTTAACTGCCTCAGTTTTACATGCCAGACAGCACAGGGCCTGGGAAGGCAGAGGATTTATTGGAAGAGACATTGTCAAGCTGAATAGCATCAGGGGGGAGGCACTGGGGTTTGGCATCTTGGTGGCAGCAGCAGCAAAGTCTGGCTTTAAAGGAGCTGCTGCTCCCACACTCACATTTTGGCAGGGCAGCCCCACTGATTGTGGGGAGGGTTGGATGGGTGTTTTGTGCTGGGGTTTGATGCCTGCAGCCTGGCTGGATCAGCTCCTCCTTGGGCTGCAGAGAGTGGCAGCTCTGGGATCTGTCCCCAGGTGTGTGACACCTCCTCCCTCTGGGGTAGCCTTGGAGGGTGTGGGTGTTGTTCACACCCAAGAAAGCAGAAGTTTGGAAAATAGGAGATGTGTAAAGACTTGGTAAGAGGTCAGCACTGGGTGAATGCTCTTCTCCCTGGAGGGTATCCCTCTGTCAAAGCCCTGGGGTGATGCTCCTGCTGCAGTCCCTGCCCTGATCTAGGCTGATGCCAGCCCCAGGCTGCCAGTGGGGGAAATTTTTAACCCCATTTTAACACTTTCCTGGGTGTTATTCACAACAATCACAGCACTTTTTGGTGCAGCAGAGATGTTCCAAGTGGGCTCTGTCTGTCCCCTCTGCTCTGCCACCCTCACCCCTCCCAGCCTGCTTCCTGGGCACTCTGGCATTGAAATTCCTGATCCCCCTCCTCATCTCCAGCTCTGCAAGAGGAAAATGGTTTGATAGCTCAGCCCTCAGCTCAAGCAGCTCATGCTAACAGCAAAGGGTTTGAGGACAGTGGTTCAGGTTGATCAGGAAGAGTTTTTTCATGGAAAAAGTGCTCAAGCCTTGGAATGGGCTGCCCAGGGAGGTGATGGATTCCCCACCCCTGGAGGAGTTTAAAACCAGCTGGACATGGCCCATTGTGATCTGGTCTGGTTGGCAGCCTGCAGATCAGGCAAAGCTTGGCCTCAGTGATCCTGGAGGGCTCCTGAAGCCCAAACAATTCTGTGAAATGATTCCAGGGCCCAGGATCAGGGCTGGGAGTGCTGACCTGAGCCCATCCTTACCTGTGCCTCACTGTGCCACGTGTGGGACCTTTCTGGAGATTGGATTTCAGCATCTCC
>NW_005054370.1:1520857-1536619 GCF_000277835.1 Geospiza fortis | reverse complement strand
CATCTGCCCCTCCCACTGCCCAGTGTCCCCTCACAGGCAGGAAAACCTTCCCCTGCCAGCTCTGAGGTGCTGTGGGGCAGCCGGGCCGTGCCAGAGTCCAGTCCAGACTGTGCCACAGGGTTTGACCTGCCACATGAACCTTTTCTAGCATTTTCTCTCTGGTCCATCCAGTTCTGAGTCCATTGTCCATCTTTTTGGGGCACAAGGGCTCTCAGGAGGAAGAGGAGGCAAAGAGAAGAGCAGTTTTACCTGCCACATGAACGTTTTCTAGACTTTTCTCTCTGCTCCCTCCAGCTCTGAGCCCACTGTCTGTGGTGGTGTTCACAGGGGTCCCAGGACAAGGGAAGAGATGAGAATCTTGACTCCATGTTCCAGAAGGCTGGTTTATTATTTTATGATATATATTATATTAAAAGTAAATGATATATTAAAACTATACTAAAAGAATAGAAGAAAGGATTTCAAGAAAGGAAAGGAGAAAGGAAAGGAGAGGAGAAAGGAGAAAGGAGAAAGGCCTGGTGTGTTACACGTCTGAGTTGTAGGTGTTCTTCTGGGAGTCTTCTGGACCCTTAGTCAGGCCCCAGACTCCCCTCTTCTTGGGTTTCTGTGGCTGAAATGGCTCCCAAGGTATTAAGAAGTCTTTTTTTTTCCCCAGATCTGTGACCAAAGAAGAAGTCAAGATTTGTCAGTTCTGCTTTTCAAGGTTGTTAATTTTCTCTTATCTATTCCATTCTTTCTCTGACCTGCTGAGATCTGTCCAGCAGGTTGGTTTGTGGCACAGTCCCTGCCCTTGGGGTGGTGTTGGCTTTTTATACTAAGAACTACGTGTGCTTTATTTACAATAATTTCCTAATACCTATCACCTGTGTTAGACAGTCTGTCTCTACTCTAAACCAATCCAGAAGTGTCACCATCACAGCAGAAGATGGAGAACAAGAAGCAGAAGCACCAGAAGGAGAAGGAGGAGGAGGACAGGACACGCCCAGATTCCTCCATCTTGCCTCTTGAACCCCCATTCTAAAAACCCCAAAATTCTACTTTTCCACCCTGTGACAAATTCACTATCATTCTACTCAAACTCTTGTGGCTTGTAACTCTTCACACAAAGTTGGGAATTGTTTCCATGGGTTAAAATCAAAGGCACAGGTGTTTTTAACTCCATGCCAAGGTCTCTGAGCCCCCTGCCAGGGTCTGGAGCCCTCCAGAGCAGCCAGAGCAATGTCCTGGGTCCTGACAGCAGCAGGGAGGGTCAGCAGGGCTGTTCTGGGGGTGGCTTTGGCTCCCTGGTGAGGCTGGGAGGAGATGGGAGGGGGATAAACCCAATCAGCACCACAGGCTTTACCTGTGCTGCTGGGCTTCAAAGCTCTGCTCAAAACCATTTGAGGGAAACTGTGGCATTCACATTCTCTGAAAAATCCCTTCTCCCAGGATTTTTCCCCTGGGAAGCTGAGGAGCCTCAGAGAAAAGGAAAACAATTCTTATCTCATTTGCTTCTCCTGTGTTGTGCTCATGTGGAATGTGTTTGGAGGTTGTTTACCCACAGGTCACTGTTTCATTGGATTCTGCTGTGAGTTGTTTTGACTCATTGGCCAATCAGGGCCAAGCTGTGTTGAGACTCTGGAAAGAGTCACAAGTTTTCATTATTATCTTTTTAGCCTTCTGTAAGTATCTTTTCTGTATACTTTAGTATAGTTTAGTGTAGTATTCTTTAATATATTATAGATCCTAAAATAATAAATTAGCCTTCTGAGAACATGGAGTCAGATTCATCATTCCTCCCTGCCACAGGAGTCCCTGCAAATACAATAGGAAATCACAAAAACCCAGCTTAAGTGGGCCCAGCTGGTGTCCTGCACATGGAGAGAGCCCAAATGAAGCATCCAGCCCAGGTGGAATGATGGAAAACCCTGGGGCTCACAGGATCCAGCATCCACTTCAGCCTCAATCCACTTTCCTGGCTGTTTGTCCTGCCTCGTGCTTGGCTCAACCCAGCAAATGCGCTCCAGGCTGCAAAGCTGTGACCCCTTCTGAGTGTGTCTGTCCTCCATCATAGCCAGAAATTCCCATTTTCCCCACTATAAATAGCATTTGTGTGTGTGTGTGCATTTATAGATACACAGACAGCTTTGCAAGCTGATACCAATCCTGCAGTGCTGGGTTAGCAGTTGGACTCCATGATCTTTAAGGTCCTTCCCAACCTTAACTTTTCTGTGCTTCCATAATCATATACATTTCTATATAAATCAAATACATTTGCAAGCTTATATCCAATCCTGCAGTGCTGGGTTAACAGTTGGACTCCATGATTTTAAAGGTCCTTCCCAACCTAAATTATTCTCTGCTTCCATGATTAAATCTATATCTATATATCTATATATAGATATATCTATATATCTAATCTATCTCTATCTATCTATAACTGTCTAAACATCTGTATTTATTTAAATAAGCACAGTTACAAGTTGATATCCAGTCATGCAGTGCTGGCTTAATGGTTACACTTGATTTTAAAGGTTACACTTGATTTTAAAGGTCTTTTTTCCAACCTAAATGATTCTCTGCTTTCATGATTAAATATATATCTATATATCTATAACCATCTATACCTATATCTATATCTTATCTATATATATAGATAGATAGATATTTTATCTATATCTATATATCTGTATTTATATAAATAAGCACAGTTACAAGTTGATATCCAGTGCTGGCTTAATGGTTACACTTGATTTTAAAGGTTACACTTGATTTTAAAGGTCTTTTCCAACCTAAATGATTCTCTGCTTTCATGATTAAATCTATATCTATATATCTATATCTATATCTATATATCTATATTTATATCTAATCTATATCTATATATCTATATCTATATCTATATCTATCTATATATCTGTATTTATATAAATAAGCACAGTTACAAGCTGGTATCCAGTTATGCAGTGCTGGGTTAATGGTTACACCTGATTTTAAAGGTTACACTTGATTTTAAAGGTCTTTTCCAACCTCTGCTTCCATAATTAAATCTATATCTATATATCTATATCTAATCTATGTCTAATCTATATCATCTATATCTAATCTATATCTATATCTATCTATCTACCTATCTATCTATATCTATATAAATAAGCACAGTTACAAGTTGATACCCAGTCATGCAGTGCTGGGTTAATGGTTACACTTGATTTTAAAGGTTACACTTGATTTTAAAGGTTACACTTGATTTTAAAGGTCTTTTCCCACCTAAATGATTCTGTTCCTCCAAGCACTGGAGGAATCAGCAGTGGGATTTTGCAGTAGGGGAAACTGAGGCCCAAGCTGGCTGTCAGGTACCTGAAGAAATGAGTGTTCCTCACATTAATTCAGTATTTCAGGGAAGGGATGGATCACCCTGACTGCCTTTGTGCCAGCCCTGCTCTGGATTTCGGAGCAAACTGCTCATTTATTTCCCAAGTATTCTCCAATACGTGAAAAAGGAGATGTGCATTGGGCTCTTGTGGGGGTGAGAGGCACCAGTGTGAATTGGGATTAAAGTTTTGGGGTGGTTGGTTTTGCTTCTTCCTTTATTTCCATGAGGGATGACAGCAGTAGCATTGTGGCTGCAAAGGCTGAGCTTGCTTGGAGGAAATCCAGCCTGCTTTGACACTCTGCTGCCCTGAATGACAAGAATGAAATTAAAAAGATAAGAGAGAAAAAAAATAAAAAGGGGGGGGGGAAATGGAAAGAAAAAAATTCCAGCAGCCACTGCTCCTGCTCTGGCATTGCAAATCCAACAGCTGAAGTTTTATTTGTACTGACTAAGCTGAAGCAAGCCACTTAATTCCATTTTAATTCCCTTCAGACGGCTTCAAAAAGCCTCATAGCTGTTTTCCTGCTTGCTGGGAGCTCTGAGGCAGCCCCCAGCCTGCCCAGGCTCTGTGGATCCTGGGATGGAGGCTGGATTTGGATCAGCCCTTCCCAGGAAAGGCTGGGATTGGAGCCTGGAGCTCTCACTCCTGGGATTTATGAATTATTCAGGGCAAAGCTGCCCTAGTGGGTCTGCCAGGGGGCTCAGGGGTGGCCTCGCTCTGTCCCCCTGCCACCCTGAAATGTGGCAGCCAGGCCTTGGTCAAAATGTCTCTTAGAGCCTCCCCCGGCCCCTGTGGCTCCAAGAGCATCTTTGGGGAGGTTTCATAAAGTACAAATCCAAATCAGGGTTTGCAGCATCCCTGGGAGCACCTCCAGGCCTGGGCGTGGATGGGGCAGAGCTCTCAGGGCTGGTTTTGTCCTTGAAGAGCTTCTCAGGGCTGGTTTTACCCTGGAAAACCTGCTCAGGGCTGGTTTTACCCTGGAAAAGATTCTCAGGGCTGGTTTTACCCTGGAAAAGATTCTCAGGGCTGGTTTTACCCTGGAAAAGATTCTCAGGGCTGGTGTTACCCTGGCAGAGCTGCTCAGGGCTGGTTTTACCCTGGCAGCCCAGAGTTCAGAGCCACCAAAACCCCCATCCATGCGCATGTTGCCTAAAATCCCAGGAAATTCAGCAGAACATCCCCCTGACCCTGCCCTCAGTTGGGAACAGGTGATTCCAGCCCAGCAAACCTCTCTCCATCCACCCACCATGGGTGCAAGGCAAACTTTACCTGTAAGAACCCCTTCAGCCAATAAACCATGAAAAAAAAAAAGGTTTATTTATAAAATAAAAATCAAACTGAACCAAAATTTAAAAAATAATCTTAAAGTGAAACCTCATCAGTGTGGGCTTTCAGGAGGATTTTGAGGTGTGGGCCCTGCTGCTCTTCTGTAGCCCTCTGAGTCTTGGAACATATTTGGAAGAGCAGAAATGGAATTGGAAATGGAACTTTTTGTATTTGAGGGATGGATGCCAGGTCTGGAAACAGGGAGGACAAAGGGAGCCCCAGACTGGCAAGATAATGGGAGTTTTACCCTCCTGTGCCATTTAATAGCTCTGAACCTTCAGCCCACAACAGGAAATAGTTGAGAATTTGATGCAAAGCACTTATTTTTTTTACTAGAAAAGGAAATTGCAGGGTGTATTTGCTGGGAAAAAGGTGATCTTGAAGTGTTTTGCTGGGAAAAGCTGGGGAATTACTTCAAACTCTGTCTAAATAGTCATCCACTGGTGATGTGAAACTGCATCTCATTGGGAGGTTGCCACTGATGTGTCATAATTCAGTGAGCACAAAATCAAATCTCTCTGCTTGGTAACATCCCCACACCTCAATTTTCCACAAAAATGAGGCATTTGGTATTTATTTGTTATGTGTCAATGCTGGGAGTGAGCCCAGCCTGCTGGAGAGGGTCCCAGGTGGATGTGGCTGTGAGGGGCAGCAGAAAAGCTCCTGAGGAGAGGGAGGAGGAAGAGGAGGGTTGGGATGGGGGCTGCCCTCTGCCCTGGAGCATCCCAGCCTGGCTGGGGCTGTGATGTGCCTCATCCTGTGGGAAAAACCAAAATAATCCTTCACCTGTGGGCAAAGGAAAGGGAAGCAAAGGATCTGCAGGCTCAGAGGATTTTAGGAGGGTCTTGAACAGGGCTGGGTGATTTTAGGGGATGTTACACAGGTGCTGTGGGAAGGGCTGGGTGATTTTAGGGGATGTTAAATGGCCAGTGCATTCTTGCTGCTGACAGGATTTTGGGGACAGTGCCGAGCTCAGGCTGGAGGCAGAGCTGACCCTACAGCTCACCCCATGCCACAGGGTGCTCCCCTTGATCACCAAAAAGGGATGTGTAGCACACCCTTCAAAGAAAGGCCCTGATCTCTTGTCCCTGCTGTTTCCACACCCCATTTACTGCCTCACCAGGAGCAGCTGCCTGCTCAGAGGAGGGATGCTCCCTGCTCAGTGCCAGGGATGGGGAGTTGGGACTCCTGAACCTTCTCTGGACATGTGGGGGAGAGCTGCAAAGCAATGCCTGGGTGTGGCAGGTGACACAAGGTGTCCCCAGGCACTGCAGGAAGGGCTACAGAGGGATGTTCATGTGCAAGGATCCTTCCGCCTTTCCTTTCCTTTCCTTTCCTTTCCTTTCCTTTCCTTTCCTTTCCTTTCCTTTCCTTTCCTTTCCTTTCCTTTCCTTTCCTTTCCTTTCCTTTCCTTTCCTTTCCTTTCCTTTCCTTTCCTTTCCTTTCCTTTCCTTTCCTTTCCTTTCCTTTCCTTTCCTTTCCTTTCCTTTCCTTTCCTTTCCTTTCCTTTCCTTTCCTTTCCTTTCCTTTCCTCTTTCCTTTCCTCTTTCCTTTCCCTTTTCCTTTCCTTTTTCCTTTCCTTTTTTCTTTCCTTTTTCCTTTTCTTTTTCCTTTCTTTATTTCGTTTTTTCCTTTCCTCCCTCCCCATCCCCAGTCTCCACTGACCCCTAGTGGCTCTGAGGGCGCTCAGAGCTGAAGCCACCAGGAGGGCTCAGCCTTTCTCGGCTCTGCAGATGGGGACATGGAACAGGGAGGGGTGCATGGCTTTGAGCCCTGTACCTGCCTGATTCTGTCCTCTTCTCCTAAGATTTGGGGAAAATGATGGCGGGAGAAGCCTCAAAATGATGGGAAGAGAATCCTCAAACTCTCTCTGTTTGCTAATCTGAGGCACTCAGCAGGAGGTTAAATATTCCAGGGTGAAAAGCTTTTCAAATTTATGGTTCAGGATGAAAATGCTTGGTCCAGAGCTTTTTAAAACCACAGCAAGCCCTTGCTGGCTGCAGTTCTCCTGCTGTGCTGGATGAGTAATGGGATGGTTGACTCTCACAATTAAAAGACAAATATCATGTGTGTATGTTAGGAGAAGTTTTATAGATTTATAGTTGTGTTTTACCCCCCTGTGTTGTTATCAGGGGGTGCCCGGGTTTGGGACATTTGGGAGGATGGGACTGTTACTATGGCAACACCTGACCTCCAATCAGGATTTAAGGAAGTAAAACTCCACCACTGGACAGTGCAGAAGGAGTGGATGGACAGAACTTTGGGAGGGGCAAAAGGGTTAAAAGGCAGAACATCCATTGTGTGGATGAGCACATGGTGGGAAAAATCCTCTGCTCCCATAACATTTTCTCTATTCAGTCTTCTGTTGTATTTTTGGTAAGGTTTTAATAAACCATTTAAATTTTAGGAAGTGA
This sequence comes from Geospiza fortis, assembly GCF_000277835.1. Classification (NCBI taxonomy): domain Eukaryota; kingdom Metazoa; phylum Chordata; class Aves; order Passeriformes; family Thraupidae; genus Geospiza; species Geospiza fortis. Next base: position 1,529,523 of record NW_005054370.1, on the reverse strand, counting down.
GCATCATCTCTCCCCTTCCCTTTTCCCAGCTCCTCAGCAGTGGGAGCACTGAGGCAGGGATTGCAATGTGCTGCTGAGGCACACTCATGAGAGTGTCTCACATCCTTCCCATCTAAAGGGATGAAAGTTTTGGCAGGATGGGTGAGCTGTGATCTGCTGGAATTGAGATAAAAGCTGTAAAATGGGAGGGGGGTAAAAAAAATGTAAAGAAGAGGTATCAGGAGAGGGAGCTGTGAGGAGCTGGGGATGTTGAGAGCAGAGGGGCTCCACAGAGGGGGTGGGTGACACATCCCCTGGTCTTGTCACCCCACCAAGGACAAGGGATGCACCTGCAAACCCAGTCTGTCAAACCTGAGCTGGTGCAGCCACCAGTGCCACCCGCCCTCAGCACCCACACGGGTGGAAGGGCTGGAGCTGGCCCTTGCTGCCTCATTTTACCACCTCCTCCTCCAAAAAATGCAACTCGATTAACTCTGTTGCAGTGCAAACAGAATTTAATGCTTTGTGTAATCTCCACCGCGCTGAATTTCCCTCCCAAAATGCCAGGGAGCCCAGCACAGCCTCCCCAGTGTGAGAATCACACAGGAGCACATTATTTGATAGAGATCTCCCTGGATTTTTTCTTCTCACCGAGCATCCTTATCTCTGCCCCGGTGTTGTGAAGCGTTTGCTTCCCATTCATCTGCTGGAGGTTGGGGGATTCGCTGCCCTTGGAGCTCCATCAGAGCACAAAGGGCCAGCCATCCCTTTTCTGCAGAGCCAAGAGAGGAATTTGCAGCTCAAGAGTTCCATTCCCAGCTCCATGGCTGTTGGACAATACCCTTTTCCTGACCCAGAGATGGGGAAACTGAGAGGTGTTTTAAAAACTTTGATTCCATTTTCAGTCTCATGTGAAGGGTGAGACAATACAAATGTTATAATTCACACCATCACAATCAGAAGCCAACTATTTCCTAAGTACAATACACTATAAGTGTTTCTTGGCCACACCATGCTGGTTTTGCCACACCATGCTTCAAAAACATTCAGCTTTTGCCACTAAATGCCTTAAAGGCAATCATCTAAAATTACTCTTTGTGGGCCTTACTACAATGCATCTTTCATAGCTCTGTTTATACATAGATATATAGATATAGATATATAGATATATCTATATGGATCTATAATATTATATAGATATAGATATATAGAGATATATATCCATATATATATATATATTATATATATACATGATATCTAGTGTTTTTTGCAAGGCCATCCTTTGAAACTTGTTTCTAGCTCCATTTCTCTCTCAGCAATGTCTGTCCTATCCCATGGCATTTCTAAGTCAGTGTTTCTTATCTCCAAGTTTGCATACAGATGAATACTGTGTGGGCCTTCTGTCAGGCCCTTAGAACTCTCTACAAATCCATTTCCAGCCATCCCTTTTCTGCAGGACCAGCAGAGGAATTTGCAGCTCAAGAGCTCCAGGCTGGATGGGCAGAGCAAGGGGAGCCTGACAGGATTATTTATAAAGGAAAGGTGGAACTCTTGGAGACCTGGATCCCATCCCCACTCAGAGGTACCTAACCTAATTTATTGGTTTTTAGAGTAAATTAACTCCTGGGCAGGTCTGTAGTCGAGTGGCTCTGTCAAATAATTCCTGCCCCAGGAGGAAATGGTTTGCCAAGGAGGCAGGAGCAGCTGGTAGGCACCAATCCCCCTCCTCTCCACAGCCAGAGCTCCTGCAGCTCGAGGTGTGCAAAGCTCAAAGCTAAATGCTTTTTTAATGGGATAACATAGCTGTGGTATTTATTTGAGGATCATGCTTTGCATGCAGGATGGGCTTTTTGCCCGTTTACTGTTTTTTTTTTTCTCTTGCCACTGGAAAGAAGGAAATAAAAGCCTGTAATCTCCAGCCAGCAGACACCGAGCAGATAAACTTCAGGTGTCTCCCAAGGCTCCTGGAGGAGTTTTGTGCTCCCTCCTTATCTCCAGCTCCAAGTGGCATCATCCTGGGGATTAGCACAGGTCCTGGGGGAGCACACAGGCTGCTGTCCCATCCCTGCTCCGGGCAGGGCTCCCAGGGTGGGCTTGAGAGGAATGGTGGATTTGTCTTTCAAACAAGCTGTGGGTCTGCTGGTAGATAAAACCAGCATTGAGAGGTAAAATAAACAATGGGAAGGGTTGCACTGATTGATGAATAGAAAAAGATATTTGCTTTTACAAATAAACTCTAGGTGTGCTGAGAAATGAAATTGGACATTGAAAGATGAAAGAAACAATGGAGAAGAAAAACCCCTAAATTCCATAAGAATTAAAAATTAAAAGGGAGGGTTGTACCAAATCTTTGGTATCAGGTGTATCAGGGAGTCTGTACTTCTCAAGTACCTCAGAAATGGGGAAAGAGAGAAGGGAAATGCAGCCGGGAAATTGAGATAAAAAGGGAGGCTGCGTCCTCCAAAAATTCAAGAGGCCTCAGAAGAATGCCCCATGGCCTCTCCCTTTATTGGAATAAACCCAGAAAGGGACTCCTCTGTCTCCTTTTTGGACATAAACCTCTGGTGTTTGTGGATTAATTTTCCTGACAGCTGCAATCCCAAACCAGGAGGCAGCAGCGTTTCTCCTGATGGGAACCCTTGTCCCAGCCCAGCCACCACGTGCAGACACTGCCAGTGACAGCACATAGCCTGGCCCCAAACCCATCCTGGCAGGAGCATCCCTGGAAGGGCTTGATGAACACGAAGAAACCAATTTTCCCATCTCCTCAGGTATTGTAGCTTTCAGTGCTAATTAGTGTCTGGTTTAATTCATCCATAACTGATATGGTCTTCAAAGCTTAAATGTCTTGCTCTAACGTTTCCAGTTTTTTATTCCTTTTTTTTCCCTTGGAACTCCTGCAAGGGAGCCTCTGGGACTCCACAGCTCTTGCTTTTTGTTTGCTTTTAATCAGTTTGCTTTTCTTCCCAAAAACAAAGACTAATAGCTCTGCCATGGTTTCTCCTTGGAAATTTCTCTACATTGAGGAGAAGAGAGAAGAAAAGTGTGACTTGTTACAGGCTTAATTTCCTGAGGTCTTTCATGTTTTTATCTGGTTGACTGCAAGAAAAACAACTCTCTTAATTTAGCGGAGAAATTGAAGGGCACACGTATAATTTGGGAGTGATCCAGCCTGTGGGACCGTGGTGAGCAAGTGTGGTTGTTTTGGTTTGAACAGACAGGTGTCTGATAAGGAAGGCAGGAGCCTCACTTGAAATGGAAAATGTAACCCCCCTCCCTCTGAATTATTATAATTTTGAAATTAAGGGACTCTCAGGCAAAGATATGGGAGTAGGGATAACAGTTCTTTATTAGGAAAATTTAAAAAATACAAATGTAATAGTACAAAAAAGAAAACTACTGATGGAGTGAGAGCAGGAGCTGCCCCCCTGTGTGTCAGGGGGTGGCATAGCCCCATCCCATGGGGGCTCAGCCCTCCTGCAGTGCCAGCTGTGCTGCTGCTGGAGCAGGGATCCTGCACAAGGGGGGAGTTTTCCTCTGCAGCTCCAGGGCTGCTGCAGATGGGCCTGGGCTCCCTCTGGCAATGCAGGGCAGCAGAAAGCTGCTCCTCTGGCAATGCAGGGGGCAAAGGCTGCTGTGCTGCTCCAGGCTCAGATTGGATCCAGGTAGGAATGCTTGGCTCCTCCCCTGGGCGCAGCATCTCCCCATGGGATGCTGGAATTGGATCAGCCCTGCAGGGACACTCAGTGGCCATGGACAGCAGAGATCTCCTGGAGGGAGGGTTGGGTGTGGGAGAGATAAAGAAAAAACTGCCCCATGGACAGCAGAGAACTGCCCCAGCTCGGACAGAACAGAGCACACCCCCAGCTACAGCTTTCAGCCTGAGACAGGGTGGAAATGAGGGATCAGCAGGCCAGGGCACCTGGTCCTTGTGGCAGAACCATCATGGCAAGAGTGGCACTGTCCTGGTGTGAGGGGCTCTGGTCCCTGGTGTAGTGAAACCCCTCTGGAGGTGCTGCGAGGTTGGGTTGTGCTGCTCTCTGTGGGCTGAGGTGGTGCTTGGAGAAATTACCCATGGGTGCTGCTCCTCCTGGCAGCATCTCAGGTAGAGCTGAGTGTCCTGGGATTATTCCAGAGGATGGATTTGTTGGCCAACAGCACAAACCCTGTGCCAGACCTGAGGGCAGTGCTGTGGCCATGCCTTCTCTCCAGGCAGGAATAAGGAATAAGGAATAAGGAATAAGGAATAAAAGGAATAAGGAATAAGGAATAAAAGGAATGAGGAATAAGGAATAAGGAATAAGGAATAAGGAATAAGGAATAAGGAGAGGCTGCTGAGTGCACCCCTGCCGCGCCCTGATGGCTCCTGGGGTGCAGCCCCCGGCCCCTGCCCTGCTCTGGGGCACAAAACCTCCTCATTCTGCAGCCCAGGTGGGCTCTGGGAGGGCGAGGTGCTCATGTGGGCATGGACAAAAGGTGATGGAAGGAGATGCTGGAGATCCAGGCAGGGTTTAGAAACCACAGCACAGCCCACACCCCACACCAGGGGGGTGTTTGCAGGGCCCCTTCTCTCCCCTCCTTCCAAAGGATCCAAGTAGAACATTTTGGGTCTTTTATTCTGCTCTTCTCATCTTGGCTCCCTGCTGGAGCTGATTTATCCCTCAGGCTTGCAGAGCTCCATCCAAGAGGGACATGTTTTGCCTTTGTAGTACATGAGATTGCTATAAATTATTGGCTGCTTTGTGTCAGCCAGAGCCCGACACAGCCCATAAAACTCTCTGGCCATGATATTGCTCTTGAACCTGGCACCAGGCTGCTGGTGGTGAGCTGGCACAGACCCAGAGGAAGGAGTTGGAGCTCCAGGCGTGTGTTCTTTTTCCTAAAGTCACATTCTGGGGACATTCCAAACCCACCTGGGGCTGTTTGCATGTCCCCTGCTCCAGGTGACCCTGCCTTGGCAGCAGGGTGGATCTCCAGAGGGCCCTTCCAACCCTGACTATTCTGGAATTCTGATTCTGTATCACCCCTGGCCACTCCTCCACTGTGGACAATTGGGCAAAGAATTCAATAGCCTGTGTTTCCAAGGCTTGCAGGTGTAGTAGTAGTAGTATTAGTAATAATAGTAATAATAATAATTTAACATTTTAATAATATTATTTATTATTATTATTACTACTACTACTATTATTCACCAAGCACAGAGCCAGTGAGGTTAAAACTCAGCTGTCTCAAGGCCAGATTGCTGCCTGTTCACTTTATTGGCCATAAGTGATGTGTGCAGGAGGGCAGTGGGAAGCAAAGGGGGCCTCCTGAGAACCACAAAAACTGGACTTTTAATTTAAAACTACCCTTTCCTGTTGCAGTGTCTCTCCTGCCAGTCCATTTTTTATTCCTGCTATGCAGCAGTGATCAGCAGGTAACAAGGGAGAAAGGAAACTGATGGTCTTGCAGCTCTGTCTGGCCGGTTCCAGTGCTGTAAATTATAGATATATATGGTACAAAGGAGTGCTGGGGTATTAATTTCTGTTGTTGAAAATCACAGACCCTTTACTTTAATTTACTGCTAAATAATAAATGACTTTGTGAGATACTCAGGCAAAGATAAAGACACCTCAGTAAATCAAAGAGCTCATAAGCACTTGGGCTCAGTCTGTCTTGCATGTGTACTTAAGTGGTTTATATTGTTCTCAGAAAGCAGAAATAAGCAGGCGTTTAACTGATGCTATCTGCCAAAATAAAGGATGAACCCGTGAATCAAATGGCTTCCTGCAAATCCTCATTTGCATTTGAAGAGCGGAACGAGGAGCGCTGCTGTAGCGATCTGGAAATGTTTAGGGACAAGGCTCAAACCAGCCATGGGATGCAGGCCCACAGTGGGGCCGTCATAGAGAGCAGCAGGTGGGTTTATATAGGATTTGTGTGGGGTTTATCCACAGCTCAGCAGGAGAGGAGTCCATGGATAAGACTGGAAGGTGCCAGGGTTTGAAGCTGTCTCTCCTCACCCCGCACCTGCAAAAACACCATTTTGGAAAATCCACATGTCCCCATTCTCGTGGCACTGGACACGGTGCAGAGCAAGGTGAGACCATGGTGGCACTGAGGACCCTGATCTGCAGCGTGGATCTGCCATGGAGAGCCAGATCCCTGCCTGCTTCTGCCTCAGTTTCCCTCTTGGTGTGCAGAGAAACAGCAGATTGGTCTGTACAAACCAGCTGTGGGTCTGCTGGTAGGTAAAACCAGCACTGGGAGATCAAAGAAACAATGGGAAGGATTCCACTGATGAATGAATGGAAAAAGATATTTGCTTTTACAAATAAACTGTAGGTTTGCTGAGAAATGAAATTGGACATTGAAAGATGAAAGAAACAATGGGGAACAAAACCCCCTAAATTCCATAAGAATTACAAATGAAAAGGGAAGGTTATACATTAGAGGGAAATCTTAGGTATCAGGAATTTCAGGAAGTCTGAACCTCTCAAGTACCTCAGAAATGGGGAAAGAGAGAAGGGAAATTGGGATAAAAAGGAGGCTGAGTCCTCCAAAAAGTTGAGGGACCCCAGGGGAATGCCCCATGGCCTCTCCCTTTATTTGAATAAAGTCAAAGGACTCCTCTGTCTCCTTTTTGGACATAAACCTCTGGTGTTTGTGGATTAATTTTCCTGACAGCTGCAGAGGAACCCCTCCACCTCCCCAGGCTGCCATCCAGCTCTGCCTCCTGGCCCAACACTTTTCTTTATCCCCTGAGCCCACTTGTGCCAGGCAACAGGGACAGAGCCATAAAATTGCATCTGCAGGGAAGGCAGGAGCTCTGGGGTGGCCCTGAGGACGTTGGATGTTGGGCTCTGCAGCCCAGCCCCACGGATCCAGGAAAGCAGCAGCCACAGAGTGCCAGGCTCCAGCTACTTGCAAAGGCAAGTTAGAGTCGAAAAGATGCAATCAGAGTCTGAACTGAAAATAAGACATGGATGTGGCCGATTTTGACATTTATAGCTCATGTTTATTATGCAAATTTTCCACACTCTATAGGAATGCAGCAGAAGGAGATTGCAAAGGGCACCAACTCATCCTTGACGTCTGTGTTGGAAGCGTCTCCCCGCGCATCTGTGGCCCTGTTGAGCAGATTTTTGGGGTGCTGGGGAGGCAGCTGGGGGTGTGGGGGCTCTGTGAGTGGTACCAATGCCTGGCTGGAGCTGTGGGACCTCTAGGAATGTGGGTCTGGTGGAACAAGAGGGTGTCAGAGCAGAGCTGATCCCCAGGATACAACACAGAGGCATTTCCTTGGATAGGTTCAGGCCGAGCAGGAGCGTTCCCTCAAGGATGGAGCAGCACCGGCGCTGGGGCTGCTCACGATGGCCCCAGTGCTCCAGGGGAAGGGCACAGCTTCCCTGGGTCAGATCCCCCCTTTTATCCTGTTTTTTGTCCCTCTGGATTGGTTTCTTTTTGGATCCTCCATTTGCATAAGGTTTAAGGCGCTTGATTGGCCATTACAGTTCTGTCCAGGCTGGCTCGTTTCACTTGGGGGGTGCTGCACTTTACTGAGGTGTAATTTCTTACAACTCCCCTTTTAACCTCTTTTACAATATAACAACCAAACTAACAGTACATGTTAAAAACGAGAGCAGGCTCCTGGTGCTAAAGGGATTTCAGCGTTTTTTATAATAAAATAAAGGCCCAAAGCCAGGGGGCCTGGGCCGAGCAGCAGCGTTCCCTCAAGGATGGAGCAGCACCGGCGCTGGGGCTGCTCAGCAGCGATGGCCCCGAAGCTCCAGGGGAACAGAGCAGCTTCCCTGGGTCAGATGCCCCTTTCTATCCTGTTTTTTGTCCCTCTGGATTGGTTTCTTTTGGGATCCTTCATTTGCATAAGGTTTAAGGCGCTTGATTGGCCATTACAGTTCTGTCCAGGCTGGCTTGTTTTGCTGGGGGGTGCTGCACTTTACTGAGGTGTAATTTATTATAACTCCCCTTTTAACCTCTTTTACATGTAACAACCAAACTAACAGTACATGTTTAACAATTATCAACTATTTTACAACAGTTTCTAACCTATTTTTAACGCTTTGGCCTCCCTCTGAAGGCTACAGGATGCTCCCAAGTGCTTTGGAGTGTTTTACAGTGTGGCTGCCTGAGCACAAACTAAAAGAGATTGCATTGTTGAGTCACCTCTGCAGTGGCCAGCCTTCCTCCTGTGGTTGGAATTGGATATTTACCCAAAATGCAGGGACACTGAACCCCTCACTGCCAGTCCAGAGCTGTCCCCATCCCACAGGTTGTCAGAACCCAAGAAATTCCTGATTGCCCTGGAAGACTCGAGACCCTGCCCAAGACCCCTATGCCTTTGATTTTGACCCATAGAAAAAATTACCAGTCTTATATGAAGATCTGCAAGCCATGAAAATTTAAGCAGAATGATAGTGAATTTATCACAAAGTGAAAATGTAGAATTTTGAAGGTTTTAGAATAGAGGTTCAAGAAGCAAGATAGAAGAATCTGAGTGTGTCCAGTCTTCCTCCTTCTTCTGCTTAGCCTCCATCTTCTGCTGTAATAATGACACTTTTAGATTGGTTTAAAGTAGAAACTCACTGTCTAACATAAGTGATAGGTATTAAGAAGTTATTGTAAATAATATACATGTAGTTTTTAGTTTAAAAGACAACACCACCTCCAAGGGTGGTCAGAGTGCCTCTGAC
>NW_005054370.1:1514446-1520846 GCF_000277835.1 Geospiza fortis | reverse complement strand
ATCTCAGCAAACCAAAGAAAGAATGTTATAGATAAGAAATAATAAACAACCTTGAAAATGAAAACAAAAGAATCCCGACTCCTTCTTCAGCTGCCAAGATAAGAAAAAAAATACTTGTACATATCTCAAAACCAGTCTAACCAGCAGAAATCCCAAGAACAGGTGACATGGGATGAGCAGCTGGTGCTGATGCCATCCTGCAGGCAGGAACAGAGCCAGGAAATGTCATCTAGAGATCCAAGCACCCTGTGGCATGGACAGTGCCACCCTTGCAGATGTGCTGGACTCTGCAGCCCACTCTGGGGGGGTTCCAGCTCCATGGAGAGGCCTGAGGATGCTGTGCAGGTGATAAATCATGTCCCTGAGAGCAGAGAGCAGCTCAGGGTGGGCACATTGTTCTGTTCCTGAGGATTTTGTCCAGCTCCATGACACAGAGCCTGCTGCTGGCTGTGCTGACTGTGGAGAGTACAAACCACACCTGGTACAGCTGGTGTGAGGAGAGCCACAGTAAAGGGGAAAAACTACAGTAAAGTGGAAAAATTATAAGAAAAAGGCCTCATAAAATCAGGCCTGCTCTGTTATTTCAGTGTCTGGCCTTGTCAAGCTAGCACTTTGCAAGTGCCCATGTGAAAGCAATCCTGGTGTGAACAGTTTGTTAACATAACAATCTATTTCTATATATATATATATATAATTCATAGGGATTTGATGGACAAGTAAAATACCTTTTACTAACCAATAAAGTAATTGGCAAGCAAGCTCCTGACCAGCTGGAGTCCCACACAAGGTCTGTAAAACTGTATAAAAAGGAGTTATGTGAATAAAAAATGGGGTTTTCCACCATGAAGAAAATGGAGTCTCATGTGAACTATTCTGATAGAGCACTCATGTGGCATTCATATTTTCTGGAAAAATCCCTTCGCCCAGGATTTTTCCCCTGGGAAGCTGAGAAGCCTCAGAGAAAAAGGAAAACAATTCTCATCTCATTTGCTTCTCCTGTGTTTTGCTGCTTTGGAATGTGTTTGGAGATTGTTTACCCACAGGTGATTGTTTCATTGGATTCTGCTGTGAGTTGTTTTCACTCTTTGGCCAATCAGGGCCAAGCTGTGTCAGGGCTCTGGAGAGAGTCACGAGTTTTCATTATTATCTTTTTAGAATTCTGTAAGTATCCTTTCTGTATTCTTTAGTATAGTTTAGTATAGCGTTCTTTAATATAATATAGTATCATAAAATAATAAATTAGCCTTCTGAGAACATGGAGTCAGGTTCATCATTCCTCCCTGCCACAGGGCACTCTGCAAATACAATAAGCACAGCCACACAGAACTGGATCTGGAAGAAAATTTGCCACAATGAGTTATTCTTCAATAAAGGAAGCCCCTGGGAGGTGGGAGGCAGCAATGGGGATGTGCTGCAATCAGCAGAGTCCTGGCCACAGCAGTGCTCCTCAGCAGGTCACAGCAGGCCACCAGCTCTTGGATTTGTCATCTTCAGAGTGGAGGACACCAGCCCAGCTGGCTCTGCTGGCTCTGCACACAGACTGCCCAGCTGGCAGGCTGAGGGGAGAGGAACCTCCAGCTGGGGACATTGACAAGCACCAGAGAGAGAAAACTTCTTCCCCCAGCACAGCTGGATTTGCTCAGGGATGTTTCTCTACAAGCAAGTCAAGCAAGTGTGAATAAATTGAATAACAATTTATTAGATACACAATTTATTAGATACACACTCTTCAACCTTCTCTGCAGCAGGAGGCTGGGGACAAAGGAGATATTGATGGGAGTAATCCCAAATACAACTGAGCTCTGTGGAGCAGGGAATTTTCACTTACTTTTTCAGGTGAAGGCAGAGATCCCTGAGCTTTCAGCTCATCACTGGGGTGGGAGGGACAAGTGCTCTTCAAGTGCCTTGGACTCAGGTGTCCCAGTTGTGGTGGTGTTTGCAGGAGTCCCAGGATGAGAGAAGAGATGAGGATCTGACTCCATGTTTCAGAAGGCTTGATTTATTATTTTAGAATATATATTATATTAAAACTATACTAAAAGAATAGAAGAAACGATGTCATCAGAAGGCTTGAGAAGAAAGCAGAAATGGAATGATAACAAAATCCTGTGACTGACCAGAGAGTCTGAGACAGCTGGACTGTGATTGGCCATTAATTAGCAACAACCACATGAGACCAATCACAAATCCACCTGTTGCATTCCACAGCAGCAGATAATAATTGTTTACATTTTGTTCCTGAGGCCTCTCAACTTCTCAGGAGAAAAAAGCCACATTTCTCTTCACAGAGAAAAGCAAGACACAATTCCTCCCAAAAATATTTCTAGATTTCACATCCTTTGAACCTCAGAGAAAGAAAAAACAGCTCTTATCTTATTTGCTCTACCTGTAGAATACAATATAGAAACTATTATACCAAAGTAGAATACAATCTAGAAACTGTTTACCCAAAATAATAGTGTTTCGTTTCCTTGGCCTATCAGGGCCAAGCATGTGTGTATATCAAAACTATCAACTGTCAACACTCAAAAAATTCAATACAGTTATATACAAAATTAAATACTTAACAAATTCAATTTAAATGTAATGTAATATAAATATAGTATAGTATAAAATAATATAGTATAATAAAATAGTTAATTGCCCTTCTAATATCAATTAAATCCTCCTCATCATTCTCTCCCCTCGTCGGGGTTGCCTGCAGATACTACAGACCCCCACCAGGAATATCTGTGGTCTGGCACATCCCACACCACAGCAGCGACCCCAGAGCCAGCAGGGTCCAACCCCAGCAGGACCAGGCTCCCAGATCCATGTGCTGTTCAGTTTTCCTGAAAGCCAGGGCAGCTCCAATGTGCCCAGAGCTGCTCAGGTGTGATGTGGCACAAACCCCACATCTGACAGTGAAAGCATTCTGCTGGAGCACAGCAGGAGGAAAGCAAATTACTGTGGAGTAAACCAGAAAATCCATCATGGGTGGGAAGAGGAGGAGGGAACTGGTTGAAGGACCCACGTACAGGACTGTGACAGCAATCAAACAACAGCCCTTTAAATGTCAAGGGGTGTGAGCGTGGCTTAATAGCAATGAAAACGCTGCCAAGCTGGGTGATGAGGAACAAAGCAGAGGGATGGAGACATCCACCCATTATCTGCTCCCTGGAGAAAGAGAGGAGGGTGATAATTCAGGTTTATGCTTGATCTGCTGTGTAAATCTCAGAGAGGTAATGTTTTCTTTTATCAAAAGGGGAAAAAAAGAATGTTTGTTTTCAGCAGTGTCCCTGCCATCAGCCCGAGCTGGGCTGTACAAAGGAGATTCACAGAGTTTGCAGCCAGCCAGAGCTGGGCAGGATTGCACCCAGAGGGATGGAACCCTGCAGGGTATGAGCTGGCCAGCCCCTGGCTCCCTTGGAGGCAAAGGACTGAGTGTGAAAGGGGTACAGGGGGATCAGCAGTGTGAAAAATGTGTATTTTATGATTGGCTTTTTGCAAATATTAAAATGAATATTCTATGTGTTGTGTTAGAAAGTTATGCTGTATCAATTTTCTTAAGCAGTGTGTTAAATATAGTTTTAGGTTATAACAGAATGTTAAAATAGAAACTATGCTGTGTAAGATACTTTTTTTAAAGAGAGGACTTGCAGTGAGATAGCAGCCACAGGACACCTGAATCTTTCAGAGAAAAAAAATTCTTGCTCCATTATCAGAAGAAATGAACTTCTTCCTGCCTTGCTCAGCCCTGAAGATGCTATCAGGATTCAGAGGAAGAAGTTGACACTGACCAGACAGAATCCTGTGTTTGAATGGAATTTATGCATCATGTATGAAGTGTATGAATATGCAACAGGCTGTTGCTTTTAAGGGTTGATCCTCTGTTAATGTTTGTCCTTTTTTGGGCTTATTTTGCCCAGAAAGAGGTACCCGGACTGTCCGTAACTCTTTGTTCTTATTGTCTCATATTGTCCTAATCCAAATGGTCCAAATTATTATTACTCTAATTGTATTACTATTTTTATAGCCATTTTATTACTATTAAACTTCTAAAATTTTAGAAACAAGTGATTGGCGTTTTTCACAAGCAGGATGCAGGGATTGCAGCAATGGGTGTGAAATGCTTTTACCCTCACAAATAAAACTTGTGGAAGGGTGTGAAAGGCTTTTATTCTGCACACACCTGCCCTGGGCCAGGGAAGGAATGGGTGGCCATGCCTGCCCACAGTGCGGTGTTGGGATTGTCCCTCCACCTCCCTCCAGGCTGGTGGCAAACAAGGCTGTGAGGGCTCAGAGTGTGCCTGAGAGCCAGCACAGCCTGGCAGGCTCATCAACCACTGCACGTTTGGCTCCAGTGATGCCTCAAGGCTGACCTAGAACAGAAGAGGCTGGACTGAATTAAAGAATAAAGCAGGGATTTATTAAAAAGGTGGATCCTCAATGGATCCACCTTGGGCAGCACAAGAGCCCAGCCAGGGCTGCACCCAAGATGAACCAAAATGGCCCCAAAATGCACGACCGGGCACGGGGTCTCTCCCTGGGATCAGTTCTGCTCCATTTGCATCTTGGAGTTCATTGTCCCATTCCAGCTTTAGCCCATCAAGTCACATCCTTGTTTTTCTCTCTCCAGCCCATGGTGTTTGTGCTCCTGGGCTGAGATTTGGATCATTTGTCCTTGGTCCCCAGCTGGAGCAGGGATTGTTTTGTCTCCCTGCTTTGTGAACAGAGCTCACCATCCCCTCATATGAAGCTCAGACCCACACACTAAAGCAGCACAGAATCTGAAAAATATAAAAGTTAAAACCTGAGGCATCACCAGGGCTCTCCCACCAAGCTCTGGGTACCTGGAGCCCCTAAAGGATTTCGCTGCAATCACAGTTGGATTTGATGATCTTGGAGTTCTTTTCCAACCTCAAAGATTCTACAAATCTGTGAGCAAAAAAAGAACAGTGAGCATTGTGAGTTCAGCATTAAACCAGCAAGGCATGAAAAGCAGGGCTGTGTGGGGAGAGGGGAGATCCCTGGGCTGGTCAGGGGGCAGCAGGGAAGGGCTTTGTACTCTGAGAAGCACAAAAGCAGCTTTTGCAGAGTCAGCTCCTCAGATCTGCGGGTATTTGTGTTTTCATTCATCCCCCTGCATCACAATTCTTTGTGCAAAGCAGGGATTGTGCCCTCTGCTTTCACAGGGACTGGAAAGATGTTCCTGGGTATTTGTAGAACACTCCTGCTGTGTATTTGCAAGGGCAGAAGGAGAGTCAGGAGGAAATGAAGAGTTCAGAATTCAAAGCAGGCTCTGAGCAGGGCAGGCACCCACTCCAGGGGAATCTGTGTGTGGGATTGCCTGCTCAGCTGGCTCAGCGTGGGGCTGGGCTGGTGGCACAAACCTGTCCCTGTGTCCCTCAATCCCTGTGGGGATGTGCCAGCACCCAGAGGCCACACTGAGCTTTAATGGGCAAAAATGAGTTTTTGTTTGCTGGTGGTGTGGTGCTTGGTTTTGCCAGCTGCTCCTCCCATCCAGGTTTTGCACAGCTTGGACCTGTATGTATATTTTATAAGAGGTCTGCTAAAATGTGTTACTGCAGAAATAAAACTAAACACTGCTTCATTTTTAATGAGCCATCAGGGAGCAAGTTATTGCTTGTGTGTTGGAGTGGTTTTCTGCTCCCAGGCTGTTTATACCAAAATGTCTTGGAGGGAAAATTGTGATTAAATTTCTTGAGAGATACCTGTATTTGTGCTGAAAGCCTCTCTCAGCCAGGAGTGGGACTGTCAGAGTCGCTGAAAGTGAAGCACAATTCAACACAAACAGGCAGCCTTGAGAACCATCAGCAGAATATTAAATCAAAGTAGTGATTTACTCTGTCTTAACTGCCCTGTGGTTTCATCTCCAGCCAAGAACAGGCTCTGAACTCTCTGTGTGCAGAGATTTTGCCTTTTGGGGGGGATTATAAAAGTGGAATGATGGAATGATTTGGGTTGAAAAGGATGTAGAAGCCCATCTCATTCCACCCTGCCATGGGCAGGGACCCCTTCACTGTCCCAGGTGGGACAGCCTGGCCCAGGGATGGGGCAGCCACAGCTTCTCTAGGCACCCTGTGCCAGCACTGTCCCAGGGAGGAACTTCTTCCTCACTCCTTCTAGTGCAAAACTATTCTGTCCTGTCCTATCGCTATCTGCCTGTATAAAAAGTCACTCTCCATCTTTTTATAAGCCACCTTCAGGCCCTGGAAGGGGCTCTGAGTTCTCCAGGAGCCTTCTCTTCTCCAGGTGAGCACCCCAGCTCTGCCAGCCCGGCTCCAGAGCAGAGGGGCTCCAGCCCCTGGAGCATCTCCAGGGCACCAGCCCCTGGACCATCTCCGTATCTCCAGCCCCTGGAGCATCTCTGTAACTCCAGCCCCGGAAGATCGTCCGG
>NW_005054370.1:1514051-1514374 GCF_000277835.1 Geospiza fortis | reverse complement strand
ACCTCAAGCCCGGGAGCATCTCTGTAACTCCAGCCCCTGGAGCATCTCTGTAACTCCAGCCCCGGAGCATCTCCATAACTCCAGCCCTGGAGCATCTCTGCAACTCCAGCCCTGGAGCATCTCCATGGCTCCCTTTGCACCAGCAGCTCCAAAGCCAAACCCTGCCCGGTCGGGCCGTTCGGAGCTGCACGGGGTCCCGTTCTCTGCCGACCCCGAGGCCACAGAGCTGGGCTCCGTTCCCCTCCCGTTCCCAGGCTCCGCTCCCGCCCGTTCCCAGGCCGTTCCCGGGCTCCGTTCCCCTCCCGTTCCCGGGCTCCGTTCCC
>NW_005054370.1:1497604-1512741 GCF_000277835.1 Geospiza fortis | reverse complement strand
GGGTGGGAAGGCAGAGTGGGACCCATGGGGTGTAAGGGGTGGGGAGGGGGCTGCAGGGCCAACAGCCAGAGCAGGATTTGTTTTTGCTGTGAGTGTCCCAGAACTTTGTGTGTCCCAGGGCTTCCTGCCCAGGCTCAGCCCCAGATGGTGGCACAGGTGGGGCTGGGTGCTGCCATTCCTGAGGTGAGGGAGCAGCAGGTGAGTGGTGGGAGCCCCGTGTGCCCCCCTGGGCAGGGGTAGGGGGTCTGTGGGCTGGGGAAGGGCTGCTGGGTGGTGCCAGCCAGCCTCACCCGTGCCCGAGAGCAGCTCCCAGGTGGGCTCCGTGCTGGGCCTCACCTGTGCAGTAACAGGTGTGAACATTCATGAAGCATTTTGATGGTCATGTATGATACTGCAAACAACAGCTGCACCCCTAATGCAGGGGAAAATGGGTTAGATTGGGGTTTTTTAATGTGTGCTGAGTCTTCTTTTGAAAATGTTTTCCAAAATCAAACCGGTGCTCCCTCAGGTATGGAAATGAGAACTTGGCTACTTATCGCTAGATGCTGTTTGAATTGCAACTTTGTTCCCCACGTAACAAAGTGATAAGGTGGTTTCTACACTTGAGCAAATGTAAGGCTTTGTTGGAAGTTGTGTACTTTGCTCTCTTGTTTACATGTCTGGTTTGTCTCCTGCAGGGGGGTTCACCTGGGGACACCTCAGGGGACTGTGTGCCCTGGCAGGTGTGGGAAGGGAGAGGGGAGGGCACCACAGTGATCCTGGCTCCTGGCAAACATTCCTTGCCAAAATAAGAAGTGCTTTTCCAGTTTGTTGTTGCTGTGGGATGGGCGAGCTGGCCCTGGAAGTGGTAGAGATGCTTTTGGGAAGGATTTTAGGGGGAGCTGGGGTGGATGATGCTTCAATTAACACTGATCATGGGGAGATATGTGTGTTTAGGATGGGGGCTCTGGCCATTTAGCATTCCTGGCTGGACATCTTGGGTTTTTATTTTCAGGTGGCTGGACCAGGAAGTGATTCTGCAGGATGGTGAGAGCTGCTCTTGCAGTTTGGTAATTCCTCTGTGGTCTTTTGGGGCTATCACAGAATAATGGTTTGGGCTGAAAGGGAGCATGGAGCCCCTCTCCTTCCACCCCCAGCCATGGGCAGGGACACCTTCCACTATCCCAGGTTGCCCCAAGCCCAGTCCAGCCTGACTTTGAATATGTCCACAGCTTCTCTGGGCACCCTGTGCCAGGGCCTCCCCACCCTCCCTAATTCCCTAATTCCTCATCTAACCCTTCCCTGTGCCTGTTGAAGCCATTCCCCCTTATCCTGGCACTCCATGCTCTTGTTAAAAGCCTTCCTCCAGCTTTCCTGTGGATTATAGAAAGCAGTTGTGCCTGATGGATGGTGAACATGAATAAAATCCATTTTTCAAAGTTGACTTTCTTCTTGTTTAATCCTGTAGTGCCTGAACAGAGTAGACAGGTGTTTACCTGCTGCAGGTGGCTGTGCAGAAGTGACACCTGCACTGTCCCTGGCGCTGTCACACCCTGCAGATGTGCCCCAGCCCTGCCTGGGGAGCTGTCAGGCAATGGGATCCTGGATTGAGCTGTGGGATTTGGGATCATCTCGGTGTGCCGGGCTCTCACCTCCACTAGAGGGTGTAGAGCTCCACAGAATCTTTTGTTTTCACGGAAATGGGAGAACTGGGAGCCTCTCTGTTATCGGATGTGCAGGCAGGAGGCCGCGGCAGGATTACATCCCTCGGGAGATCCTGCTCCGTGCCCTGGCAGCAGCCCAGGTGGCATTACACAACTGCCAGCCAGCTCGGGGCATGCCATGGGATGTCCCTGGCCAGCCTGCAGCCAGGAGGAGCAGCTGGAGTGTGGAGCCAGGGGAGGCAGCTCTGCTGTGGGTTGGATCAGGTGGTGCCCAGCTCCTGGATGAGGTTTCCTGGAGGGATAACTTGCACAGTCCAAGTTCCCTCTCCTTTCTCTTGGGGAGAAAAATCTATCTAAACAGCAGGGACAAATGTTTCACTTGCACAAGAGCCTGGCTCCTAGATTTCCCTTCCTGGAGGGAATTTCCACTTGCTCTGCAACCTTCCCAAGCCAAGCCCAACACCAGTGTGCTGTGAAATTCCATAAGGCTGTGCTGCTTGCTGGGCTGTGTGTGCTCCCTGTGCTTGTAGGATGTGCTGCTCAGCTCCAGCTTGGCTCCTTGGCCAGGTGTAGGATTTCTTCCTTGCTAAATTGTGCCTCCAAGTGTCTCACTAAGAAGGAAATCCTGAGCAGAACTGGACCCAGCAGTGCTGCCTTGCTCCAGCTCTGAGTGCCTGAGGGAGCACCCAGAGGGGAGCTGGCTGTCTGGGTAAGCAGGTGATGCTGTGACTGTGGATGAACACAGGCGATGTCAGAATTCAGGACAACCCTCTGGCTGTCCTGGAGTGCCAGGATCCCTGCCAGGGGGCTCAGAGACCCTGGCACAGAGCCCAGGATGCCTGTGGTTTTGATTATGGCCCATGGAGCAAGTTACCAGCCTTATATGAAGATCAGCAAGGCACGAACATATAAGTAGAATAATAATCATTTTGTCATGGGGTGAGAAATAGATTTTTGAGGTTTTTAGAATGGGGGTTCAGGTGGCAAGATGGAGGAATCTGGGCGTGTCCAGCCTTTCTCCTTGTCCTGCATCTTCTGCTGTGATGTTGGCACTTTTAGGTTGATTTAGAGTAGAAGCTCACTGTCTAACATAGGTGATAGGTATTGGGAAGTAATTGTAAATACTGCACAGGTAGTTTTTAGTATAAAAAGATAACACTGCCCCAAGGGTGGCCAGTGTGCCTCTGTCTGACCTGCTGAGCGGACCTCGGCAGGTCCGAGAAAGAATTTTGTAGATAAGAAACAATAAACAACCTTGAGAACGAGAATAGAAGAGTTCTGACTCCTTCTTTGACCGCTGGGCTGGAAAAAGAGCCTTTCTGACACATTTCGGGGTCACTCTGAGCAGCAAAAGTCCCGAGAAGGCTCCTCTGCAGCTGCTGGTACCGTGTGGGTCTGTGACATTTTGGAGCTGGATCCATCTGGGAGGGGAGCAGCTCCACAGGCAGGTGGGATGTGCAGCTCTGTGGTGTCAGGAGGGCCTGAGGCCTCCATGTGCTGCCAGGGGTGTCCAGTCAGAGCCTGGCATGGGAAGAGCTAAGTGGCCTCTCCAGGGACCCTCTTGGAGGAATCCTATGGGTAAATGCCCTAGAGGGAAGAGGGGTCCCAGAGAGCTGGGTAATATCCAAAGATCACTTCCAGACTCAGTAACATCCCTATGGACAAGGAATGGAGCAAAAAGGGGCAGGAGAGCTGCAGGGATGGACATGGAGCTGTGTCAGGAGAGACAATGAGGGGGAAGAAGGGCCAGGATGAACACAGGGATGGTGTCTGAGCGTGCTCTGGTGTGCTCATCCGTGGCCAGGAGTGCTGATGGGAGGGAGGTCAGAGACCGTGTCCCCCCAGTGCCAGATCCTGGTGCAGAGCCAGCTGTGGAGCAGCAGCCAGGATCATAACCCAGCCAACCAAATCCTCCATCAGCTGAGCATGAAATGGGTATTTATGTGTGGAATGAGGAAGGAGGCAGAGGTGTTTGCACAGGCACCTGTGTTATACCTCAACTGCAGCCAGGCCAAATCCCGAGCACTGGGGCTGTGCTGGGATCTGGTCAGACCCTGTGGAAGGGGAGCACCCCTTCCTGTGGGCATGGGAGATGCCCAGGCTGTGGGGAACAAGCTGAGGGCAAGGTGGGGCAGGTTGGTGAGCTATGGGGAAACCTCTTTATCCTCCAGAGCACAGCCCAGAGAGGGCCTGGCTGTGCCTGGGGTGTCTGCCTGTGCACTGAGCCCGGCCCCGCTCCAGGGCTGCCTTCTGCTCTCCCCTGCTCTGCTCCTGGTTTGTGCTGAGGCTGGAAGAACTTTGAGCTCTGTGCCTGGCTGGACCTGAAGCTGGGGCAGCAATCAGCTCCCACTGTCTGTGTTATGTAAGGGTTTGAACTTTGCCCTGCTGGAAGTGGAAATGTCTGGCCTGCTCTGATCTCTGCAGGAATTGTGAGTGTGGAGATTGAAAGCTGTGGCCACTTCTGCTGGGTAAACAGCCAGAGAGCTGCCTGTTTGCCACCTTTCCTCTCCCTCCACCCCGCACTGAAGATGCTCTGGCAGCTCTCTTGGAGTGTGACATCTGGGAATAGCACTGGCAACCCACAGTGCAGCCCAGACCACTTGGTGAGGGCTCACCTCTGCTAAGAAGCTGCTTTTAGCTGCTCCCTCAAGAGCTGTTTTTAGGTCTGGCTGTAGCACTGCTCTTCCTTCAGCAGCAGCTGAAGTCCCTTGGGCACAAGCTGCAGGAAGGACACGTCTGGTGTCTCACTGCCCTGATCCTGGGGGGATGGATGAGGCTGGGCTGGGCACAGCCTGAGCATCCTCAGCACTCCCAGCTCCCACCAGAGCCAGGACTGCATGGCAGGAGTTGATGCCAATCACTGTGCTGCGGTAATGAAGTGAGGGGGAAAGCAAAGAAAGCTTTAAAAGTATATATTTTTAAGCCATAGCTAAGAAATCTGCCATGGCTCCAAGTTGGACCTTGCAGTCAGAGGTGAGCAGGCTTAATTTGACAGCTATTTCTTAAATATTTTAAAAGCTGCCTGGAATAAACTGAATGCTTCCGAGTAGTGACCTAAATTCCACTTGCTGTAAATTTCATTAGAAAGTGGATTTGTGTGCCTGCCAGGCTGCTTTGCAGCTTCATTGATCTGTCCAAACCATGTGCTATGCAAGTGCCTTCCTCAGCAGATTTTTAAAGAGCTCACTGCTGCCTGCTGCCAGCCCAGAATGTGACTTGTTTTCTTTCTTTTCTCTGCTCTTCCTCTTTTTTTTTTTTTTGTTTCCTGGTGCAAATGCATGATTTGTGTACTAATCACATTGCATCATTAGTTGCACAGAGTCATCCCACTGGCTGTGTGGGCACGGATGGAGCAGCTAGGAAGGAAAATGTCACTGTCTTCAGCTCACTTGATGTGTTTTGCTCCCAAATCCCCATCCCACGCCATGAAGGCCAAAGACTTTCACAACCCTGGCAGCTGCCAGCAGCTCTCTGCTCTCCAGCACTGTCACCTGTGGTTGTGACACCCCCTGGAAAAAGCCTCCTCTCCTCCTGCTGTCCCCAAAGTGCTGTCTGTCCCCGTGCAACCACGGCTTTGGATCCTGTGGAGAGGTGTGATGGTAGCACAGATGGCACAGACTGAGCCTTACCAGGGAAAATAGCCTGGGGAGAGCTGGGACTGCCACACCTGTGGATGCAGGAGCAACATGCACCTCCCCAGGCCTGAGCAGGGTCCCACAGGTGATGCTGAGCTCCCTTGCTGTGGCAGTGTGCTCTCAGCCCACTTGCAGGGTTAAAGGGGGTGGAGAGGGGCTTTGTGCAGCACCACAGGGACACAGGGCAGAACCACAACTCTCTGTGACATGTTTGGTTTCTCTCCTGCAGTGGGGGGGTTCAGACACAGAGCAATTGCCTGGTTGGGCTGAAGCACTGGGTGAGGGGAAGCTCCCTGTGGCCTTCATGTTGGATACCCAGCCCTGCCTGCCCCATGGGAACTCTGCTCTGGGGCTGTCCCCCTGCCCCTGGCACTTCTGTTCCTGGGGGACTCCCAGCCTGGGGAAGGGCTCCATCACAGTATGAAATCCAAGTTTTGGAAGCCCCATGGCCTTGCTGTGTTTCGGGGGGGTTGGGCAGGCAGGCTGTGCTGCACATAAAGGCCTAACCCCAACCCCATCCTACAGGAATGAAGTGCTGGCCCCTGGCAGGAGCTCTGACAGCTCTTCCCAGTTCACAGCACGGGGCAGAGCTGGCTTTTGAAGAGGAGCTTTCCTGCCTGAGGACAGTCCCAGCACTGCCAGGCTGGCATGGAACACAGCCCTGGCAGCAAGCCCAGGGGTGGCTTTGGGCCAGGAGGGCACACTCGTGTTGAAGGGATGTCTAAGGGGATTGGTTATCACAGAAATAATCTCCAGAGAGTGAGATTACAAAACATGGGGCTTCCCTCAGCTGTCTCCTGTGCAGTTGGGAATATGGGAGGGACTGGAAATACCCCAAACCCACCCAGAGAGGTGTCCAGTGTCAAAGATGGAGGTTGGAGAGAAGTATGTCCCTCTTCTAACCACTGCCTATGACTGAACATTGTGAAGATACATCTGGAGGGGGGTTTGGTGCTTCTCTTGCTGTGTGGGTGATGAAAGCGGGAAGAAATCCCTGTATTGGACCTATGGAACATGGGACTGTCCTGCCTCCCATGAGGAAGGAGCTTTCTTGGGCTGAGTTTTGGCCCCCAAGCAGCAGCAGCCTTTCCACAGCCTTCCCTTCCTCTTTGGCTGCCAGCATAGGGGATGCTGAGTGCCAGGATCCTGGCACTCTGCTCTGGGAGAGGTGCTACCTCACCTCTGCTGTACAGCAGTGATTTATTTTCAAAAATGAGGAAAACCTGAGGTCTGACAAAGACCCCACAGCTTGGACCAGCAATATGGGCTGTCCTGGGGAGAGGGCCTTGCTGGCTGGCAGCATCCAGACTAGGGCTAAATTAATTTCCTGTAAATCTGAAATGCTCTGGCAGTTTCCCAGCTTCTCAGCACCTCTGCTGGAGCTGCCTGTTATTTATTTCCCTGGGGTCTTAGATGTACAATAGGTTTTGCAGAGGTGATCACCCAATCCCATCCCCTTGTGTGTCAGCACCCAGAGCCTTTCCTTACTGCAGCTCTTGATGAGGGGCTTCTCTTGTGGCCCCAGGTGGCTTCAGCTGTCCCCAGCTGCAGGAAAGGCAGGGAGGAAGGAGACTTGGAGGCAAGAAGTCTCCTGGCTCTGTCCTGCTTTGGTTTGGGGCAGTGTGGGGGGTTCAGCCCCTTGGAGGGGGGCTCTGCAGGTTCACCCTGTGCCTGGCAGAGAGGCACCAGGGCTGTGCCAGCCTGGCCATGACTGGGCACTGGCATGGCTGGGGAACTTCCCTGTGTCATTCCCCTGCTCAGCACAGCGAGGCTGGAGCAAGGGCAGCTGCACTTGTGAGTGCTGAGCAAAGGGCTGCTCAGGGGGCAGCTGCCAGGGACAGCTGGATTTAAGTGTTGGGAATGTCACCAAAGCAGCAGTTTTTCTCTGCAGCCTGTGGGGGTTTATGTAAAAAATGAAATTTCTGTCTATCTCCTTCCTTGTGCTTTCTCATCTCCGCCAACGGAGCTGAAGATGGGAGAGGATTTTTCCCCTATATTTAGCTTTGGAGAAATTGCTATAACTAATCGGCTTTAGGATTCTGTGTTCTCTCTTTTATTTTATCTTTTCCTGTCACTAAGACCTTGTCATGTGGCTGTGGACTGCAGCTCCCTGGCTCTCTGTTTGCTGGGCTTTCATGGAGTCAATTAATAAGCCATAAAAATAACACCTCCAGCTGTTCCACTTGCAGCTGCCAGGCTGGAGTCTAATTATGGGGCCTTGGATCCCAAATCCTGCTTTGCATGTAGAAGTGCCAGTGAATAGGAAGAGGCAGAGGAGATGGCAATGCAAAAAAGGAATGTGGTTTGGGGTCTATTTTTAGCCTTTTCAAGCCAAATGTAACATGCACAATATTGTTCCCATGGCAAAGCACAGCAGCCAGGGTGGGTTGGGGGTTATTTTTGGTAATTAACTTGCCTACATTGCAAACGTCCTTCTGGGTTAGTTTGCACAGTGCCGTGTTGTGGCTCACATCCATGTGCTAATGGGTTTATTGCAATCAGCTCCAGCTCTCTCTGTGTCCCTGAACGTGCCAGGCAGCGGTGGGGAGGGGAAGCACACAGCTGCTCACCCAGGGCATCTCACTGAGTGGTTGCTGGTAAAAGGGTGCTCAGCCTACACAAAATTAATTCTGCTGGGGCTCTGGTGGATAGATGATGGTCTCCCTTTCATATCATCCTGTCTGTTGTGCATCCTCATCTGCTTTCCAAGCTGGATGTTGTCTCTGGGTGAACTGCTGGGCAGATTTGTCCTCTGCTTCTCTGGAGCCCCTGCTGGGCTGGTTCTGCCTCAACTCCCACCACTGCCATATTCACCTTCCTCTTACTTCCTCCTGGGTGCTTCGTAACACTCACTTTCCTTGCTCCCCACAGAAGTGGTGCAGCAAAGGCCCCGGTGCATGGGGGGGTGTCGGGGATTGGGCACAAGGAAAGCACTGGGCTCGTTTCCAGTCTCTGTCCAGGGAATTGTCTGGGAGCATTTCAGTCCTTTCCATCACTGGGCCCTTGTTTAATTCAGACTCAGCCTGATTGTGACCAAAAGCAAATCAAACAGCTGTTCATTAGACAACTTAAATACTTAGTGGTCACACATTAGTCTGTAGCCACCAGCTTGTAACCATGACTGCAAATATGCATCCTGTGCTGGAGACCATCCCCTTTGTCAAAACAAGTTATTTGGAGACTGATACTGAAACCTGCCCTCAGAAAAACTCTGACACCTCCCACTTGCACAGGGGCCACAGCTGTGACAGTGCCACCTCTTCCCTGTCTCCTCAGGCTCCCTCTGACAATCACCAGAGCCAGGAGGTGTTAAACACCTTCTCTCGGGGGATGGAGCCACACTCTCAGAGGGTGTCCCTTCAGTGGAGCTCTGCTGTGAGTTCTCCTAACCAGGGACAGAGGATGCTATCAATCCTTCCAGCCTTGCCTGGCAAAGAGATTGCAAACGTGGCTTTCCATCACGTGCTACATTAGCCAAATTAATTCCAGGACAGGCAGCCAGCGGTGCTCGAGGCCGAGACTGATGAATGCTGCAGCCGTGTCAGAATGAGCAGAGCTGCTGCCTGCTCTGTGCCAGCTCCTCAGCTGCAGCCAGCCCTCTGCTCAGCCGTGCCCTCCACCTCACACCCCTCGGGAGCACTGAGCTCTCAGTCACTGACACAGACAATTCAATTGCAAGGAACATCTGCCTCGGAATTGTGCTCCCATTCAGGCTGCTGCCACCGCCATGGGGTGACATTCTTCATGCGTCTTGCCTGCTTTCTTTAATCTCCTAAACACAGGCATGCCTGTGGAGCACAGAAAGGTTCTTCCCCCGTGAGAAGGAGAAAGAAATTAGCCAGCAGATCGAGCGTGTATAGCAAATAATGAGATTGCCTTGGATACAGGACCAGAATTCATGCAAAGCATGATGCTGATCAGAGACGATAAGTGGCGTTTCTGGGGTCTGCAAACAGCGTCATCAAACTTGCATTTCTCAACTTCTGAGACTCACATGGACGAAGGCTGCCAGCACAGGCCTGATCCACAGACTGCAAGTTAAAAAAATAAACCCTAAAATAGCAATACTGGTAGTTATTTTGGTGTGCAAGTGCCTCATAATGCCTCGTTTTCCTCCAGGCACAGGAATAAGCTGTACAGACACAGGCACTGTGGTGCTGGAGGAGCAGCAGTCACAAAGGCAACTTGTCCTGACAGAGCTCCACTGAAAGGTGCTGTGTTTGCCCACAGGGAGCAGACCCAGCTCTAGTGGAGTCAGCGTGTCCTTTAAATGAAAATAGATTTGTGCAATACTTTTAATATAAATAACTGTTTCTTATTACTCCTCTTGCATTAAAAGAAATAGTAATTATCAACATGTTAGAGGCAAACAGGGACAAAGTCTCTACCTGGTGAGTGACCCAGCAGCTTGATTCAGGGCTTGTTGAAGCAGCTGAGAGTATTTGTACTGTCAGACTCATTAGAAAGAGGGATGGTAAACAGCTTTTGTTTTTATTTTTATAGGAAATTTACTCATCGTTTCTGTGAGCCTTTGGCTGAGACTCCTATTTTTCTAAGAAATGAGTGATCAGATGCTGGCAGTGCTTTAAGTCATTTAAAGAGACAACTGGAAACAGGCTGTTCCCTGGAAGGCAGGTACCAGACAGCTCCCAGGCACACGGACACAAGGGCTGTTTGCAAAGGCAACTAGAAAAGTTGGGCATTCTCAGCAGCCCAGTGAACCCTTCCTCACTCACAACTCCAGCTCCCTGTATTATGAGCTTTACATCTTCAGCATCAATATAACACCTCAGCAAATTAATTATTATCCAAGTGTTTTTCCTTTTATTCCCTTTACTGTAAAAAATGTCTTGGGGATGAGTTCTCTTTAACCTGTGCCACCTCCTGATGTCTACGGGATGAAATAACCCAGTGGGAGCCCCAGAGGGTGTCCCCTGCTTCTCACAAGCCCTCAAGAAAACAGTGCTATCAGGATTTTAGGTGTTAAAAACATCCAACACAGGTATTGCAATAAATGTTGGATCTGATTCTTCACCCAGAGTATCCACTGCACAGCTCCTCACATTTCATTATCTCTGTATGAGCAGCCCCCCCTGCACCACCTGCTCACTTTTGTTTTAACATTGCAGGCTCCTGAACAGCACAGACTCGAGGCAGGGAGCCTTGGATGAGTCCAGGCTTTGCAGGGAGAGCTTGGGAATGAGGGCTGGGACACGTGCCATGCTCATCCCAACTCATCTATTTTATGAATCAGGACTTGGTCCTATTTGCTAATGTTTGTCTGCGTAACCTTTGCTGCCAATGGGCCGGTGCTCTGATGTCAGCTGCTGGACTCCGAGCACTGGCAGCTGGTGTCCCTGGCCAGCTCCCAGGCTACAATTCAATTTTCCTACCAGTCACTTGAGAAGACAGGAAAAAACATGTTTCTGCCTGTTTGTGGCATCAAGAAATAAAGGGCTCCAGTCTACAAGGTCATTTAAGGCTTTTCTATGGGAAAGCTCAGATAAATCAAATAGTGGTATGAAGTTCATACACCTTCACTTATGGTGCAATAAACTACAGTAAACTAAGCCTGGTTTAGTCCTGAATAAAAATCTCATCATGGAATGTAAAACCCTCTAGGTATTGTACATTAACATCCCCTCTCTGAACACAGGCCAGTCTGGAGATATTTTACCCTTATCTCAATCTGGTGAATAGTGGAAAACTACTGCAGAACTAAAAGGCAGGAATACCTGGAAATAAGGGAACCACCCAGGAAGCGAGGAGCTCTGCTCTCCTTTCTCATACTGACTTACTGTGAGACTTATCCTGTGGCATTTTGTGAGCCTCAGTATTTATACTGCATATTGGGATTATTAGTGTCTTCCCTGCCATTATAAAGGGCTTTAAGATCTCCAGAGATAAGTGGAAAAATTTTTCCTGCTGTTCACTGTTTCCCCCGTACGGGCTGTCCAGGGAGCTTACAAAAATATGTACAACTGCAGTGGATGGGCACATCCAGGTCTGTGTCTGGAGGGCTGAACCTGGGGGTCACAGTTACTTTTAAGAGAAGAGGGATGAAGGAGTTCACACATCCTCACACCCAGCTTTACCAGTTTGTCTCTCCCTAGACTGACAAGGGAAAGCAAAAATGGTGACAACTAGTGAAATACCTGTGATGCATTAAATAAAAACTCTGTACAAACCAGAATCAATGTCCCCAGGGCACAGCTCTGTTCCATTAACTGTTTGTCACTCATCATGCTTATTATTATTTCCATCATGCTGGCAGTGTTAGCATTTGGGACCATTTCCATGGCTTTGAAGTTTAGGAAGCAGGTATTTATTTCAATGCAGCCAGCAGTACATAAAAAATTCCACTGACTCAGACGGGACTGATTATGAGGGAATGGCTCTTGAAGCACTTCAGTGTGTCTGAACCCAAACTCTCATCCCTTTTCCACTTATTTTAATAAATGTACAGCTTAGCAGCAAGACCTTGAGTGAACACATTCTTTCTTGTCATGAACTGCTGACAATCTCCTGTCTTTAGTACAGCAGCTCTGAAGATGAGATTTGATGGACAATAAGAAATCAGGATGGCTTCACTTTTCTTCACTGCCTGGGATGTAAACAAAAGAAACCAGAGCAAGTTCCTGCCTGCTGAAATTCCAGGAGCTTGAGCTGCATTCCAGCACGGCTGAGAGGCATTTTGAATATTTTCTCATATGCATCAGCTCCCAAGCAACTGCACTTTCAGTTAGTTCTTATTAATAGTACAGGATGGACTACCAATAGTTGTCATTAATTTCCATGGCAATATTGCCTGAATCAAGATAACTCAGTTGCTTCGAGTTGTGTAACTAAAGCTCATAACGTGAAGGAATGCAGTCCAGGGAAAGTGCTCAGATGGAGGGAAGTGACCGCCCTTGCATAATCTCCCTAAGGCCAAACTTCCCTTCATATCTAGCAGCCTGTGTTCCTAATTTTCTGAAAATATGGAAGGGTTTGCACTTTCAGCCTGTGTCCTCTGAGCTTCAGTCTCCAGCATGCCTCACAGCTTTCCTGAAACATTTCACCCACACATTTATTCATTATATTCCTCCTAACGATGTGTGGCTGGAGCTTCCATAAGAGAAGATGTAACAGGAAAATAAACAACAGTAGAAAAATGTAAACTTATATTACTTTCCTCTTCTTTGTCTATCTTGCTAAGATTGTTGTTTCTGCAGAAAACAGCTGAGACTAAGATTGATTTAGACATTAAATGATGGATTTTCACTCTTATCAATAAACTCCAAATATTTTTAAAAGTCCAAATAAAGCTTTTCTGATTACCTGGTCATTGGGTGAAGTAGAATAGAGACAGTCAGTAAGAATTAAAACATTGCCCAGAATCTAAAGAGGGAAATGTTATGAACAAAAAGGAATCTGAGTGGGCGTAAATTCCTCGCCCTGCTATGCCAGTAGGATTATATCTCAGGCTTTCAGAGCAGGAAAAGGATGTTGCAGGCATAATGGCATGGAATATCAATCAGATAACTAAATCTAATTACAGTTAACTCATTAATTCCAGCTATATGAAGGCAGCTGGCCAAGTGCCACAACAGAAATGAGATTCAGAGGAACAATTTCTCAACATGAAACAACTTCTTGTAAGGACTAGTTCAGATCAGACAAGGGGCTATGCTTGACTAACTTTAAAAGACACAAGGTCTGTATAAGAAAGAATGGCAGCTTAATCCCTCATTTGTGGTAACCACAAATTCAGCTTTTCTTGTATGACTCTGAATTCTAGTAGATTTATATTCTAAGGGAGTGAGCCATTAATAAAAGATGTTGTGGGTAAACAACATTTCTCAGTAGTGCTGCTGAAGGGAGCAGAGACACGAGTTCCTAACTTTCAAGTCCTTATTTTAACACCGTTTGTGATACTCTGGTACTGTAAAAAGCACAATTGTACTTCTTGCTTTTAGTACATCACAGCTAAACCACTCATGGTGTGAGACAGAGTTCTTTGAGGCGTCCCAGACTGCAAATACCCTGAGCTGGGTGAATACTGGCTGATTAAGAAGAGGCGGAAAGATGCTCCAGCAGTGACTGAGGTGGGTCCCTGCACTCCCACTGCCCCATGGCCCTGGAGTATCGTCTGTGCCATCGCCCTAAGCTGACCTTGGCCCTGATAGTGCCTCAAACCCACCCAGAACCCCCCAGAGCCCTGCACTGAGGGAGCCACGAGGGGTGTGGGACCACAGGATGCTCAGGGAGCTGAGGGCATGGGAGGTACCTGCAGGAGGTGCCACGTCCTGCTGCCCATGCCCTCCTGCACCCATGGTGTGTGTCTGTGACTCTGTGTGTTTGGGTGTGGGAACCCAGGACATCCCTCTGGCTGTCCAGGACAGCCAGGACCCTGCCAGGGGGCTCAGAAGCCCTGGCACAGAGCCCCAAACACCTGTGGGTTTGATTATGACCCATGGAGCAAATTACCAACCTTAGATGAAGATCAGCAAGCCACAACAGTTTAAGTCGAATAATAGTGAAGTTATCACGGGGTGAAAAAGTAGATTTTGGGGGTTCAGGAGGCAAGATGGAGGGATCTGGGTATGTCCAGCCTTTCTTCTTCTTCTTTACCTCCATCTTCTGCTGTGATATTGGCACTTTTAGATTGGTTTAGAGTAGAAGCTCACTGTCTAACATAGGTGATAGGTATTGGAAAGGAATTGTAAACATTGTACATGTCGTTTTTAGTATAAAGACATAACACCGCCCCGGGGGCAGGCAGAGTGCCTGGAACTGTCCTGCTGGATGGACCTCGGCAGCACAGGAGAAAAAATTTTTATAAATAAGACAGAGTAAACAACTTTGAGACCAAAAACTGAAGAGCTCTGACTCATTCTTCAAGCGCTCGGGCTGAGAAAAGAGATGTTTAACATTCTCAGGGTCACAGGGACCAGCAAAAGATCCTGAGATTTGGGGGGCACTCTGCCCCTCTGCTCCACCCAGGTGAGACCCCACCTGGAACACTCTGGGGCTCCTGCACAGGACATGGACCTGGGATGATTGGACCATGATGACTGGAGGGTTGGAGTAGTTCTGATACGAGGAAAGGCTGGGAGAATTGGGATTGTTCAGCCTGGAGAAGACTTCAGGATGAGCTAATTGCAGCCTTCCAGTACAGAATCACAGAATCACAGAATCAATCTGCGTAGTTGGAAGGGACCCACCAGGATTATTGAGTCCAACTCTTGGCCCTGGACAGGACACCCCAAGAATCCCACCATGTGACAGCATTGTCCAAATGCTCCTTGAGCTCAAACAGGCTTGGTGCTATGACCAAGGTCCTATAGCCTGTTCAGTGCTCAGCCACCCTTTTGGTGAAAAACTGTTCCTTATATCCAACCTAAGCCTCCCTCATTCAGCTTCCTGCTGTTCATGAAGGGACCCTGCTAGAAAGATGGGGGGAAGAGTATTTACCAGGGCAGGACAAGGGGGAATGGCCCCACACGGACAGAGAGGAGGTTTAGATCTGTTTAGTCATCATTGTTGGAGGTGTTTAGGAAAGGACTGGAAGTGGCATTTAGTGCCATGGTCTAATTGGCAAGGTAGTGTTAGGTCATAGGTTGGACTCAGTGATCTCAAGGGTCTTTTCCATCCTAACTGATCCGGTGATTAGAGATTTGGAAGAAATTCTTTGTGAGGATGGCGAGGTAGTGGAACGGAGCAGCTGTGACTCTGGGAGTGCTCAAGGCCAAGCCGGACAGCGTTGGAACCAACCTCCTCTAGTGCAAGCTGTCCCTTACACCCACGGCAGGGCTGAAAGTCGACGATTTATACGAACCCCCTCGCCCGCACCACTCCTCCCTCACGGCCGCCGGCC
>NW_005054370.1:1496636-1497169 GCF_000277835.1 Geospiza fortis | reverse complement strand
GGGGCTGTCACAGGTGTCCCGTCTCCTCCTGGAGTGTCCCGGGTCTGTCACAGGTGTCCCGTCCTCTCCCGGAGTCTCCCGGAGTCCTACGGGGCAATGCGGGGCTGTCACAGGTGTCCCGTCCCCTCCCGGAGTGTCGCGGGGCTGTCAGCGGTCTCCCTCCATCCCGTCCCCTCCCGGGGTGTCCCGGAGCCCTCCGGGGCGCCGCAAGGCTGTCACCGGTGTCCCTTCTCCTCTCGGGGTGTCCCGGTCGCTGCGGGGCTGTCCCGGATCGCCCCGGGAGCGCTCAGGGCTGTCACCGGTGTCCCCCCATCCCGTCCCCTCCCGGGTCGTCTCGGTTCCGCGGAGTTTCTTTGTTGTGTAACTCTTTTTGTCCGGGGATTAGAGAGGGTTTGCGGCTGTTTGTGCTGATTCAGGTGGTTTTTTAAAAAAAGAAAAATTGCGGGGTAATCATGGGTAAATTCTTCTCGGGGCTGGGATGCCGGAGAACTTTCCTGTGGCTCGGGGGGTTGTTCTTGGCTCGGGCCGGGGCC
>NW_005054370.1:1496255-1496626 GCF_000277835.1 Geospiza fortis | reverse complement strand
GGGCGGCGCTGCCCCAGCCCCGGGGCCGGGAGCGCTCCCGCAGCGCCTTCCGGACAGAAAAGCGAAGCGAACTTGCTGTAGCAAACTCATCTCTTGCTGTAGCAAACTCATTTCTCGCTAAAATGAGGCTGGCTCGCAGCCCGCGATTCATATGCGAGTGCTACTGCCAGGATTTTTCAATAAACGTAATTGCAGTCGAGAGAGTTCGGGTCAAGCACTTTGCTGGGTAGAGCAGGCACGAAGGCTTTGGAGTAATTCCTCTCCGTGTTGCCAGTGAATCTTTTCTGGCTGCATAGTGGAATTTTTCTCGAAGTTTTTTCCCCCAGCTATCTCATAAGTTTTCCTCAAAAGTTTCAGTTTTATTTGAGATG
>NW_005054370.1:1493903-1496245 GCF_000277835.1 Geospiza fortis | reverse complement strand
AATGCCGTTGATCCATCAGTGGGCTATTGTAATCCATTTTCTTTCCTTCTTTCTTGCAAACAAGCACTTTTAACACTTATTTTTTTAATTTCTTTTTTTGCTTTCTGTATTTCTTTCTTTTTTTTTTTTGTTTCCCCTAGTCCCTGCTCTGAACAGGGCAGCCCACATACTGTGCTGGGGGACTGGGAAATGCTTCTCTGCCTGTCGCTGGGATGTGTCAGTGTTTGGTTCTCAGCAGCAGCAGCACAGGAAATGTCACCATCCTGACAAAGAGTCATAAAATATGTCGAAGATTTGTTACTAAAAGTGGACTAAAAATGTGCTAATTTTATCTTGTCTTTGGAAGAAGTGATAAGTCATTTCTGACAGAAATATATATATATACATAGAGCTTTTCAGGGCCCCTGTTGGGTCTTAAAAGAGGTTGTCAAGGAATTGTGAAGGATTTCCTGTGGAATTGCTAGCGTGGTACCACGCACAGACTAATTGTAAGAGAAAATTGAAAATGGCTTCCTACGTCTGACAGATGGTTTTTAAAATTTCTTTTTCAGGTTTGAGTTGATCTCACTAAACTGCAGCCATGGTGCAGAAGTACCAGTCCCCCGTACGGGTGTATAAACACCCTTTTGAGTTAATTATGGCTGTAAGTATTAATTTTTGCTGCAATTTCCTTCTTGACAGTTCCTTGTGTTGCTGAGTGCTTGCTGGGTTTTGTTTGATAGGTACTGTAGAACATACAAAGCTGAAAACAAAATGCAAAATATGAGAGCTGTGTGTTTCAATGGTTTCTTCTCTGCCTAGAGTATTTTCTTAACATAATGTGCTCTCCTTTTCTGCCAAAGTTTAGACAGTGATTACAGATGTATTTGGAAGTTAGTGCAAAAGTAGGAGTGAAGTGTGCTGGGAGTTGATTACTGGGGGCAGACTCTTCTAGAACAGGAGGAAATGTCATGTACACTGATTAAAACATTCTTATGGTCGTATCTTCATCAGTGTAGAGTTTATTGGATTAGAGAGCAAAAAGCAAGCCATGAAAGCAAGGATATGCCTGAATGAAAAGGGAGAAAGGACACTGGAAACATTTTGAGGGAAGGGAAGAAAAAACTTGGTAGGGAGGCCAGAGAGATGAACAAAAAGCCTTTTGGGTGCATGTTGCTAATTGGTGTGATAGTGGTACAAATAGTAATGGAAAGAAAGAAATTTAATTAGGTTCCCTTTTTTTTCTCTCTCTCCCTCCCTTTCCTTTTAGAAAACAGAGCAGAAGTAGGTATTTGACATTTTAAAGTATATTCAGTTGAAACCACAGCTGTGGGGCTCTTCAGAGTTACAGAGAGCAATTAAGGAGCTTTTCCCTGATAAAAACAGTTAAAAGTGAACCGTAATCTAAATAATAATTGTTTGATTTCACTTGCTGAAAATACTATGTTTAATGGCTTCAGAGAGAGTTTTAATAGTGCTCATAGTGTAAATATTTAGATAGATCACGTGGGTTGGAGTGCAGGGTTCCTTACAGAATTGATCCTTTGCAGTCACAGGGCAAAAAAGGATTAGATCACTCTACAGGGAATACTTGCATTTCTTTTTATCTTACTCCTAAGGCTGCCTCCAGTGTTGCACATGTAGGTCTTGCTCTTGCAGACACTTCAAGGCAGAGCTGTTATTTTGCTGAGCAGTGAAGAAGCCAACTGTGATCTGTGTAAGGTTTTTTATTACTTCAGTAGCTCTGACAGCTGGGCTTCAGGTGGTCTCAGTGAAATTTGATGGTGTCTGTAACTTTAGCCTTCAGTGAAGTTATATTGGCTCTTAGATCAGTCAGCCAAAATTAGTTTCTTAAATGGAATTCCCTGGTTGTTTGCTAAGCTGATGAGTCTTTACCTTGCTGCTGAATTGAAGGCAAAAATTCTTCCCGAGTTATTTCTTCAAGGATATTTTGAGTCAAAATGCTGATATCAGAATTGTCCACAAGGCTTTGCTGGGTTTAATTAGAAACACTTCTGACTATTAGTATTAACTGAGAGTTCTCAAACTGTTCTGTGTCTTGGGGATAATATCTGAAGAATAATATTTAACAAATATAAAGTCTTCCCTTACATTAAAGCTTTTCTTTAGAAAGCCAGAGGCTATAGTAGGTATGTAACTAGGATAAAATAATAGTTAAAAATTAAAAGTGAACTAAGAGGAGAAGAATGCTTATAAAAAGGAGCAGCCAGACAGGATCCTTTCAGAGACTGGAAGTTTAGCTGAGCAATAAGACATCTGATTTATTTAGTCTGTGTCAGAACACTGGGTTATCACTTGTACTTGTTCAGAATGTGAGCACTGGATGAACATCCTCCCTCTGC
>NW_005054370.1:1466731-1493893 GCF_000277835.1 Geospiza fortis | reverse complement strand
AAAACTGTCCATGCATTTTGTGAAGTGTGTGGAGGAGCCCATGAGCCAAATTCTGTGAGGAGTATAAACAGTAAATGCAAGCTTGATGGTTTTGTTACTGTTTTGTTACTGTTTCCTCTTGGTTGAACAGTGATTGCATGAGTTGATGAAGTGTTTCTGGGAGGAATACTTGTGTCAAATTCTGTGCTCGCTAAAGTGGAAGCACTACATTGCATATTCTCAACAAAAAAAAGTGCTATAATGTTATTTTAACAGTGCCAGCAGCTCTTCTGAAACGAGGAACAGCCTGGCATATACCAGGCTTGAATTTAAAGCACCCACAAAATGACTTAACATTATGTTGTGTTTGATTTTCCTTTGACCCTCTCTTTATTTGCACCTAGCCCTTGAGAGAATGTGTCCTCAAACAGAGGATTAAACCCACACCCAGAGATACTCATCTGTCAGTAAAAAAATCTCTGGAGAAAACTTTGGTCAGTGTGGCAGCAGTGTGCTGAATTGTCTTAACAAAAAATCACCGTTTCAAGCCTGGCTCTTATGTGAGGTCTCTTCTTTGTGTTCAGGTGCTGAGTACTTCTAAAAATTTTCTTTGTCCTCCCTTCCCTGGGCATTCTGTGGAACTCCAGAGGTAATTCTCTCTCTGGCAGTAATGAAGTTCACCAGTGTCAGTGAATCCCATGTGCACTGGGAAGATTCCCTGGATGATACGTGTTGCAATTGCAAATTGGAACTCATTAAGTCAAACTAATATTTAGCCTTCATATAGAGAAATCAGCATGAATTCTTCTGTTCTGGAAGGCACTGGGAGAATGCCACTTGCAGAGTGGGTCATTTATAGTGCAAATATCCGTTTTTCCCACTTCCCCTTTCCTGGGTTTCCAAGAGGTACTTGAGGGAGAATGGAGCACAATCAGCATTCCATTCATGCAGCTCTAGTGTGCTCCCAGGGAACTTTGTTCTCTGCTAAGGGTGACTGCAGCTCTATATTAAGACAAAAAACTGAATTTAATTCCACTTTGATCAAAGCCACGATTGTCAAAACAAAAGTGTTTTGCAGGCAATTATGATACAAAGACTTCTAAAATAGACAAGAGTCAAAATTCTTTTCCTGAGTTAAATTGATGTTGAAGATAAGTTTCTCTGTTATGCTTCCTCCACTGAAATCTAATACTCGTGTGCTGAACCCTAACATGTTTCTATGACAATATCCTTAAGGCATGACCCCTTATCTCCCAGCTGGGGATTGGTGAGGAGCTCTGAGAGAGTTGGACATCCATTGCTTCAAAGCTTCCTACCTTCCCTCAGCATTCAAGTCCAGCTGTGTAAAATCTAATATCAGCTACTTCCCTTGAAAATTTCCTTCTACTGGCAAGTTGTGTGGTTCCAGATAATGCTTAAGATGCAAATCTTTTAATGGAACCATTTCCTAAACTTGAAAAGATTCTAGAATCATAGGCTAGAAATTACCACACTTTAGTCTGACACACCTAACCCAGGCCAGATGATTTCACCAAATAGTTTCCAAAGCTAACGTGATGATTTTTGGCTGCTCTGTGGAATATCTGTCATAATTAACGTATTGGAATCTCTGTGTGTTAGTGGATATGTATTTCAAAAAACAACCAGAGCAGCAGCTTGCACAGCTGTTCAGGAGACTGAATAGAATTTTGCTTCTCCTCCTGTTCAGAGTTTACGTAATGCTGGAAGCAGCTGAAATGTGGAAAAATGGCTGTTTACTTAGACTCACTTGTCAAGTTACCAAGGTTAAATATACTGGAGAAAAACTGAGAAGCTGCTTTTATAAAACTTCTAAAGATTACAGATTCAATTTTTTTTTAATATTAGCTTAAAGAGGTTTACATTTAAAGTAATACAGGGACTTTGCTGAATAAGTAGTTCTTAATATTAAAAGGCAGTTAAGAACTTGAATCTTCCCTAACACACATAAGGCTAAAATTAACTTTGGAGATTCACAGCTCATTTTCAGTCTGACATACTTTAGATAATTCCCCTTGAGTTTAATTTCCAAAGTAAATTTAAATAATGAATAATCACTTGCAATGGTATTTCAAGGGTGGAATTTATGCAAATGGAAAATAAATAAGATATTTGAAAAAGCACAGATTGGATTGAACCATTGACCAGCGGGATTTTTCTTTTTAAGTTTCTGAAAGCTCTGTGGAAAATATATTGCTCTTCAGCCCATTTAGAAAATGTCCTATTTACAGTCAAAATCACTTAGCTTCAGAAATAATGTGAATTTTAAAAAAATCGATCTCTCATTTTGCCACTGTTCTGATGGAATATCTGAACTATCTCAAGCATGAATCTTTCCTAGTAAGTATAATGTGTAGTGCCTTTGATTATATTATCATTTTAACGGTTCAAATTTGCTGCTTTGGACATCAGGCTGACTCTCTTTGGCTTTATAGATCTAAAAAATAGTTCTTAAGGTGTATCTCGTGAATTAAAGTATCCCTAAATTACAGGTAAGTAATAAGATTGTAAATTGGATAAATACGCTTCAGTGATAAGAGTAGATTAGAAAAAAAAATCTGTTTTTCCACATTGACAAATCAAAGTATTATCCCTTGATCTAGGTTGTAATGAGCTTCCTGATCAGCAGTTCATTATTATTTCACTATAAAAGTTATTACTTTAAAAAGTCATTTAAAAAAAATTCAAACTGTATCAAGCTAAGTGCCACACCTGCTCATAAACACTCACCATTTTTATTCCTTCCAGTCTCGTTTTCTTGGAAAAAATGCATTTCACACATCATGTGAAGAGTGGTTGAGAGGCTGGTGAGGAAAAGGAAGCTCTTCTGCAAGTGCTTTTGAAAGCACAAAGTAGGCTTTAACTATATAGAGAAGTATTCCATTCCCCTGATGCAGAATACTTTGCTGAGAATTTGTCCTGGATACTTAAATCCTGGAGAAGGAAATAAACTTGGATGTTTGCTCCCAAAACCTCTGGGCTGTTTTCCCATGTGCTGTTGAACTCCCTGAGTCTCATCTGCTTTGCTTCCTGTCTTTGAAAAAGCTGAGTTGAAAACTCTGCCTTATTTGCTGTTGGAAATGTGTTGGTAAACTGTGGTGGAGCAGAACCTTGTGTGGAATTTCTGAATTTATATTAAATACCTGCAGTTTCACTGCTGCTTGATGATGGTGCTGTTACACACAATGTAAGAAGAAATGATTATTTGGTCACTTGTTTGGAATGAGCTGTGGGTAACAAATGGCAGAGTTCACTTAAGTACTATGGAAAAATATTGACTCAGCAGCCAGCTAACAGTGCAATTCATGTGTTATTTTGTGTTATTTTGTGACCTGCTTAGCTATTTCCATGCTTGGCTTCCTGGTTGTTTTTTTGCGGGGGGGCAAGCACATGACCTGACTGTAGCTGACAGCTGCAGTTCTCTTGTTCACCAAAAGCTTTGAGTCAGTTTTTAACAAGTCCTTTACACTTTAAAGGCTAAGCCACCACTGCTGTCACACTCTGAAAGGTGTCAGAGAAAGGAAAATATGTATCAAAACAGTTCTTGTGTTTTGTTCTGAAAGCACTCCAAGCTTTTCACCCCTGCAGGTAGGTGTTTCAGCTCTGCTGTGGAGTGCTGCTTCAGGATCTGTTGATCCATCCAAGTGATGCTGCCTTTGAGTTAAAACTCCTAAATATGTTGGAATCTGGCAGAAAGGAAGTGGTCACACATCCTGCAGAGTCCTGGACACTCAGGGTTCTACAGTTACAGTCTGGAGAAGGTATAATAACTTCATGCTCATAGTCTAATCTGTGGTTAGTACAAAGGATGTGTAAAAGCCTTCAAAACCTTATGGGAAAGAGATAGGGTGAATTTCTGGGGGATTGATTAAAAAAAACATATCCAGTGAGAAGCCAGAGGTTGCTTAGAGATCAGAATGAGGTGTTTCCATATTGTTGGGCAGTCTGTGCTGCCCAAGGACTTCCCATAAATCACTTTCAGTCAGAGTCCAGAATCTGGAGCCCAGAATTGAGGGGATATTTGTTGTAACCAGGCTTGCTTTTGCTTTGAACTTGGTTTGGAGTCAGTATGTTCCTGGAGGGAGGCCAGGGATGGAATCTTTAAGCTCTTGCTTTCTGAATGTAAAATGAATCTTCCGAGAATATGCAAGGAAAGCTGTTAATTAGCTCAAGTTGAAATTAATTACAGGTTGGTCTTAAATGGTCTATTTCCTTTTCTCCCAAGTGAATTTGTCTTGCAGTTTTTTCATGTAGTTTAAAAATACTGTGCATGTATTCTAAATTAAGAACTAGGATGTTGAGCTGAATTATTTAACACTTTATTTCGTTTTTGTGATAGAGTTAAGACAGGTCAGGTTAGCAGCTCATGTAAAATATTAAGTAAGGCCTGTTACAGGTAGTTTAATAATTTGACTTTCTCACAGTCAAACTGCAGCTGGTTTCAGCCATCAGCAGTCAGTCAGTGTGTGAGATCAGAGCCCTGCCAGGGGCCCACTGGTGCTGGTGGCAGCGTGGCTGGGAGGACAGCCTGGCATCCTCTGGGCTCCACTCCAGCAGCGCTGCCAAAAGAGCACCAGCCAGCAGTGGGCCATCACAATTTGAGATCAGCTCTCAAGTTCTTGGCTTTTCTCTGCATGGCTTTTGCTCAAGTTATGCTGATTTCAGCCCAGTTCACAAAGTTTTTCAGCTTGTGACCTTTTTCTTCTAAGGGTCAGAGAAATATCACCAAAATGTGGTTTCCCACTGTAGCTGAGCTGATGCACCAGGCCACCCTAGGGACAGAGGCTGGGCCAGAGCTGTCCTGGAGAAAAGGAAGATAAATTCCTTGTCAAGCCCATTTCCTTACTGGGTGCCCTTAGGTGCTCATCCCCTGTGCTGTGGGTGAGCTGCTGGCAGCTGGCTGCAGGAAACAGGAGTCAGCAGGGCATCTGGCACTGGGGCTGCACTCTGGGAGCCCTCAATTCCGTTGGGAAATAATTAGGGATCTGCAGTTTGAAAAATGCAGAAGCTGCTTGTTGTAACACTGAATGAAGGGGCCATTAGAAACCTGATTCAGCAGCCTTCAGGTATTATTTAGCAGGGCAAAGTACTTGCAGATTGCACTTAATGGTTTGGAGTTGTGCATTCTGTGAGTTGCTTTGGCATAAAGGGGGCTCTATCCTTGCTTCAGAAAAATGAAAATTAAAAATTTCTACGTTGTATGCTGGAACAATCACATGTGAATGGACTGGCTGCCTGTCTTGCTTTGTGTTCATGTATAAAACTTCATGTTTGAGCATTTTCTATCTTGGATTTCTCTTGGATTTTATTTTATTATAATTAGTTTTGGGTTCTATATATATGCAAATTTGAAAATAAAAATATAACTGGGCTACCAGCTTTATCTCTGGCAACAGCAGAGGGATTGTGGGAGGGAGCAAAGAGAAGCTACTCTTTTGCATTAAAAATGAATTTTTATTTAAACTGTTTTAATTATTCTCAATTATACATGTTTGGGCTCTCTTAAATAACTGTTTCAAGGTTTTGTCACAGATTGATGAAGTTAAATATCTAAATCTGTAGGGTTATGGATTACTGGATAATTACAGCTGTTTTCATTTGGTTGGTATTTATGCTCTTATAACTTGAGTACAGTTGCTTTTTGGAATATATGCAGATCAATTTGTGCAGGAGTTGAAAGCTGCACTGCAAACCTCACCATCTCAGCCTGTCTGATAACTTTCTGCCGTGCCCACTGCTGCTGTAGTATTAGATCATATCTCTGTGACAAGAACAGATCTCATTTTGTGAAAATCAGTATTTCCCTGGTGATGGTCATGGTGGCAACGTGCCACTTAGAGTTGTTTATGCCACGGCAGAAGGGAGCAGCTTCCTGATGAGAGCACTTCCTTTCTTGTGTGCATTGTGTCCCTTTGTTTAGTGTAAAATTCAAATGCCACAGACATTAGGTCCAGTTCAGGCATACCAGGCAGCAGGAGCCTTTCCAGAGGATGTTTTTTTCAGGTTATTTCATTCAGTGTGTGAATTATACTGTATAATTTGCAAAACTGTTTTTGCTGTGCAATTCATTGGCTTGTAGATAAGTTCTTCATTACTGAATTCAAGGCACTATGAAATTACTTCTTTCTATTGAAGTGTTTCATGGTGTGTGTGGTGCAGCCACCGAAGTTGTAATGAACAAGATTTAAAGCAATTTCACTTGAACTTGTTTGTTCTGTGTTGACTAAGCCAATTCATGCTTTTGTTTGCTTTTCTTTGCTGTAAAGGAGCGTGAAGAACAAAGAACTGATTGTCTATAATCTCTGACATTTAATTTCTTTTTAGGGAAGAATCAAATGACTCTTGACTATTTTTTTATTATTATTATTATTATTATTGGCTTATCTTTTGAAGCTAGGTGGTGTTTTCTGTCTGTGTTTTATTGGGGTGCAGAAGCTGTACCATGCCAGTGATGGATCTTGTGCTGGTATTACCTGGTTATTGAGATATCTGAATGATGAATTTGGATTTTTATTCTGTCTCTTAATGAGAAGCTCGGATCTGGATTGCACCATGAGACCTCTCAAGGTGGTGCTGCCTTTCAGGCAGTGGCCAAGGGCAGTATCTGCCTCCAGGGGAGGGGATAGGAATGAGATAAACATATGGTAACACTCTCTTGGGATACTCTCTCATCCTCCAGCGATGTGTCTTGACAGCCCTTCTGGTCCAGAATGTGCCGTTGTCAGGAATAACATCTCATGTGCTTGATTTCTTGTGCTCCCAATCCTTTCTGGAGCCCCGTGAACTCTGTGCTGACACCCTCCAGCAGGAGCTGGTGCTTCGTGACACTCTGTCAGGAGATGGATCCTTTCCCTGGAGCCTGGCAGAGCGTGCTCAGCCTCGCACCTCCTGCTCCTCGTGTCAGCAGAGGCAGCCCAGCCTGGCTCAGGCCTTCCCAGGTCTGCCAGGTACCTCCCTCAGGTCATAAATTACTCATTTTCATGGTGCTGCTCTTAGTTAGTTCAGTAGTTTATGATTTCACATGAGGAATTGCTGCTCTGTACTCTTGGTTTTCCGCCATCAGTTTTTTTTACCTTTTTGAGAGTCTCCTGATACATCAGACATGGATGGAAGGTATTTTTTGTTACACTTCCTAGCTTGAGATAGCTAGTGTGCAAGCTCCAGACAAAAATCATGCTGCATTTTGCTGGCATTCCATTGACTTTAGTGAACAGTCAAAACTTATTAATTTGTTTGCTTAACATAATATGGCTGCTTTCTACCTGGCTGTTGATATTTTGGTGATCCAAAAGCCAAACCAAGGCATTGTTATTTATCTATTTATTTAATTTTGTGTTCTTCTGCTGAAGCTCACTGTACTGACAGTCCTGGAAGAGGGAGATCACTGGTGCAGTGCTGAGAGGCCAATTGCCTCTGGGCCAAATGAAAACCTGGTGGGTGAAGTCTGAGGCAATGAAGTCAAACCTGTTCCACTGAACCTTCATGGGGGGGGGTAAAGTCTGGAGAGTTTTTTCCTTGTGCTGGTACAAGTCTTTAACCTCTCAGGCAATGGTTTAATGAGGAATTCTGCACCCACACTGTAGCAGTGCTGTAGTCATCCTGTCCTCCTCCACTCATAAATTAGATTTTGTCTGCACAGTAATAATTTTATTTAAAATAGCCTAACATACTCCAGATGTTAAACACGTTGTAACAGACCTTCTTATTGAAAGTGTCTGTGATTCTAAGACCAAACAAGTGACGAATACTAATTATAGGACTCATAAAAGTGAGGCTTAAGCGTGGTACAATAGAGCAGCAAGGAATATTTGACTGTTCTAAAAATAGATCCTCAGTGGACACAGTGAGATTGCAGCTGAATTGTAAAAAACTGACTGCAGAGGAACCAAACACGCAATTTTGTTAACTGGAAAAGGAAAAAGGGGAAGCCAAGCACCAAATTCTGCTTTCAGTGTGACAATACCCCGTGCCTGTGAAATGCCTGTTGGCAGCACAGAGCAGTGCTTGTGATTGTTCAGCTGCTGTAGGACAAGGAATGGTAATTAAAGAAACGGTAGGACAAGCTTAATGATTTACAGTTGTTTTTATGTGTGTCTCTTAAAAAAATTTCACAGGGAGATATGTTCCTGTGTTATGTAAAGGGCTGTGTATTGCCAGTGTTGCACAGAATTAGGAAGTGCTTGGGAATAGCTCCCATTCCTCAGTAATCACATGTCGGTCTCCAGGCACTGAAGCTTTCCTGGCCTGTCGCCAGCCTTTGCTGTGATGCTCTTTTGGAGGTCAGGTTCTTCTCCAGAGTGCTTTAACCTTGAGCCAAAACAGTCGTGTCCTGTGCAATTGGGGTCAGAAGCCAAGTTTCCTCTCAGAGGAACTACTGAAGTTGACTTTAATTGCAGGGCACATTCTGTCAGACAAAGTGTTGTGCCCGGAGCTACGTGGCTTCTGGGCCAGACTGATTTCCATCTGTCTTGCTGGGAACACGGGCAGGGCAGGCATTTTTCTCTGAATATAAATAGTGTCACAAATGTGTTTGATACAAACAAGTTACAGTGACATTGCAGGTCCATCTGGGATTGCTGTGGCCCCCACGAGGCCAGGTAAGGGCTCTGTGGGGTGAAGAGGAGCTTGGAGCAGCCCAGCTGTGAAGTCTGTCCTCGGTATTCCACCTTCAGTCTAGACCAGAGCAATGCCAGTTGTTTTCTAACCAGCAATTTGATCTTGGTCTCTCAGTCATAAGCCAGCCTAACCTGAATGGTCAGGCTTTCCCAGCTTACTCCAAAGGAAAGGCAGATTAAAATGATTTTATTTGC
Source organism: Geospiza fortis (assembly GCF_000277835.1). NCBI lineage: Eukaryota > Metazoa > Chordata > Aves > Passeriformes > Thraupidae > Geospiza > Geospiza fortis. Next base: position 1,485,086 of record NW_005054370.1, on the reverse strand, counting down.
ATTCAGCATGGTTGTTGGGTTTTCTGTCCTTAACCTTTTGTTTTTCTTGAGGAAGGAGTGGTACTTGCCCAACTTCTCTATTCCAGCTTCTCGTTTTAGAGGTTTGTGTTTCAGGGTTGTGCAGAGGCTGCAGTTGAAGTTTGTCTTGCTCACTCTTCAGTGGAGGGGCACTTGGGCACTTTGGGCTCTCTGGACTTCCCAAAGGGAGGAGGAGAATTAAGGATTCTCTTGTGTGTGCCTGGAAGGCAAAACAGGTGTAACTCAAATTCCTACACAGGCTGTCCACTTTCTCCTCTGTCCTGCCCTCACATTAAGGTGTCTTCTGAAGATGGACATTTAGGTTCCCATACAAGAATCAATTATTACACAATTCCACCCGTGCAAATTTATTTAAGCAAACCACAGATGACTCAGATCTGTTTTAGAGTAACCACTCTTCAAATTAAAGTCATGTTGAGGCATGTCTGTGGTTACTGAAGATCATCTTTTACAGATAGAAGATGGAATGTTAACCCTTTTCTTCAGGTTGCATCCTTTATCCCAAATTTATTCTACCTGCTGAATTGGTGTACCTTTTGCCATCAAAACTTTGAATAAAATTGCATTAAATCATCAAAACTTTAATTTTTATCTGGAAGAAGATGGAATCTGTGTGTAGCAGAGTGGTTTTCAAGTAGTCCTGAGCCAGTTCCTTCCAGTGTCATTCCATGCAACAGGAGGCCACTGTAATTTTGCTGGTAAAACTTCTCTGAACACTTTTCTGAAATGAAAATGCCCAGATGTTGAATGGAAGGGAGCACTGGGAGGGATAGAGTAGAAAGAGCCTGCATGGGTGGCTTGACTGGTCCCACCCTGATGAGAATTGAGGTTTCTGTGTCTGGCTGTTTCCTTCTGCTGCAGAAAGAGGCTCTTTGCTTGTTCTGCTAAGTTGGTGACCACAGCTGAATAACCCAGCAGTGAACTACCAGTAAAATTCCACTTACCTAGAACAGAACCTCTGCTGAATCTCCTGCTTTATTTATAAGGCCTAAATTATTTTAATGAAATATTAAAGTATTAAAATAACTTCAGGCATGCTTGAAAACCCTGAACACTGAGGCTGAGATTCTTTAGCTCTGTAGCCAACACATTTATGCTGCCATACAGAGGGAGTTTGCTGCAGACCTTCCTGTCCCCCAGAAACTCCTTTTTCTGCTCCTGTTTTTGCCTTTGCTTCTATCCCCTTCCTTACTTTTGGTTTTGGGCAGTCTTAAGTGAATCTGTGCTATTTTTAGTATAACTCAGATTTGTCAAGAATGCTTAATGAACATATGTTGTCAAGTATTTCCTTGGACAGGCTGAGAGTTTTACTGATATTTAATTGCAGGTGCTGTCTAAATGGAGCATTTTTTCAATAAGCTGCCTCTGAAATCCTCTTGATTTCTGATTTGTGTGCTGGTAGAAAAACAAGCATTTCTTTGCTTCACATTTATTTTGCAGAGAATGTAATCTAAAATTCTGAAATGTGTGTAAACTTTTTAAATCACTACAAGGAAATGTGCTTTCCCCCCCCTGAAATTGTTACTATCTTTTTGGTAGTAGGCAGGGTTTGATGTTAATTTAACAGCAGTAGAAAATCAGTTCTAAATCCTGCTCCTGAAAGTGAGGCTAATATGCATAATCCCATCTAGTTGATTCTTAGCCTGAATTTTTCCAAAACATTCTGTGCAAACAGAGGTGAATTTGTTGCTGTGTCCTGTAATTGACAACTGAGATAATGTCCCAAAGTCCTCATGGTTTGGGGTCGTGTTTTGTGCAATAAGAATGTTTTGGTTTCAGTAGGACTCCTGCTTTCTCTGTGTGATGACCTTAAAGGAAAGAAGTTTAAACACAAGCAAGACAAACTAAAATGGGTACCAAATTTTGGGAAGATGGTGTGGATGCTGTGCTGAGTTTCCTTGGAGATGTGTCCAGTTTCAGGGACATTTTGCAGTGACCTGGAGGATGCAATGAGCAGTGTGGTATTTTCAGGGCAGTGCTGGGTTAATGGTTGGACTCAATGGTCTTTAAGTCTTTTCCAACCAGAATGAGTTTATGATTCCAAGTGCATTCCACCTCAAAGCCAGGTTACAAGAACTGGCCTGCAGGGTTGCCTTTAGAGCTGTTTAAAATGCCAAGCTATGCATTTGGTCTGGATTTGGAATGTAATTAAAGTCAATAAGTGATCAACACTGTAACCATGGAAATGCTGCCTGAACCACAGAGAGGAACAGAAATGCCAGTATTTGTGTGTTGGTGCAGTTGCTTTCTCTTGGAAGTGCTTTGTAGCAGTTCAACACATGAAAGGTCCTGCTATCAGAAATCCAGGGTGGTGTGTGATGTGTAAGCAGCACTCTGTGAGCTGCAGTTTCCTTTATAACACCATTTCAGTGATATTTCATTATTTTTGTGTGTATCAGCTATGGTTTTGCCTGAAATTTAACATGAAGCTGTTCCTTTTGCACTGCAGAAAACTTGGAAAAGATAAAATAGGTGTGAAGTAGCCTGGATTGTGTCTGCAGAGCTGTGTGGAGATAAAGCTCTGTTCTGGCTCTGTTCTGAAAGGTTGTTTTGCTTCCCCATGCACATCCCTGGTGTTCTGGATGAGTGGTGGTAAGTGCTGTTTGAAGCCAGGAACCGAGAAAAAAATTGTCTCTACATTTTTATGGCCTCAGAGTAACTTAGCGGAGCCAAAGCACAAGGAGAACTTCTGTGCTGTTTCCTGTCTCCATAGAGATTTTAAATTTACTGAATCAAAGCCCTTCATGCAAGATCACAAAGCAGTTATTGAATTTGAGTTTAGTCTGTATACTGGGTTATTTTGTAGTGGTTATGGGCAAAGTCCTCATTGTTTTCAGGAATTTGCAGAGTGGATGTGAAGCTGAGAGGTTTCTTGCTGTGTTTTTCTAGGATTTGAGCAGCAAATTGCCTGCTTGGCACGTGGGTAGGGCTGTTAACCTGTTTGGTAGAAGAAATAGATATTGTTTGTTCAGTGGTGACATCCACTGAAGACAGGATCACTTTAACAGGTAGAGTCTATTTGAAATGTGCAAGAAACTTAACTGGGTATTTACTTAACTTGAAAGTACTGTGGGCTTCTAGTACAGCTTCTAATATGTAAAAATGGACAGAGCAGAGTTACCCTCTTCTTTTTATAGGAAGTAATAAAATCTGAGGCTTTATATAGTTAAGCTAGGGATGAATTTAAATGTGTTGGAATAAATCTGCTCATCCTTTCTTCCTCTTTCTTTATGGACATTCACAAGGCACAAGTGGGTTGTTCATAGCAGTGTAGAGCCTGAAATCCTTTCCAGTGAAACCTGACTATATCAAGAGAACCCCTTAAACAAGTATAGGCACCAAGAGAAGATGAGGACAAGTAGAGATTATGCTTTTCTGTACACTTAATAAAACCTTTTCTTCCATGCAGGACTCTTGAGTGCCAGAGGAGCTGTTGAGGGCAAGAATTAATGGCTTTGGTAAATGCCAGGAAAAGAAATGTTTTCTTATTCACCTCATTTTCCTCAACTCCTGCTTTCATGGAGAATTGCTCAGGAATTTCATTTCCATTCCACAGAAGGAGAGGTGAGCTGAGGAGGCTCAATTTGCTGGCTGCTAAGCCAGTTTTTCTTTCAGATGCTTTCTTGAGACAAGGATTCTGAAAAGAACAAGTCCTTGTAGCACTTCATGATTGAACAAAGCCCAAGGAAGCCCTGGTGGTGTTAACGAAAAGGTTTTGCAATGACCTTCAGTGTTTGTTGGGTGTAAGAGCAGCTTAGAGCACAGGTTATTTAACATCTGTGGGTGTTGGGAGCCCAGGGAGTGCCTAGAGACTCTGCAGGGTTCTGTAAAGCCTGGGAGGTCAGGTCAGGACTCATTCAGTGTGGGAAGTCTCCCTGGATCTTCTGAGAAGAAGAGATGCAAACCTGGGCTGTAAATTTGAGCATCACTTCAGTGCAGTGTCATAAATACAGCGTTTGAAGAATCTGAATATCATGCTGCAGTAAGTTTTTGAACCATTGACAATTTCTCTTCCCAGATACTCAACCTGAAAGCTCTGATCTCTGCCTTGGAGAACATCCAAGGTTGTTTTCAAAGATTGCTTCTCTTGCTGTTTGAGAAATAATTAACCTTCAATTACAACTCATGAACAACATCTGTGTAAAGTAGGTTCTTGTTAGTACTTGTCTGATTTGTATAATAATGTGTTTGTGTGGTATATTAAAAAAAAAAAAGACAAATCCCAGAACTTCAAAAACAAAAAAGCCATTGTAATTGTAGTCTAAGGATTTGATGCATAATTATATAAAACCTTTACAGCCTCCTTTATGAAAATTTTAGACTAACTCCATTGTTTATGAACTTTAAGGTAGGAAAGCAAAGCAGAAGAAGCTGGGTCATTTTGCCAATTACTTGGGAATGCTTTGCTTTAGAAGACTGGATATGAACAGTGCTGTAAACTTACACTCTTAATGCACTAAAAATCAATTAGAAAGTTCCAGGTCACTTCTTACACTCATGTAGTAAATAGGAACTCTTTAGCCTCTAAAACGGAGCAGAATGTTTGTCTTACTGATATTGACTTGTCCTGTTGATTTTTCGGTGTAACTTAGAGAAGCGTTATTTATTTTATCTTGGGTACACTTAATAGGCATCATTAATACTGAGATGGCCAAATTTCATTGTACCAGGGAGCAGAACAGAGGGTGGAGACAATCTATTGTGTGTTTGAATGACTTGTGCCATTCCAGAATAAAATGCTTGTTTTGGACTGTAATGGAGGGGAGGATACAAGAGGAGCAAAGTAAAATAAGCTCAGGATGCAGTTGTAGAAAAGTGTGATGGGAAGAAAGGAGAATTGTGCAAATTTTGTTTTCCTGTAGCTTAGAGTAAGGGTCCACTCTCATTTGCCAGGAGAATGTCAGCTCTCATTTTGGGAATCCTTTGGAATGCATCCCAGCACACGGAGCAGCTGTGCCCTCAGATCTGCCTGCAGAGCCAGCTCTCTGCTCCTCACACCCTGCCCATGGACAGCTCTGCTTGGAAAGGCAGGATTTTCCTCTCTTCTGTGGAATTCTGCTCTGCATGGAGTGGAAGAGCTTTTTCCTGTTGCAAAATGAATGTATTTAAACAAAGGTATATTTGAGTGTGGGGCATTGGGATTTAGTTTCTCTTTTAACAAACCAAGATGAAACAGAGCCTTCCTTTTTAATGAATGCTTACTGCCTGCTTCATCTGTCTTAATCCTTAAAATCTCTGCAGTAGCTCTCCTTCAGGTGAAGAGTTATAATTTTTAATTCAAATTGCTTCCACACAAGGTATTTCCTGATGTACTTTCTAATTGCTTATTCCAGTTCAGTGATAAATTGTTAAGCAAACATTTTGTTTGTTGATCTTGCTCTGATAGCCAGCAGTTCACCATTGGTGAATCTTGCTGGAAAAGCTATAGTGTATTTGTTCTAGTTCTATTTGAACACTTTTAAAGTAGAAATTGCAATGGAAGGCTTAAATTCTTTTTTTTTTCCCTTTTAAAGTAAGTCATAGTGTTCTTTACACTCTGACTGATCATATCTTGATGGCATAGACTGTGCTGAGATGTACAGAGAAGTCAAAGGACTGTTAAACAACCTCATATTTGTTGAGGACCAGAAATGGTACATAAAGGAAATTTTTGTTTAGATGATAGCCAACCATTCATGGACAGGTTGTCTGTAGTCCCCACAAGCCTCAGCTGTGGTCTGTGTAACTAAAGCCTTCTCCATCTTTTCCAGAGAGAGTTCTAGAACTGAGTGCTTGCCAAGCAGCCTTTGTTTCCCAGCAATAAGAGAATAACTCCTCTCTTTGTAAATGAGAACATTTAATGAAGTGAAAACACAACAGAGAGAAAAACCACTTAAGCCTCCTGAGCAAGGGCTGCTGTGGAGAGCTGCTCTGAGGGGAAGGTCCCTGCACCAAGGCAAGGGGAGCAGGGCCTGCCTGGGACCCTGAATGTGTCCTTGGAGTGTGGAGGTGTTTGAGGGTCCCCAGGATGAGGGAAGAGATGAGAATCTTGACTCCATGTTTCAGAAGGCTGTATTTTATGATAGTATATTATATTAAAAGAAAATGATATACTAAAACGATACTAAAGAAAGAGAAAGGAGACATCAGAAGGCTAGAAGAGAATGAATAACAAAATCTTGTGACTGACCAGAGAGTCTGACACAGCTGGACCAAGTAAAAATAATCCACATGGAACCAATCAAAGATGCACCTGTTGGTAAACCACCTTCAGACCACATTCCACAGCAATCAGATAGTTATTGTTTACATTTCTTTTTTTTTTCCTGAGGCTTTGCAGCTTCTCAGGAGAAAAATCCTCGCGAAAGGATTTTCATGAACTATGTCAGTGACACTTGGAGGACTTGTCCCTGCAGAGCTGGTTTCACAGAGGAGTCTCTTTCCAGAGAGCTGACTGCCTGTGTGTTAAAGATGTTTGTGCTTCCCCAACGTGCAGTTTGCTTCACGTTCCCTCTTCCCAGTGCCTGGGAGTGTTACCTTACCAAAACCCCTATTTCTGGAGCTCTTTGAGGTGTATCCACTGGAACCATCTGCTCTCTTGCCTGCACGCCCCCGAGCTGATCACTCCCATGTGAGCTAACATCCCTCAGAGCCATGGAGATCACACTGCTTTGTTCAAGTCTCACGATTTTTATGCTGCTTTGAACAAGTGTCATGATTTTTATACATATGTATGGCTTGTGAAGGGAGTGATGGAGAGCTCTGAACAGCAGAATACAGGGCATGAGAAGTTATTTGCTGATCTGTGAGAGTTCATCCAGAATTGTTTCTTTTCAAGTTCAGCTGCCAAGAATTTGAAAGCTCTTGGTTGCCCTGCTGTGGGTTACTGCTTTTCCTATTGATCTGCAGTGCTCTAATGCAAAGGGAGGAGGGGATACAGTGATATAGAGATATAATCTCTATGTGCAGCATCCCAAAAAACTCCCTTCCTTTTCAAACCAGGACATGCAGGAATCATCAGGCTCCTGGCATGCAGCCTCTGGAGCCAGGGCAGCATCCTGCCTGAGTGACCCTTCTTGTTTCTTGTGTTTGTGAATAATTCAGAAACTCCACACACTGGAAGTGGATAGGGGAGCACAGTGAACTTTGCTATGCACTTGGATGTTGGTACCCACACATGGTTAGGCTCTGCAGGCAGAAATTAAAATTAGAACTGAGTGCTGCAGAAGAGATTGGACTGCCAGGATGAATCTGTTCATGGCTTGAGGTGCCCTTGGAGAATGTGCTGCTGCTCTTGGAATGTTGCTTGGCCAGTAATTTTGGACAGAAAGCATCAGAAAGAAATAAAACATCTTAACAGCTTGATTCATGCCATTGAGCTGTTAAAGCACTCAATATGCTTAATTTCCTAAATGGTAATTGAAATTCCTCTCTATTTCACCAGGTTAAAATTTCTGTTTGGAGGATTCACCTACTAGAGCAGCACAGCATAAGATTACTTGGAATAATTTTTTTTTTCCTCTTTAAAGTGTACAAGTTAGTTTTGAGTTATTTAATGGAAATACTAAATAATCTCTGTCCTGGAAGGCAGGAGACTGGGAATATATTAATCTGGCCAGAGAAGCTGAGTAATTTTATTTGCATGAATGACTGACTCTCCCTACTGAGGACTGAGCACATGCTTATTATCAAGGTATTTTATTAACCCTAGGCATGGTTTGAGAAGCAAAAAGCCAAAAATCTTTGAAAACTGGGTTGGGGGTCATACCTAAGTGCTGTTTTAAAGGTGGTATTTTGAAAGGAACTTGTTATTCCTGATACTAGAATTCCAAAATCTAAGACTGTGGCAGCAAGTACAATTCCCTTGGCTATGAACAACGACTGCAATGGGTTTAAAATAATCTGACTTCTGAATTGCTTTCATGTCTTCACACTCAGCTGAAATACTAGCAAGGATAAAAGTGGAATAAATCCTGTTATTTTGACTCTACTCTGAGCATGAGTTGCTAAGGGAAGCAGTTGGAAAAGCAGCTTTATTACAGTGCTATTTTGGTTGAAATTATGCTTGTCAGTGCTCTTGCTGTTAACGTGCATTAAGAAAGTTAAATTTGTGGTTCAAGCTGCTTCACCAGACTGTTTTTCTTGATGCACAATGCAGCTTCTAATGGATCAGAGTACACAAATGCTCCAGAGGCTGGTGGGAAATGTAAAAGTACATTATTGAGAAACTGCAGAATTGCAGGCTCAAAATCACTTTTTATAAGGTCTGTACACAGGTGTCTCAGCCACAGAAGTGTTGTGACTTCATGTCAAGCCCAGCAGCAGCTGCAGAGTTTTGGGGACGAGCACATCTGTGCTTTTGATTTGTGCTCTCTGTCAGTCTCCACACACCCTGTGTGTTAAATGTGACAGTGACAGTGTCATGCCCTTGAAACTCCATTCCTGGGTGCATTTAGTGCTACAGCAGCAGGACTTCACTCCTGCATGGAGCCCTTCAGGATTTTCTGCAGCTGCTCCTCTTTTGAGGAACTAATTGTCTTTGATTGTATCTGTACAGTGAAATTGGAACACTGAGACAAAGGTATGGAATATCTGATTTTATTTGTGAAGAGAGACCTATCTGTCCAGGCTTCACCACAGTGCTGTCATACAAGGAAGGAGCAATATTTTATAATAAACTCTGCTTTATCAGCCTGCTGGAGGAACACTGCATAATGCAGTTCAGTTATTTCCTGTCTGCAAAGCTGGATTTGAGACAAAATTTCTGGTTCAAAACACTTCAATAATGCAGCAAAATCCCTTCAGTTCTCTTGGAAAATAAAAGCAGTGTTTGATCTTTCTTTAATTTTCTCGTGCTCCTTGAATAGCTCCAGTCCTGGCCATGCATGTGCTGCTCTGACTCACGTGGCTCTTGCTGTGTTGTACCACAAATTACAGGTTTTCTTCCTGTGCTGTGTAGGTTTGTGGTGAAAGATCTGTCAGTGTCCTGTAGCCTTTTGCAGCTTTTTCCTGCCCCCTCTGCACTGTGAAAGTGCAGTTTGTCCCTGGTGGAAGGCAGAGTTGTGCTTGAATCAGATTGAATCTTTTGACGTGGCCGTGGTTTGCTCTGATCACCTTTTATTCCATCCAGGCTGTGCTGAGAAATGGTGCATTACAAGGATGTGTTGGCAGTGGGACATAAAGAAATAAAATCTGATTTAAGAGCCCAGTAAATTTGACTGTGAACAGTTTTCTGTGTGTATGTTCTTTAGAGAGAAAGAATCCTGAGTTGCTGTTAATCTCTTGGAAACCTTCAAGTTTTGTGGTTTTTTTGCTTTTCTGTGATTATTCAGCTTGCCAGCTTTTGGCAGATAATTATTTCATTTTCTTCTGAATTAAACATTCAATTCAGTCTTGCCATTTAAAACAACATATTCTTCTTGGGCATTTTTTTGTTCACAGTTCAGGAGCAGGTAATGCTCTGAATTGCAAACATTCACAGGGCAAACATGAAGTGTTTAAGAGGACTGAGACGAGAAAAGTGTCAATATGTGCAATGAAGGAGAATTGCAAAAGCTTTGGCTGTTCAGATGGGGGAAACTCATCATCCTAAGATAAAAAAGACTGAAAAAAGTGAGAAAAATAGACACCTACCTATTAGATACCTGCCTGTTAGATACCTACTGCCCTTGCTGTCCTGTCTATAAAATAATTGTAACATAAGGTCCTCAAAATAAAAGTATTAAATGAAGCAATCTGAAAATGAGAAATGCTTCTAAATTCTGCTTCTTCTAGAAGTGTTTTCTTTTTCTGACTTCAACTACAGTCATTGCAGTTAAAATAGGGATTAATTGATGAAGAATGCTGAGATTTTTTCAGGGAGAGGGCTGAGATACTGATGAGCAACTAAAATGTATAACCTTCTGTCCAGAACAAGAGCCTTGTAAAAGAAATAAAGCTTCTTTGCCATCCCAACAGTGCTGACTATTGTGTTACAGCACCAATGCTCTGTCCCTGCTGTTGTGCCCCCATCTCAGAGCCCAGGAATGATTGCTGTCCTTCAGTCAGACCCAGGCAGCTGTGCACAGATGGGCTCTGCAGCAGGGACTGCGTGTGACCCCTTCTCTGGCTGCACTTCTCTGCCTTTCACAGCAGCTTTATGAACTTGGGACAGTCATGCTGCAAAAATGGTTTAAAAATATGCACAAGGGGGAAAAAAGCTGACACTGTTCTAGTGCCTTACACCACTGTCACCATAGAAACACTGCCTTCAAACTAGGTTTGAACACTGGTAATAAACGGAAGTATTTTAATTGTTCTAAAGGGAGAATTAAGAGACCTTTTCTGTTCCAGCCCCACCACTGCATACTTTGTGCAGCTGCTGCTTGTTTTGTTCCCCACCCTCTCCCTCGTGGTGCTGCAGCTGTTTTCAGAGTAGTTGAAATCATCTAAAAGGACAGAGTGGATATTTTACCTCTTTAAAAGAGTTGTTTCATGATGCTCTCTCAGATTTACTTTATCTAAGCTTCTTTCTTCTGCATTGGGACATCTTGCAAAATCCTACCTCTTCATCAAAGCCAATGAGATTCTGATAGTAGCAAAAATTGAGGGAAAGCAGGCTAAAGAATTAGTTGCTTCACTACTACTCCATGAGGAAAAAAAAAAAGCCAAAGAGAAGCAGAGATACATCAGAGACTCTGGAAGAAAAAGAAAAAAATGAGAGCTCTCTTGTATTCTCCATCCACAGTGGTTTTAAAATTAAAATTCAACAAGTTTACTAGTGGGGATAACACCCATTTTCCTCTTATTTGTTTTACTGATCCCAAATCCTTAACTCTCCTGTCTGATTTAATACCATCTTCTCTGTGTGTCAAGTATTTAAGGGATGAAGTTATTTACATGACTGTGTTTTTTAACCAAAATCAAAGCTGTTGCTAGCTCTGCATTATTACAAAAAGTTTTACATTTTCAGAAGTGTGAAATGAGCTCATTGTATTAGACTGACTGTTGTTGGACAAAACTGGGAACTGATAAACTGCAGTGAAATCATTAGGAACACTCTGTGCCCAGGGAGCTTGAGAGCTCTATTAGCTTAAGAAATAGCTTTTGAATGTTTTTATTAGACCTTGGGGAGCTGTATGAAATCCCTCTAGACAGCTTGGTGAAACACCGGTAATTAGTAAGTGGGTTTTTTTAATCCAAGACATAATTGTTTTGTCTTGTGGTATTTTAAGACTGGAGGGTCTGATTTTCCTGTTATCAAGGGGGTTGTCATGGTACAGAATGAATAACTTCCTTTCCAGAGGGAGGGGAGGAATGGGTTATTTTGTGTGGTTTAAAAATTGCCTTACTGGCAAGGAACATATTAATAAATGGATTGTTTGGAATGCACTGGGACTCTTTGAGCTGTCATGTGGGTTCAGGAAGGCTCAGCCCCTTCCACGGAAGCTCTGAAGGGCACTGGGCCTCCAAATGCTGGAGGAGCTCTGCACACCCTCAGGAATTAATGGTGATGATTGTTCTCTTTCCATCGTGACAGGCATATGAAAGGAGGTTTCCTACGTGCCCTCTGATCCCCATGTTTGTAGCCAGTGACACTGTAAGTGAGTACAAGAGTGAGGATGAGGCCATCCACGTGATCGAGCGGCGCTGCAAGCTGGACATCGATGCACCACGGCTGCTGAAAAAGGTGAGGAGCTCTGAAGTGCCTGCTTTGTGCTTCTGGATACCCCTTCACCTGAATGCTGTGCTGTCTTGGTTTGACAAGACAGGTATCTGCTAAGGAAGGCAGGAACCTCCCCTGAAATGAAAAATGTAAACCTCCTCCCTCTGAATTATTGTAATTTTGAAATTAAAAGGTTCTCAGGCAAAGTTATGGGAATAGGAATAACAGTTCTTTACTAGAAAAACTAAAAATAAAAATGTAATAGTACAAACAAAAAAATTACTGATGGAGTGAGAACAGGAGCTGCCCCCCTGTGTGTCAGGGGGTGGCACAGCCCCATCCCATGGGGGCTCAGCCCTCCTGCAGTGCCAGCTGTGCTGCTGCTGCAGCAGGGATCCTGCACAAGGGGGGAGTTTTCCGCTGCAGCTCCAGGGCTGCTGCAGATGGGCCTGGGCTCCCTCTGGCAATGCAGGGCAGCAGAAAGCTGCTCCTCTGGCAATGCAGTGGGCAAAGGCCGCTGTGCTGCTCCAGGCTCAGATTGGATCCAGGTAGGAATGCTTGGCTCCTCCCCTGGGCGCAGCATCTCCCCATGGGATGCTGGAATTGGATCAGCCCTGCAGGGACACTCACTGGCCATGGACAGAAGATAATTAATAGTTAATGGCCCATTAAACAAAGAGATCTCCTGGAAGGAGGGTTGGTTGTGGAAGAGATAAAGAAAAAACTGCCCAATGAACAGCAGAGAACTGTTCCTCCTCTAACAGATAGGAATAGAATACCTAGAATACCCCAACATAAAACATGTACCTTAACAGAATCTGTGCCTCTTCCCCAGATTGCAGGAGTGGACTATGTCTACTTTGTCCAGAAGAACTCTCTGAACAGGAGAGAAAGGACTCTGCACATAGAAGCCTACAATGAAACCTTCTCCAACAGAGTCATCATCAATGAGCACTGCTCCTACACAGTGAGTAACAACAGGCCCTTGCTGGGGCTGCAGATGGAGCCAAGGTTCAGGTTGTTCCTGACTTTTGCCTTGCAAGAAAAAATAACCAACATGTGGGAAATGAATTTGTAGAGAATGTATGCAAACCTTGAGATAAGAAATGCTGACTTAGAAATGCCATGGAATAGGACAGACATTGTTGAGAGAGAAATGGAACTAGCAACAAGTTTCAAAGGATGGCCTTGCAAATAAAACTGGATACTTTGGTGAAATAGAACTATGAAAGATGCATTGTAGTAGGACTCACAAAGGGTAATTTTAGATCGGCTTTAAAGCATTTACAGCATGGTGTGGCAAAAGCTGATAGGCCAAGAAATGCTTATAGTGTATTGCAATTAGAAAAGAGTTGGCTTCTGATTGTGATGGTATGAATTATAACATTTGTATTGTCTCACCCTTCACATGAGACTGAAAATAAGTAAAAGTTTTTAAAGCATCTCTCAGTTACCTCATCTCTGGGTCAGAAAAGATCTTAATCCAGCACCAACACACTGCCCTGAGTGATAATTGTTAGTCTTAAATGTAAAACACTTGCCTCAAAAACTGAGACATGTTTGGCACCCTCTTGCATGAGCATCTTCTCAGAGAGCAGAACACAACATAATTTGCTGTGTTTGACAGCTCTGTTTAGGCAAATCTGTGCTTTGTAGCAGCAGTGTGGGACTTGGTGAGGCTGTTGACACCCTGACAGAACTGCCAGAGGAAAGTTCAGCTGATTTGCCTTCTTCTCAGCTCAGACAGGAGTTCACTGAGTCAGCTCTGTGTTTTAACCTACCTTTTTTCATTGTTCTTGGTCTTCGGTGCAAATGTTGATGCAGAGGAGTCTGGTGGCAGGCCTGCTGCTCTGCTCTGCTCATGGTTTATTTCTGAATGGCTCAGCCCACCCTCATGGGCTCTTACAACATGTACTGTAGCTGTAGAATTTCAAATTGATGTTAAAGGTCGGATCAGAGCTAACAAATGTGACTGATTTATCTGTATTGTAGCACTTTTTCTAGGTCATAACATTTTCTGTTGTGTTTAACCTGTGGTTAAAATATCACTTGGTGCCAAACCCACTTGACACTATTATCTAATATTTTTATAATTATTTCTGCTGTAACTTACAGAGTAAATTTAAGAGTACTCTTCCACTTAGCTGCAGTTTTTATGTGAAAGCTCTGTTTAAACAGGGGAAATGCTGTACAGAAAAGTGCATGTGGTAAATATGTACAAAACACAGCACTTCTCTATGCCCATTTGCTCTACTCAATTGAGAAATTAGGTAAATACAAAACCAGGTTTTTAATGGAAGAATAAATTATTTCTTAAAGTTCATTTTTATTAAAGGTTACTTATAACTGAATTTATGAAAATACAGGAAGATTCTTAAATGATGAGTTGTACTTACTGAGGCTGTACAAGCTATTCTTGTATCTCCCATTCCCTAATGCAGAAACAGAAAATGAAGGTAAAAGGTTTTTTTTTGCAGCTGTCTCCTCATAAAGTGTTAAATCTGTTCTTAGCCAAATTTAGCATGTTTTGAGGGGGAAGGGAACCCTAAGGCGTCAGGCCAGTTACATGCTCAGAAATCCAGCCTTTTGTGATGTTTTTGTAATGACAAATTCAAAGCCCAGCCTAGAAATTGCTTGAGCAAATCCATTTCAGCTGAAGAGAGTTTAAAGAACAGCTTTTTTGTATCAGTATCAGTCATAGAATTGTTTAGCTTGGAAAAGCCCTTTAAAATTGAGTCCAACTAAAAGTCTGTTTCAGGATCGTGTCAGTAAAGCAAGAGATAAGCTGAGAGGGAAGGTGTCAGCTGAGTGAGGAGTGTGCACATCTGTCTGTGGCATTATCATGGGAGAGCAAACTAAAACGGTTTTCATTCTACAGAATGCTGAAATACCTCCTAGGTCAGTGTGAGAACAGTGCTTTGGCTGTCCCTTGGGAACATGTTGGGGGTGCTGCCCCTGCCCTTGCTGCAGGGCTCAGCCTGGCTGAGCTGGCCCTGGGCTGTCAGCCACAGCAGAATTCCCTGTGGAGGTTTTTACTCTGTTCCACACACACCCTGCAGTCCCAGCCCTTATCTGGACTGAGGGACTGTAGAAATGTGCACTCCTCTGGCTCTTGGCTGGTGCGCTTGTGCTTCTCCACCCTCCCCTTTCTTGTTAAGACCAAAAAAAAATGGCTGTGGGACCAAAAGCTTCTCAGCTTTTTGTCCTTTGGTGTTGCCTCTTCCCAACTGTGAAGCAAGTGAAGCAAAATCCACTTTAATGTTTTTGATTGTGTGAACCTGTAAAACAAGAAACATTTCAAATATTGTAAGGGAGAAAAAAACCCTAAATGGATAACTGAACTGTATGATCTTCTGACTTGCAGGTTCATCCTGACAATGAAGATTGGACCTGTTTTGAACAGTCAGCAAGTCTAGATATCAAATCTTTTTTTGGTTTTGAAAGCACAGTGGAAAAGATTGCCATGAAGCAATACACCAGCAATATTAAAAAGGTGAGCCTGCAGTTGGGAAGGATGTGCCTGGCTCCAAGTTACCAAAAGTCAATGAGGCTGCTGCTAAGTAACAGGCTGCTCTGCTCAGAAACCTGGGCTGCTTTGCTGAGGGCCTGGGGCACTGTGTCTGTGTAGGGCTGTTCCACATGAAACCTTCAGAGATCTGGTCACTTAATTTTCAGGACAATCCTTTCTGTGTCTAAATGTGTGGGTTTTTCAGTAGCTGAAGTAAATTTTCTTTTTTGAAGGGAAAAGAAATAATAGAGTACTACCTGAAGCAGCTGGAGGAAGAAGGAATAACCTTTGTCCCTCGCTGGACTCCTCCTGTTGCATGTAAATCAGAGAGCAGCACATGCCACCCAAGGAGACCAGTGTCACCTGCCATTAATATCCCAGAGTCTGCCACAAAGGAGGGCTTGAGCAGCAAGGAGATCCTCAACACCTCCAGCAGCCCCTCGGAGCCCACGGCAGGAACACCCGATGGTATGGGGGGTCTGATGTGTTCTACTGGGAAGCTTTGGACTGGAGTGGCTCTCAGCACTGGGCACTTCTGGGCAGCTGAGGAGCTCCACATTGCTCCTGAGTTGGGGACATGCAGTGTTCAAGGGTGGGCTCACCAAGCAGTGACTCATGGCAGGGCTCAGGCAGCTGTTATGGGCTGAACTCGTGAGTAGAGATCAGGTATGAGCAGAAAAACTCTTTGCTGTTCATTGGGTTGCAAATGAACAGTCTGCTCTTATCCTGAAATTCAGGGGTGGGTGTAATTATAGGAATGATGGGGAGGAAACAGCTGGAACTTCCCTAGATAGTCTTCTGGGAATTTGGGAAAATTCTTGCACTGGGAGATCAAAACTTCTCTAAGTATTTCTAGAAGCAGCAATCCCAGTGGTGCTGTGGATTGATGAATCTGAGTAAACTGGCCAAATGCTTTTAACAAATGCCTGCTTTTGCTCCTTCCTTAGCTGCAGAAAGAGAATTTTATCTTCTTCTTGAAGATGACTGTGTTTGTTGCCTTGCTCATCTTTTCATTGATTCAAAGGAACCTTACTCAGTTCTGACTGTGCCGAACACAGCAGCCACTTTGGGACAGCAGCAAATCAAATCACGTGGTGTTTGGTCAGGTCAGGACCACTCTGATCACCTGTAATCTCTTTTTAGATAAGCTGGATGCAGACTACATCAAGAGGTACCTGGGGGACCTGACCCCGATGCAGGAGAGCTGCCTCATCCGCCTGCGGCAGTGGCTCCAGGAGACACACAAAGGCAAGGTGAGCTCCTGGGGTGTCCCCTGGCTCAGAGAGAGTGACACACGGTGGGCCTGAGGAAATGCCCTGCCACACCCTCCTGGGGCTGACTCTTTCTGCTAAGTGGCTCTCTATCATCAAAACCTACATTTAAGCAGTGGCAATAGGAGGAGTTCATTGTGACTGTCCAGCTGACTTTGCAGCTGTGGTGCTTCAATAATTAGCTGGAAAACCTCTCAGACTGTCAGTTAAACTGCCTCAGGGGAATAGCATCAGTTTTATAAGTCTTCCTGGTTTCTACAATGACCTTATTTTTATATTTGTTTGTTTGGGCCAAAGATCATAGTCTTAAATACTGAAACACTGGTAGGAGTGGAGCACTGATAGCAAGGCTGGGGTTTTTCCAGTGCCTTGTGATTTGCATGTGTGTCTCAGCTTCCTCTAACTTAACAATAAAACACAGTCTGTGTTCTGTCCTGATTTATTTAAATTGGACTGGCTTGGTATGGTCATGCAGGTGGAATTGATTACATTAGAGTTCATGAAATTTTTATATCCCTTATGGAGGTAGCTGCAGTGCCTGACAGGGCTCATGATTTTGTTTCAAAGGCTGATTTTCTTGAGTAACTCCCAGTGTTACACACCATCCTCATGCATTGGCGCAGGGCTGCACATTTTTCAGCTTCAATTGTTCGGCTTTCTGTTCTTGTTTCAAACCTTGAATACAAAATTTGGTTTGGTTTTGTTAATAGATCCCAAAGGATGAGCACATTTTAAGATTCCTGCGTGCCAGGGACTTCAACATCGACAAAGCAAGAGAGATCCTTTGCCAGTCACTGACGTGGCGTAAGCAGCACCAGGTGGATTATATTCTGGACACCTGGAATCCTCCCCAGGTGCTCCAGGATTACTATGCAGGAGGCTGGCATCACCATGACAAAGGTATGGTTTCAGTACAAAACATGTATTGAGCAGCCTTTTTACCCTTTGAATCAAAGGTGATAGTTGTCCCTCTCTTAACTAGAGGTGGCTGGTTAGAACTTCTAGAGACATTTAAATTGATAGAATGTTTTGAGTTGAAAGGGAATTTAAAATAATCTTGTTCCATCCCCCTGCAATGAGCAGGGACCCCTTCCACTAGACCAGGTTGCTCAGAGCCCTGTCCAACCTGGCCTTGAACATTTCAGGGGCATCCACAGCTTCTTTGGGCAGCCTGTTCCAGTGCCTTGCCAGCCCTTAGGGGCTGGAGGCAGAGTCCTGGATCAGAGTCTTTCTGACTAATACTGACATACTTAAATCTGCTTTGCCAGGAGCTTAAAAAAAGTGATTAATTGCACTTCTGTAGTGCTCTGAGATACTTAGAAGGGTGTTAGGCAAATGCTGAGTGTGCTCTTTCAGTGATTAAAAGGTGTTTGTAAATAAGTATATCTTCGTAATCAATTTATTTCTGATGTTGCATAAGTCTGCTGATGGCATAAATGAATATTTATTTGGTATTACAATCAGCTTAATGATGAGAAGTGGAATGTTGCAAAAACATCAAATAGAGCAGGTTTGTTTAAGAAGAGAAGCAGCTTTGGCTGAATTCCCTTTGTGCTGTGAGCCACAGCCTGCCACACTCCCCTGTCCCTCTGCTTTATCGTGCACTGATCTCATCCTAATACATACACAGAAATGAAACACGTTGGAATTTGTGCCTTGAGGCAAGCTGGGCTCTTCAGATAAGGAAATGATCTCTTACTGTGAGCGATCTGGGCTCTGATTGAGTCTTTTCCCACCAGGCACCATTGTTTCTGCTCAGCTCTTCCTTTTCCAAGCAGCATATGAAACAGGGCAGGATGCTGTCAGCAGTGGTGGCCAGGAGACAGGGAGAACACAGCAGAAGTTTAATCACAGAGCTTGAATGGCTCTTCCCTGCTGCTCTGGGTTTGACAGACCTCAAACTGAGAAAATGGA
>NW_005054370.1:1450862-1466710 GCF_000277835.1 Geospiza fortis | reverse complement strand
GTTAATAAGTTCTCGCTTTCAGCGTGTTCCTTGTCTGTCCTTTGCAAAGACTTCCTCCGTCGATTGCACACAACTGGGTCCTGCCAGTGAGGAGAAAGGTGCAGAATGCATCAAAGGCTTGTTTAATGTTCTTCTGAGAAGTTCTGCAGTCTTGTGGTGAACTTCATGCCCCCTCCCTTCCCCTGCAGTTCCTTTGATCTCTCTTGCAGCATGCCCACAAGTGAAGCATGGCTTTGTCAATAATGGAAACACCATTTCAGAACTGAGCAGTTCTCTATAATTTAAAACTTTACAGTGGTAGGTTCTTTTTTTACACCCTCTTTTCTAGTATTGCTCCTTTCCTCCTACATATGTTAAACGTGCCAAACTTAAGCTGGCTGAATGCTGTGTGACTTTTAGTGCTACAGCAAGGGCAGCAATGATAATGAAGCATGTTGTCTAGAATGAGCTATCAGTGCTAAAGAAAGAAGTTATTATTTTGGCTTGCAATTAGCACAGATTTCTATACATCTGAATGGCTCTTATTTTGACAGGAATGCTTCAATCTAATGTCTTTTTAAAACCACAAAGCTCTAATGGAATATAAATTGTACAGTGATAACAGAGCACTGTCAACTGAGAGTCTCCTTCATGTGTCATTTGGGTGGACCAGGGTTACTGAGCTGTTAGTTTGGGTTTGGAGGAATCTGGATCTGGGAGGGAGACCTGCTATGAAGCTTAATAGCAGTTTTTGTTTAGTGTTTCAAAAGCTAAACATTACATTCCAAGATAAGTGTGTGCTGATGTTAAAATAACATTTTCTTTTAGTCCACCTGATAAAACATAAAACACTGTGAACTTTCATGGGGGCAGTGTCTTTGTCAAATAAATAACTGGCCTTGACTCTGCAGTTTTGGTTGTTTGTTGGTTTTCTTAATAGTATGTTTTTTGCAGTTTCTCTCCTTGTGTCCCAAAGGGCTTAATGCTAATTTGATAACCTCTCTTGCAGCTATGGAGTGGAGTGAAGCTGCACAGACAACAAGACTTGAGGAAGGTTTTATGTAGAAAGCTTCCTCTTTTTCTTCTTTTTATATTGAATGCTACCATATTCCCTTTTATAAGCAGATGATTGTTTAGCCTGTGTATTAAAATAGATGAAGTAAAGCCTAACAACTTTAGAGGGAGGCTGGGAGCTGTTTTGTACAACTAAGAGCTAAAAATGCAAACTTTGATTCTCAATTTCAGCCAACACAGTAATTCACCTTAATGCCTGAGTATCCTGCCAGTGTCAGGCTGCCTGTGGATGGGCAGGGCTCTAATGCAGAAGGTCCAGCAGAAGCTGATCTCTGGAGCAGAGTCTGTTCTCACCAGGCTAACCTGCATTAGCAGGGCTGTGTGCCAGTTCTGCACAGTGTGCAGTGGCAGAGCTGAGTGTGGCTTCACCCAGCAGACTCTGCAGAGGGCAGGCTCTGAGTGAACACTTGGTTTCATTAGTTCCCAGATCTCAGGATGGCTATTTTTTTAAACTCTCCAGAGCACTATTGCATCACATGTGATAAAAGCCTTGGAGCCTTCCTTGCAGCTCTGCAGTTACAGGGAAGCTTCAGTTCGTTGGTGTACCTGAGCTGTCCTGGAAGCTAAGAATAGTCTGTGTCATTAATTGTGTATACCAAGGTCTGGAGTGAACTGATGCACTCAAAGTCCTTTGAACTTTCCATGAAGGTCAGGGAGCTATTTCTCAATCAGGATATGATCATTTTGCAGCTCATTTACAGATAATCTGTTGGTGTGGCTGCAAGGAGTGATGTTTATGTTGCCGCCTGCTCTTGATTCTTCCTCGTACAGGGGAGGTTTAACTGTTATGGTTTGTTTCCATCTGAATTTTTTAGAAGAGCTCTCTCAAATGTCTCCTGCTGTGTTTTTTGTCTCTGTGCAGACGGGCGCCCTCTGTACGTGCTGAGGCTGGGCCAGATGGACACCAAGGGCCTGGTGCGAGCGCTGGGGGAGGAGGCCCTGCTGCGCTACGTGAGTGTTCCCAAAAGAACACAGGATTGCAGCCAGAACCCCCCATGTGGACAATGCCAGTCACTTGGGTTTAAAATTTTAAAAGTTTAACAGTAATAAAATGGTTATAAAAATAGTAATACAATTAGAGTAATAATAATTTGGACAATTTGGATTAGGACAATATAAGACAATAGAAACAAAGAGTTATGGATGTCCGGGTACCTTTTCTGGGCAAAATAAGGCCAAAAAAGGACCCACGTTAACAGAGGATCAACCCTTAAAAACAATAGCCTGTTGCATATTCATACATCTCATACATGATGCATAAATTCCATTCAAATACAGGATTCTGTCTGGTCAGTGTCAGCTTCTTACTCTTAATCCTAACGGCGTCATGCTGTTTGAGTGAGGCAGGAAGAAGTTCAGTTCTCCTGATAACAAAAATTCTTTTTCTCTGAAAGATTTAGGCGTCCTGTGGCTGCTCTCTCACTGCGAGTCCTTTCTTTAGAAAAAAGAAGTATCTTACATAGCATAGCTTCTATTTTAACATTTTGTTATAACCTAAAACTATATTTAACACACTACTTAAGAGAATTAATACAGCATTGCTTTCTAGCACAACATATACAATATTCATTTTAATATTTGCAAAAAGACAATCATAAAATACGAATTTTTCACACCCAAGATGTTTTCATAATGCTTCTCTTGGGGCTGTTTCTCTTCTGCTCCCTTCATCTGCAGAGCAGTGCAGCCTAACTCCCCAATCTGTTTGGGGGGAAGATTTTCCAGGCACTGGGCATTGGTGCAGGCTGCCAAAAAATCAGCCCATGATAGTGTCATGGGTAACATTTCCATCAGTTTTTGGTTGGAATACCTCTGAAAGCCCCTCTTAGCTGTTCCTGGTGTGTTCTAATGGAAAGGTGGAGTTCCTGGCAGCTCCCATGGTTACTGATGGGCATTTGCACAGATTCTTCTGCACTTGTGCAGGGTTTCAGACTGCAGTCTCTGCTCTTGTACAGAAGGGAAAATGCCACACTCAGCATTTTGTCAAGTCTGTACTCCAGGGATAAGAATCATTTATTTTTAAAGAGAAAGTGCTTGCCTGTACTTCTGCCTTCTTCTCTAAAGTCATCACTCAGACTGTTACTGTGGATCTGCTCAGCTTCCAAGCAGAAAGCTGGCAGAATTCCAGGTTTGCACTAACTTTTTTTGACTCCTAGTAATGACAGGAGTCGCCATAGTGACTGTTAAAAACAGGGAGTGGGTTTTATTTTTCTCTCCTAGTAGCATTTCCAAGCAGTCACTAACTTTTGTTTGCTTGCCCTAGTTCTGTTTCAAGGTTGCTTTCTGTGATTTCAAAAGGGACTTCAATTTCTGAGCAATTAAGGGTATTTGTAGTGATTTTAATGAATTCTTTGGCAGGGGGGAAAGTTTATGCTGGTTTGATCTTATAGTTTCAATTAATCTTTGGATATAAACATATTTTCTTTATCCTATCTACTGAGTTTGAGACTGTCTTTTCTAAACCCCACTTTTTTTTGTGCAGGTTCTTTCAATAAATGAAGAAGGGCTGAGGAGATGTGAGGAGAATACAAAAGTATTTGGCAGGCCAATAAGGTAAAGTCTGCTCTGTGGGAATGAGCTGCTTTCCTGGGATGTGGGGGGGAATGTCAGGCAGTGGAACAAGCAGAGGGTAGGTTGTGTCTCACATGCAGGTACAATCATATGGTTAATTAAGAGCCTCCCCAATTAGTGGGGCTGGAGGGAGTGTGCCTGGGGAAGCCTGAGGGACACACATCACCTGCCCCAGCAGCCTTGGCCTTGTGCTCATAATGCTTCTGTTGGGGCTGTTTCTCTTCTGCTCCCTTCTGCTGCAGAGCAGTGCAGCCTAACTCCCCAATCTGTCTGTGGGGGAGATTTTACAGGCACTGGGCATTGATGCAGGCTGCCAAAAAATCAGGCCATGATAGTGTCATGAGTAACAGTTCCAGTAGTTTAAGGTGTGGCTTCCATGTCACTTGTTCATCCATGACTCCAAGGCTCAGTACACAGTTCTGGTTTGCATTCTCCATTTATTATGTGTGGCTACTCAGCTGTTGATCCAAGGTGAGGTCATGAGGCTCCTGTAAAACCTGGGATCTAGTTTTCCATGTTCTGGCATGACTTCATGTGAAGTTCAGTCAAAAGTGGTTTTCTAACCCATCTTGAAGTCATTCTAGGGGTCACTTGTGAAAGTGGTAACTGCAAAATGGATTTAAGGGCATGGAATGAAGGCAGGACCAGCCCTGAAAAGATGCCATGTTTTTTGAACTCTCTCCAGTTTCCTTCCCCTAATCTGTAAGGTCCAGGGTGTGGGGTGTGCCTGCTTATCATTTCCCTGTTACAGACCTTGCTGCCCCAGCTCCCCAGGGGAGGTCAAACCCAAGGGAGAGGTCTCATATGTTTAACAGTTGAATGGTGCTGCCTCCTGCATCTTCATTTGTAGCCATAATCCTAAAGGGCTGTGTATTAAACATTTAAAGTGAAACAAAGAAGGGTTTGGTGTTTCATAGGAGCCTTATGCATAATGTAATGGCTGCTGGCTGGTGCAGCACAGCTGTAAATCTTGAATTCCTGCCCAGGGCAGGACCTGAACTTGGAAGGAAACTGAAACACATGCTGCAGCTCAGTGGTTAGTATTAAGAACATATCTCTTCCTATAGAAAAAGCTTCCTTCCCTGAGATGTGACAACAGAATTAGCTTTGACATGTACTGGCACTGTTGTGCAGTAGAAAATCTGCTCTGTGAATGTCAAATTGCTTCAGAGCAGCATTGTGGCCACTTAAATGATCTCCCAGTAAAACCAATGGTTTAATCTTTGGGCTGACTGTTGACAGGATCTTTTTTTGGCTTCATATGAACTGAACTTTTATCTAAAATGTCTGTATGGGAGTGTGCAGAGTGATCACTGCACACCCCTTAAACTCAGTGTCTACAGGCAGCACAAAGGAGGTAAAACAGAATAAACTAAAACATGCAGAGGGTCCCCGCCTTTCAGTGTGTTGGGTACTTGCATAAGCAAAGAGAATTTTGATGTTATTGAGATTTTTCTTTTTATCTCTCTCAAATTCAGCTCTTGGACCTGCCTAGTAGATCTGGAAGGCTTGAACATGAGGCATTTATGGAGACCTGGTGTCAAGGCTTTGCTGAGAATCATCGAGGTGGTTGAAGCCAATTACCCTGAGACCTTGGGTCGTCTGCTTATCCTAAGAGCACCTCGAGTATTCCCAGTTCTCTGGACACTGGTATGTGTGTAATCCAAGGTGTTCCTCAGTTCTCTCAGTTTGGAAAAGCACTTCAGAGATCAGGCTGCACATGCAGCAAATATTGCCATTTGGAAGAATGTCCTTTATGTAGGATTCCTGGAATGGATTAAAACCACCACCTAAGAGCCTGATTACAGAGTTGGTTAATTTGGCTTCTTTGTGGTGTGGACTTTGCATAACCACGGGGAAATACTCAGTGTGATCAAAACTGATTCCTTCAAAATTGACTTGAAAACAATGTAAATTGACTTGAGGAAAACGTGAGGGCCTAATCTGTTCTGTTTTTCTTTCTTTGTAGGTCAGTCCATTCATTGATGACAACACCAGAAAGAAATTCCTTATTTATGCTGGAAATGACTACCAGGGTCCTGGGGGACTGCTGGATTACATAGATAAAGAAATTATCCCTGATTTCCTCGGTGGAGAGTGCATGGTATGAATATAAACTATTGCATATAGCAACTTACTTGTGGGGTTTTTTTAATTATTATTTTTCCTCTCCTCTAAGCAAAGAAGTCTGTAAGCACAGAGTGATTCCTGGTGTAGTTTGGAGGTGGGAGCTATGGTGTAGGATTCCAGGCACAGTGCTGTTTTCTGGATCCACTTTAAAAAGAACAGTACAGTGCTTCTCTTGGATGAGTATCTTGATCAAATACCTCATCAAAACAGCCAAGCACAGCTAAAAACCACAGTCTGTTCTCTGGAAAGTTCAGGCAAACATGGTAGCAGAGCTCTGAGCAAGAGCTGTCACCACCAGCTGATCCAGAGAGTCTGTGTCACCTTAAAATCTGATCCCATAAGGAGCCCAAGGAACATGAGGCACATCTGCTAAGAGGGCTCAGCAAACAGCCCAGTCTCCCCACACAGAGTGTGCAGTTACCCCCAACAAACCAGAAAAGTGGTTTCACTGCAGGATACTGTAATTTCTCTGTCCCTTGTCACATGCCTGTGACAATGCAGCAGTTTGCTGCCTGGACCTTGGGTGTCAGTTGGACCTGGCATTTAACATCTCACTGATAATGTAAGATTTGTTTCACATGTAATGCTTTTGACAACACAGGCTGGGTGTGTTCTCAGCCCCTGTACACTCTCTAGATTAATTTCTGTACCATTCTTGAAAATTCAGCTGTGTCAGTTCCAATAGAGTCTCAAATGATAATGAAGTACAGTTGGATGTGTTGGAGTAGAGCATATGTTTATCTCCAGTGGGCTGGTTTTTGTTGCAGCAGTAGCTTTCACTGTTATCTAATTTGGAGCTTAAAGCTGGCAAAATCCACTGTTTATGTAAGCAAAAGTGAATGTTACCAGAAAGCAAATTGCTACAATACTTCCTGCTAGTTACAGGCAGTCTCTCTTCTTCTTTACTTCTGGGTATTTGAACAAAAATGACTTCTCTGAGATCTTTTAAATTCTCTGTTGTAATTCAATTACCAAACATTTCTACTTCCCCAGACACTTCTGTGGAACCTCCTGTCAACTTCATTGCTACAGGCTTCTTAAAACAGAAATTTGCTTAGGGAAGTTGTGTAATCACTTCCAGTTCTGAGCTGTCAGACAGATGTAACTTCAAAACTGTTAATTTTCCTGGCTGCAGTATATTTTTACCTGCTTGGAAACTTTTTGTATCTGCCCACTATCCATCCTTAAATTTAGCTACCACTGTTCTTTCAGGTCACTGTAGCTCTGTTTTTCAGACTTAGTCACTGTTGCCACTTCCCTCAGGATTCTGAAGTGCCTCCCATTTTTCTTCAGTGTTAGGTGGTGTAAATGATAATTACAGCCTTTGCACAGTCCCTTTTTGGGGTGCTGGCTGTTGTGTATGTACAAGATCTGTTCCCCTGGTGTGCAGTTCTGCAAACACCTCACCCAGATAATTTGAAAAAGAATTACCTATGTATCATGTACAAGCTATAAAATTACTTTCAGACTGTTCCTTCTCCAGATTATTGCTGAATGTTTCCTGAAGCTGGAAGGCAGAGAACAGAATGGGATGGTCACAGGAGATAATTTTAATGGGTTTTTTTTGTTTGTTTGTTTTAGTGTGAAGTACCAGAGGGTGGGCTGGTTCCCAAGTCCCTCTACCGAACAGCAGAAGAGTTGGAAAATGAAGACATCAAGCTTTGGACTGAAACAATCTACCAGTCTGCAAGTGTCTTCAAAGGAGCTCCACACGAGGTACAGCTCCAGCTGCCCTTTGCTTTCATTTTCATCTGAGCCCTCTGCTCTGAGCTCAGTCTCTTGGCCTGAGAGTGCTTTATTGCTTGTTTATTTACTTCATGTGCTTCCACCTTCTGGAGCATGGTGATGCTTTTATAGCTGAAGTTTGTGATTGTTCCCCCTGTTATTTTGTTGCCATTTAGAGAATATCACTGGTTTTCATTCTATTCAAAGCCATATTCTTCTAAGCAAAGCAAGCAAACTTCTCAGAAGCTGCTTGAAAACTTCTGAAAGTAAGAAGAATAGGCACCCCCATCAGGGGGGAATTTGTATCTGCAATGCCTTTTTTTGGATTGTTAAAAAGCCTTTTTAAGAGTAGAAACTAAGCCCAGCAACAAAAAAGCTCTGTTCCTTGTTGTGTTTTTTTCTTTTCCTGTAGGAGTTGTTTTTAGTGAGCAAATTGCTGTTGTCTAATGTGTCTTTCCTGCCTCAGGTTCTCATCCAGATCGTGGACGCCTCGTCGGTGATCACGTGGGATTTTGACGTGTGCAAGGGCGACATTGTTTTTAACATCTTCCATTCCAAAAGAGCCCCACAGCCTCCCAAAAAGGACTCTCTGGGAGCTCACAGCATTACATCTCCTGGTGGGAACAACGTCCAGTTGATAGACAAAGTGTGGCAGCTGGGGCGTGACTACAGCATGGTGGAGTCTCCTCTGATCTGCAAAGAAGGGGAGAGTGTGCAGGTGAGGCAGGCAGAGCCCTGTGGGGGCAGATGGAGCCCAAACTGCCTGTTCTTACTCACAGCACTGGTGACTGAGTGCTGGTGACTCAGTGCTGGGCTTGCTTTTGGCCAGCATTCAGTGCTGTTCCAGGCTGGGTGCTGCAAGGAGCAGGGATGGGATTTATGTGGGATCTGCTGGGAGGGGAAGTTGGATCAGGTCTGCTAGGGACTGAGATGGATCAGCAAGGAACATGGGGAGGAACACGTAAAATGCACATCCAGAAAGTAACAAAACTTGCTTTGGGCTGTAATTCTGACAGTTATTTACTGAAGCAAATATTCTGTGTTTGAGGAATATCACAGTGCCTGTCCTCAGTGATAAGAGAAGGCTGGAAATCAAGGTTGAGCTTCTGTGTGTTTGCCCTCTCATGGCCAGTGTAAGAGCTCCTGATGGCCAAAGCACCTCAAGGATTTTTTATGCCATTTACAACGTGTCCTTTAATTCCAAGTTTGATATAACACGCAGCATGTTTATAGTCACACACTGCCACTGCTGTTCCTGTTGATTTGAAATGAGTCAAACAGCCTCTGAAAACGCAGCTCCTTAAGTCACCAAGATGGAAATGTTAAACTGGAAATGTGGGCAGTGACCTCTTAAACTGTGAGGCAGAAGCCTTGACTGCTCTTTTCACAGTCTCAAAGGACAGCTATGAATGAAAATAAATTGAAAAATTGATATTGTTTTAAAGCAGAACTTGTCCTTTCAGCATATTAAATCCTAACCCCTCGACACTGTCGAACTGCTGGTGTTCCATCCCAGATTTGATAAGGATGTTGTGTGGAGGGAGTCTCCCAGCACTGCCAATATTAGCATTGGGCAAAAATTCTGGGCATGTAGGCACTTTTTCTAGGCTTAGAAAAGTAAAGTCAAGCCTACAAATCTCTGTTAACCAAGCTAATTTTTGATTTTTGTTGTGTCTGCTTGCAGGGCTCTCATGTGACCAGGTGGCCTGGCTTCTACATTTTACAGTGGAAATTCCACAGCATGCCTGCCTGTGCTACAACCAACCTGCCTCGTGTGGATGATGTGCTGGCATCTCTACAGGTGTCCTCTCACAAATGTAAAGTCATGTACTATACAGAAGTGATAGGATCTGAAGATTTCAGGTATGTCTGGCCAAGGGCAGCCAATGTCAAACCTTCACTGAAATACAAGTAAATTATGAGGGCCTTAGAAAGTGGCACTGAGGGCAACTAATTTATAAAAGGGATTAATTACTTGTCTGGTGGCAATATCACTGGTCATTTGGCTTTGAGAGCTTGTTGGGCTTGGCAGGTTGTCCTGTAGAAGGAAGTGCAATTCAAATTCCAGTTGTTGAATTTCATTTTCTGCCAGTGGATAAACTTGACTGAAATGAAATCTCTGTCTCTTTGAACAGCATCTGGTTTTTGAAAGGGGTGTAGTGTCCTCATTGCTTTATGTGGTGAGGCAGAAAAGCTTTCGAGTATCTGCACCAAAGCTGTTACTTGCTTTTTATTCAGTGTGCAAACAAATACAGTATAGATACAGAGCAGAAATCAAAATCTTTGTGAGTTCTGAAGCTTAAAACTGCTTTCTTCTTTTTTATTTTTCTGCAGGGGATCTATGACCAGCCTTGAATCAAGCCACAGTGGATTCTCCCAGCTCAGTGCTGCCACCACCTCCTCTAGCCAGTCCCATTCCAGCTCCATGATTTCCAGGTAGTGCCACAACACCTGAAAAGCAAATGTGATGGCTGGACCCTCGCCCGTGGCAGCTGACTGCAATACAGCATATTCAACTGGCAATTGTGCAAAAAAAAACCCCACCCCAAAAAGCCTTTTATAGATAGTAAAGTAGCTGTTTGAATTTTACAGTTAGTGGTTTTGATCTTTGTTAGATCCAACAGCTTGTCTCTTAACTTTAACCCTTTTTCCGAAATCAGCCATAAATATTTTTGCAAGTGTGCTTGCACAAATCCTAACTCTGAACACAAGGGCTCTTACTGAAAAGGAAAAACAACCAGTGCATCAGTTAAGAATGATTTCTTTTTTTAACTGTGTAGATGTTAAAAAGGGAAAAAGAAAAACCCTACCAAAAATGCTCCGTAGTGCATTGGAGATCAACTGCAAATCTCCTGTCAGGACATTTCTTGCCATCCTGAGAAATCCCCTGTGATATTCCAGTGCTGCAAACTGTTCTCCTGTTGCCACTAATGATGTCCAAGACAAAGAACAGCAGTTGCTGGATACTTGACTTTGTGAGTCCGTTTTTTTCAAAGCATGCCCACAGAGCTGTGGCCAGGCTGTAACACTGAATATATCTTTTGTATGAGCACATTTCTGGGGAATTTGAGCTCTGGGTCTTGCTGGATGAAAGCAATTTGTTCTTTCCTTGGATTTGTGCATGGAGCACTGTGGAGAGAGAGGTGGAGAGCAGGCTCTCCCTCACTGTGTCACTCTGGGCTCATCCAGAGCAGCTCTGAGCTTCTGTTCCCAGCCCTGTGCTGGAGCTTCACTCTGCTTCCTTTGTGCATTCCAAGCAAATGGATTTTACTGAGATTCTCTTTTTGTCAGGAATTTATGCAGAGCTTCAGCTTGCTGCTTAAAGCAGTCTGAAGGAGGTGTGGCTTCCATCCTTCCTGAGCGCTTGTCCCTCCCTGGGGCCTCCTGTCCTTCCCTGTGCCTGGCAGAAATAGAGCACCTCAGGTGTGGTCAGCCTTGCTGTGAGCAGGGAGCACAGGGATCTTCCCTCTGAGTGATACAGGAGAGGATATTGAAGGATTTTTCTCCACCATTTTCACTATTGCCACTGCTAGAGGTGATCTGCCATTTGGGATTCTGTCCCTGTTGGTCAAGGATTTGGGACTCTGTCCCTGTTCCAGGCCCAAGCTAGACCCTTGCTGAACTCTGTTCAGCTGTTCTTCCCTCTCTAGCTCTCTCTCTATGCACAGCAAAAGGCCCCAAAGACTGAACTGTCAGACCACACCTGGCAGTGGAGCAGAGAACATTTTGGTCTGAAATGCAGCAGGATTTGCACAGTTAGACCCTTCTTGATCTTTCCTTACCCTTGCTAGAGCTAAAATGTCCATGCAGGCACAAGGAGCTTCTGTGCTCACTGCAGTCCCTGCTGGGAAGTGGGAGAGGGTCTGGCTTGGGTAGGTGGTGGAGGAGCTTCAGGAGGTGTTGCACTTGGAAAGCAGAGCTCACTCGAGATTCTGGATCCTCTGCCTGAGGAATGCTGGTTCTGAACTCAGTGTGAAGCTTTTTTATGCCTGCAGAGCTCTGGAGAGGCAGGTGGCAGACCCCTGCCAGCAGCTCTGCTGCAGCCCCGTTCTGGCTGTGGCACGTGCCAGAGCTGACAGAAATTTTAGTAACAGAGGTGCTCAGAGACCAACCTCCTAAAACTGAACCAAGTGGATCTGTTCTGGAGCTCTTTAAGGACTCTGAAGCTGAAGATGGAGGTCAGGCTGTTACTGCTTTGGTGTCACACAGCTCCCACCCACTGCACAGCAGCCTGCACAGGCTGTGACTCCAGGGCTGCTCCCAGAGCTCTGCCCCAATTCCTGACCCCAGGAGCCAGGCTTGCCTGCACAGGGAGAGCAGCTGGAGCACAGTGAGGTTCACCTGCTGACACTCATGACATTCACGTTCCCATTCACCGGGCTGTAAGGGCTGAAAATGGTCCCTTTCTCTCTCTCTCTCTCTCAGATGGTGATTTTGCTGACAACTCTATAGAATCTGCTCCATTCAATACTCCACATCTTGTCCAGGTGTCTGCCTTTGTAGACTTTTTTGAGTTGCAGTCCCTTTTCAAGTCTGAAGATCTATATTTTTGTTTTTCACTTGAGCTGGCTCAAAAGTGGCACTTTGGGTTTTTCCTGCTTTTGATCTTAACACATCATTTAGAGCTCAAAGCACATTACAGCACAAACAACCAGGGAGATAAAATTCCAGAAAAACAATAGTTAATCTTCCTGTAAGCAAAGTGCTGTGGCAATATGACTTCATCACTGCAGTCTAACTAAATTTCTCATACCCTGGTCTTTCTTTGTGTGATACTGCTCTTCCTTCTCTCAGCCAGTGACTCTTCTGTTGGCACCTTTCCTGTTATCAGTGTCCTTCACTTCCCTGTCCCTCCTCATGAACTGCATATCAAATTCTGTAAATGTTTTGTATACATAATACCTCATTCTTGGTAATAAAATACAGATAGTCTTTAAAAGATTTTTTTATTGTTATCAATAAATGTTAACTGTTTGGAAAAAAAAAAGGGAGGGAACTGTCTTTATTTCATTCATCTGCTGCAAAGCTGCTGGGTTATTTTACGTGCTGGATTCAGGTCTGCCAGTGCTGGGTGAGGGAGGGGCTCCTTGGCTGCCCTCACCACTGCCACCTCAGGCAGGAGGCCCAGACAGTCACACTCAGGAAATTATGGTTTCTAATTAGTAGAAGTAGAATAAGCTTCAGCTATTCTAGAAACAGGAGCCAATAAACATCAAACTGGATTTTCTAATTCCTGGAGCTGGAGCAGAGGCTACAGCATGTTAATGGTTGGTCTTTCAAATTTGATCCAAGCTGTGAAGTTTCTCTAAATGAGAATCTTTGACCATGGTCATGGAGGTCTGTCAGCAAGACCAGATGGCTGCCTGACCTACTAAAGGCTTTAGCATGTGGTCAATATTTCTACGCCAGCACATGGTGATGGACCAGCTCTCAGCTGCTCAGGGGCTTGCTGAGTGCAGCAGCCCTTGAGAAGCTGCTGTACAAGGAGGTGGCTTTGCTGGGCTGTGCCTGGAGAGGAGAGGGAGCTGCCTTTGTGCCCTCTGAAACGCCAACTAAATAAACCTGAGCCTCAGCCCCTGCTTGAGCTGGGCAGGGGATAATGGTGCAGGCCAGGGCTGCATCAAACAGCTCCTCTGGGAGAGGTGTCAGTCTGAAGTGTGTGGTTTGGGATTATTTTATTTTATTTTATATATAGATTTTTATGGGACAAAGCAAAACTGAAAGAAATTTCACCTCTCTTTTTTTTTCCACATCAGCATCCCCTGCCCCACAAAGCTGAGGGCTCCCTGTTCTTCAGGTGTCTCCATTTTGCAGCTTTGGTTTGCCATGGAGCTGTAAATTCCCAGGGAAGGATCCTGACCTGCGTTCCCGAGTGTCCCTGCAGGAGTGACAAAACAATCCTTTGTCCCCTTAAAAGGAAAGAAGTTTAGAAGCTTCTCTCCTCGATTAAGTGAAAAGACACCTCATAAGACTTAGGAGACTTCACCTCAAACTTAAGGATAGCTAATTGGACAGAAGCCAAAAAGTCTCCCAAGCAATTAACTAGAAAAAGGAGTGAACAAAGCAACTAATGGCTTTTGTGAGGTGTTTTAGGAGGAGCAAGGACGTCTGGCACATAGCTCCGTTTTTCTGTTTGTTATTTTGCCTTTTATTACACCTTTTTGTTCCCAACACTGCAACAGAAGCCATCCTGCTGACTGTTGTGCCTCCAAGGGTAGCTGAGCTATCTGGGGTGTGTTTTAGGCCTCCTGGAGCTCATTAGACCAGGCTCGAAGAAGTTTCTGTGACATGTCCCCAGTGTGTCCCGCTGGAGCAGGAGCTGGCCCTGCCCAAACAGCCGCACCCGGGCCCTGCAGGAGCCCCTAGGGATGGCTGCTCCCAGTGAAAAACGCCAATCACTTGTTTTTAAAGTGTTAAAAGTTTAATAGTAATGAAATGGTTATAAAAATAGTAATACAATTAGAGTAATAATAATTTGGACCATTTGAATTAGGACAATATGAGACAATAAATACAAAGAGTTACGGACATCCGGGTACCTTTTCTGGGCAACAGAAGCCTGAAAAAGGACACACATTAACAGAGGATTAACCCTTAAAACAATAACCTGTTACATATTCATACATCTCATACACGATGCATAAATTCCATTCAAACACAGGATTCTGTCTGGTCAGTGTCAACTTCTTCCTCTGAATCCTGATAGCGCCTTCGAGGCGGGAAGAGTTTAGTTTCTTCAGACAAGAGGGCAATAAATTCTTTTTCTCTGAAAGATTTTTTAAGTGTCCTGTGGCTGCTATCTTGCTGCGAGTCCTTTCTTTAAAAAAAAGTATCCTACATAGCATCGTTTCTATTTAAACATTTTTTTTATAACTTAAACTATATTTAACACACTACTTAAGAGAATTAATACAGCATTACTTTCTAACACAACACATATAATATTCATTTTAATATTTGCAAAAAGCCAATCATAAAATAGGCATTTTTCACAGGGAGAAGGTGCAAGCCCAGCCCAGCATCCCAGAAGCTGCTTCCCAGGGTGAGGCTGCTCCGTGCTGCAGGGAGAGACAAAGCCTTCCAAAGGTGGAAGTGTTGGGTTTTGGCTGGCTTTCCAAAGTCATCAGCAGCCAGCTCTATTATTCAGGCTCTGAAAGAAAAAATTGCCATCTCCTGGGTTCTCTTGGAAGGGCAGGAAGGCATTTAGGTTATTTCACTAACTCATGCTGGTGTAAGGGTTTGGATGGTGAGGAATTTAAGGTTGGGATTTTGCAACTGGTTTTATTCCCTTCCCTACGAGCACTGCTGAGCTCCTCCTACTTTGTGCCATCAGCCTTGGTGCCCTGTGGTCCCCTGGCAGCCACAGGCCAAGGGGAGCAGGGAAGGGACCCTGCATTTGGGGCCTTTCCCCTGTGCACAGGAGGAGAACCAGGGGCTAAGAGAGAGCTGGGGCTCCCCCAGCCCTCCTCCTGGCCTAACAAACCCACAAAGAAATAAATCTCAAGCTTTTCTTGGTGCTGATGGAGCCTTCCCTTGTGCCATGGGTGACCTTAGCAGGGCACTCCTGCTGGGGTGGGGAGCCTGACGTGACTCCTGGATCCCAACATCCCTCAGGTGGGGCTTGGGAT
Source organism: Geospiza fortis (assembly GCF_000277835.1). Taxonomy (NCBI): domain Eukaryota; kingdom Metazoa; phylum Chordata; class Aves; order Passeriformes; family Thraupidae; genus Geospiza; species Geospiza fortis. The sequence goes on along the minus strand of NW_005054370.1, from coordinate 1,451,603 downwards.
TTGCTGTGACCCCAGCATTGCCCCACACCTGGGGACTGTGCTTTGAAATGTTAGCAAAGAAAAGGGGAAATGAAGGAGAGGAAGGAAAGAAAGCGGAACAGGGGAATTAAAAAAGGAAAAAGAGCTAATGTCACACAGCGTGCAGCAAAAAAAGGTGCAGGGCTGCCCTAGCCCCTGGTTTGCACACTCCCACTTCTCCTAAAGGCATTTTGTGCAGGAAACATCCAGCTGGGTGTTGAAGAGCAAGTGCAGGGGGGACCCTGGGTGACACCCCCAGAAGATCCATAGCCCAGCCTGGGACCAGGTTCTGGATCTGTGTGGGGTCAGTGGCTCACCCGGCTGTCACCCCACAGCCCAGTGTCCCCACTGACCCCTCAGACCCCCATGGGGGGTGAACAGGGTGAGGCCAGGGCCATGCTGAGCCCACCCAGGGGGGTCCCAGCTCTGCCGTGTGCCCCCAAACCCACCGTGGGGCACCCCCGGGGGACAGCGGGCACAAACCCACCCACAAACCCACCCAGCCAAGCCCGGCGTGTAGCACGGACGGTAACGGGCTGGGGGAGACCCCGAGGGGGAACTGGGGCCGTGCTGGTGCCCAGGGACAGCGCAGGGACACGGGGCTGTCCCCGCAGCAGCCCCACTAGATGGTGCCAGCAGCCCGCGCACGGCCCCGGGCGCCCGCACGGCCACCGGGGACACCGGCTCTGCTGTCCCCCCTGTCCCCGCTGTCCCCCCCGTCCC
>NW_005054370.1:1445071-1450845 GCF_000277835.1 Geospiza fortis | reverse complement strand
CACGGCCGCCGGGGCCCCCGGCTCTGCTGTCCCCACTGTCCCTGCTGTCCCCGCTGTCCCTGCTGCCACCGGGGACACTGTCCCTGCTGTCCCTGCTGTCCCCGCTGTCCCTGCTGCCACCGCTGTCACTGCTGCCACCGGGGACACTTCCTGCTACAAAGCAGGGACAGTCCCCACTGTCTCTATTGCCACTGGGGACACCCTCCCTGCTAGAAGGGAGGGACACTGTCCCCACAGTCCCCACAGTCCCTGCTGCTATGGGGACACTGTCCCTGCTACACTGTCCCTTGTGTCACAACAGATAATGTAATGGTTGCCGGACATATTATTAATTTTACCATTTACTAGGTAATTAATTATTTTACCATTTACTAGGAACTTATATTTAAATTCCATTTTGCACATTCATTTTTTTTTATCTTGACATTTTTTATTTTTTTATCAAATAATTAAACCATATATCCCTACATTATCCAAATCATTTGTCATCAGTACATTTTCAATACACTCACTTTGGAGCTGGGGCTGGTCAATACTGGGAGCCACAAACAGGGCAGGGGACCCCTGTGTGACACCCTGCCCACCCCCCCAATGCCTTGAGAAGGCTGGCCTAGAGCAGAGGCTGGACAGAGTTACAGAATAAAGCAGGGATTTATTCAAAGGATCTCCTCCATGGATCCGCCTTGGGCAGCACAAGAGCCCAGCCAGGGCTGCACCAAGATGAACCAAAATGGCCCCAAAATGCACGGCCGGGCACGGGGTCTCTCATTTTCATCAGTTCTGCTCCATTTGCACCTTGCAGTTCATTGTCCCATTCCAGCTTTAGCCCCTGCAGTCCCACCCTGCTTGTTTTTCTCTCTCCAGCCCACGTTGTTTGCGCTCTTGGGCTGAGATTTGGATCATTTGTCCTTGGTGCCCAGCTGGAGAAGGAATTGTTTTGTCTCCCTGCTCTGTGAAGAGAGCTCAGCATCCCCTCATATGAAGCTCAGACCCACACACTAAAGCAGCACAAAGTCTGAAAAATAGAAAAGCCAGAACCTGAGGCATCACCCCCAGCAAGGACAGCACATCATTCATGGAGCAGCTGCCACTCCAGACCCACGGGGTGCTGGGCTGGGACACTCCCAGTCCCCCAGCCCTGTCCCTGTGCCCTGCACATCCAGAGGATCCTGCATTCACCTCCAGGCACCATCCTGGCTGTGGGTTTGCCCTCCCACTGCTGAGAACCTTCCTGAGCAGTCAACATCTCCCAAGAGTCCTGAGAAACTTAATCACCACTGGAGAAAACCCTTGAGGATCTGCTGGGAGAAATGCTGTAGAAGTGAAAAAAATATCCTGCTAATTTCTTGGCTCCAGTATGGATTGGCCCACGAGCTGCAGTGGGCTGTATCCAAACACTGAATTTTAATTATGAGCAGGATACCACCAGGGACAGTGAGATGAGAAGAGGAGCAAGCCAGTGAAAAAGATGGAAACTGAAAATGCAAGTTCTCACAAAAAAAGAGCCTTGAAGCTCTTTTTTTGAAGCCTTTGTTCAGCAAAACAAAATTTATCTGAAGCATTTTTGCCTTTGCATAGTTATTTATTATAATAATATTTATTGCTGTAACATACTGCCTCTTCCTGGAGGTGCTGACACAGCAACAAAGGGCAGGGAGGACCCTCAGGTCCCAAATGTGTGTGGCAGAGCAGGGAGGGCAGGACCTGCTCCTGTCCCCATGGCTGGCACTGGCACTGCCAGCTCCCAGGGGCTTTTCCAGCCTGGGGAGCGATGGGCAGGGCAGGGCAGGGCATCCCTCTGTGGCATTCACATTGTCTGAAAAATCCCTTTGCCCAGGAGTTTTCTCCTGGGAAGCTGAGAAGCCTCAGAGAAAAGGGAAACAATAATTATCTCATTTGCTTCTCCTGTGTTTTGCTCATGTGGAATGTGTTTGGAGGTTGTTTACCCACAGGTGATTGTTCCATTGGATTCTGCTGTGAGTTGTTTTCACTCTTTGGCCAATCAGGGCCAAGCTGTGTCAGGACTCTGGAGAGAGTCACGAGTTTTCATTATTATCTTTTTAGCATTGTGTAAGTATCCTTTCTGTATTCTTTAGTATATAGTATAGTATTCTTTAATATAATATAGTATCATAAAATAATAAATTAGCCTTCTGAGAACAGATTCATCATTCCTGCCTTCCTTGGGACATTCCCAGCAATACAATATCCCTCCTTGGAGTTTCTGCCATTCCCTGCAGTCTGGAGAGGCCACACAGCCCCAGCTGCTCTGGCCACATCCCAGCAGAGCTGCAGAGCCCATCTGTGTGCAGGAAGGGGCTACATCCACTGCATCCCTGAAGGGGCTGTGCTTGCTCCGGAGATTTCCCTGAAATCCTCCCCAGGCACTGATGGATGTTCACAGCAGCTCCCAGAGACCTCCTGCCATCACAGTTTGTGCCAGCAGAGCTCTGCCAGGCTCACACTGAGTGTGCAGCCCCTGCCCAGGAGCTGCCAGGATGAGGTGCCCATGCCAGGCTGTGCCCACACTTGGCACTGGCACAGCCCAAAGCCACATCCCCACCCTGGGCTCAGCACCCCCACAGAGCTGGCACATTTGGGGTGGGTGGGGGGCCCTGCAGGACCCCAGCACCCATCAACATCCAGAGCAGACCCAGGCAGAGCAGCCTGAGGATTTTACTTGCTGGACAGGAGTCACTCTGGGGACGAAGGCTCCCAGGGCAGTTCTGACCCCACAGAGGAGCCAGGTGCAAATGGACGCTGCCTCCACATGGTTTCCCCTAAAAATCCCCATTTCCTGAGCATTCCTGGGGCCCATTTCTCCATCAGCCATGCCAGCAGCCCCTCTGCAGCCTTGCCCAAGAGCAGCAGGGACACAGTGGCACGATGACACTGCCGGCCTGAGGCAGCCTTGGGCAGCCACAGCCCCGGGTGTTTATTCATCCTTCACAAGAACTTAAAAAGAAAGGAAGCAGGGAAGGATCATGTGAAGCGCCCCCAGGAAGGCTGGCACTGCCAGGGACATCACCCAGAGCAAGGTCACTGGGTCCCTGCAGTGCACTCAGTAACTCTGCCCTGTCAGAACCCAGGACATTGCTCTGGCTGCTCTGGAGGGCTCCAGACTCTGGTAGGGGGCTCAGAGACCTTGGCACGGGGTCAAAAACACTTGTGCCTTTGATTTTAACCCATGGAAACAATGACCAACTTTGTGTGAAGAGTTACAAGCCACAGGAGTTTGAGTAGAATGATAGTGAATTTGTCACAGGGTGAAAATGTAGAATTTTGGGGTTTAGAATGGGGGTTCAAGAGGCAAGATGGAGGAATCTCGGGATGTCCTGTCCTTCTTCTCCTTCTTCTCCTTCTTCTTCTCCTTTTTCTTCTTCCTTCATCTTCTTCCTTCTTCTTCTTCTTGTCCTCCATCTTCTGCTGGGATGGTGACACTTCTGGGTTGGTTTAGAGTACAGACTGTCTAACACAGGTGATAGGTGTTGGAAAATTATTGTAAATAAAGCACACGTAGTTCTTAGTATAAAAAGCCAACACCACCCCAAGGGCAGGGACTGTGCCACAAACCAACCTGCTGGACAGATCTCAGCAGGTCAGAGAAAGAATGGAATAGATAAGAGAAAACAAACAACCTTGAAAAGCAGAACTGACAAATTTCAACTTCTCCTTCGGTCGCGGGGCTGGGAAAAAAAGACTTTTTAATACCTTGGGGGTCATCTCAACCACAGAAACCTGAGGTCTGCCCTGCTCACCCCAACAGAGCTGCAGCTCCTGGGCTCCACAGAACCATCAGCATCCCAGGGGTGCAGCAGCCTGAGTTCTCTCTGAAGATATTTGATGCTGTGCTGTGCCTCAGAGAGGAGGGGGCCTGTTCTCCACCTGGGCCCTGATGCTGCTGAGAGGAGCTGCAAAGAGCTGAGAATGGCCTCTCCCTTTATTCAAATGAAGCCAGAAAAGACTCCTCTGTCTCCTTTTTGGACATAAACCTCTGGTGTTTGTGGATTAATTTTCTTAACGGTTTGAACGGACAGGTGTCTGCTAAGGAAGGCAGGAGCCTCCCTTGAAATGAAAAATGCAAACTCCCTCCCTCCAAATTATTATAATTTTGAAATTAAGGGGCTCTCAGGCAAAGATATGGGAGTAGGAAAAACAGTTCTTTATTTGGGAAGAAAATGTTAAAAAAATTCAGTAATATAAAGTAACACTGCCAGAGTCAGAGCAGGAGCTGCCCCCCTGTGTGTCAGGGGGTGGCACAGCCCCATCCCATGGGGGCTCAGCCCTCCTGCAGTGCCAGCTGTGCTGCTGCTGGAGCAGGGATCCTGCACAAGGGGGGAGTTTTCCTCTGCAGCTCCAGGGCTGCTGCAGATGGGCCTGGGCTCCCCAGCCCTGCAGCCAGACTGCCTGGGGGGAGGACAGCAGCCATGCCATCAAACATGAGCTTTACAGAGCTCCTGTACCTGCCCCGTGTATGAAAACGCATTTACAGGGGGGAAATGGAGGGAGTGGGCTTTACACAAGGCAGGAGCAGGCAGCAGGGAGAAGCTCTCTGCACACCCTGAGCTCAGCAGGGCCTTGCCCTTTGCTAGGTGCTGGCCCCGTGGCTCTGCCATCAGGGTTCTGTTCTGCACAAACAACCCCAGGTGTGTGCAAAGCCCTCACTCCAGGTGAGCACAGCCCCCCTGTACCCCAGCCCCTGCCTGAGGCTCAGCCCTGGCCCCCGGGGTCCAGGTTCTGTGCCATTCTGTGCCATTCTGTGCCATCTGGAGGTGCAGCCAGTCCCTGTGATGAGGCAGTGTCGGAACTCAGTTCATCCCTCTGGGTGTCCAGAGTTGCTGGGACCCTGCCGGGGGCCTCAGAGACCCTGGCACACAGCCCAGAACACCTGGGGATTTGATTTTGACCCCTGGAGCAAGTAACCAGCTTTGTATGAGGACCTGAAAGTCACAGAGGTTTGAATGGTGTAATAATAAAATTATCACAGAGTGAAAATGTAGATTTTAGGATTTTTGATATGGGGGTTATGGGGACAAGATGGAGGAATCTGGGCGTGTCCAGCCTTTCTTCTTCTTCTTCTTGTTCTCCATTTTCTGCAGTGATGTTGGCACTTGGGGATTGGTTTAGAGTAGAAGCTCAGTGTCTAACACAGGTGATGGGTATTGGGAATTAAGTGTAAATATGTTATACATAGTTTGTAGTATAAAAAGACAACACCACCTCAGAGGCGGTCAGAGTGCCTGTGGCTGCCCTGCTGAGCAGATCTCGGCTGGGCAGAGAGAAAATTTTATAGATAAGAATTAACAAACAACCTCAAGACCAAAAAGTGAAGAGTCCAGACTCGTTCTTCAGCTGTGCGGGCCGAAGCAGAGACATCCTGCACATCTTGGGGTGTTGGGGAAGATGGAACAGGAAAGCCTTATCAATATGATTGCCTGGAAAAAGATTTTGAGAATATGGAAACTATAAGCAAGATTGAAATGAAAGCAAGCTTTGAGATCCCTCAGTTACTGAACAACTGGAAAACAATGGTGTGGCTGGCTGAAGGTGATCCCCTTTTGATGGAACAACACCCTCTGCTTGCAGACAGCTCCAAGGGTCAGAGCAGACCCTACAGCTTGGCAGAAGGGGCCCAAAGAGGAGTTTTTAGGGTTTAAAATGTAACACAGGATGGTAATGTAATGATTCTTATAGGCTGTATGTAAATGCTATAGGATTTGTATCTTGTAGTGGATTGGTCAGTGAGAATTAGAATATTCAACACAGAAGAAGAT
>NW_005054370.1:1444384-1444961 GCF_000277835.1 Geospiza fortis | reverse complement strand
CTGCTCTGAGCTGTGGCTGGCAGCTCCCAGCAGGGCCCTGCACCCAGGCCCTTTGCAATAAACCCCAAGTTCTGTCCTGGCTGCAGAGATCTCTCATCTCCGTCCATCCCGACCATGCTACCCCCGTCAATCCTACATCGGGGCAGCAATTAACAACCATCCACCCGAGAAGGCAGAGGATTGCCACACACGTGTGGCAGTGCCAGGTCACCCTGCCCGGGACAAAGCCTCGCCTTTGTTTGCTGCTCCTTGGGCGCCGCAGCAGCTCCTGGGCAGCATGAGCTCACCCCAGGCTCGGTTTGTCTTCATGCTAAACCCTTCCTGGAGATGTCAGCTGCCAGAACGTGTCATTTCTGCTTCACAGCGCTGCCTGGGCGCCGCACGGCTGTGACAGAGTGACAAACAGACAAACAGCAGCAGCATCCTTGGGGAATGGCTCCGGCACAGGCTCTGCTCTGAAACGAGCTGGGCTGGGCTGGGCTGAGCTGGGCTGGGCTGGGCCGAGCTGGGCGAGCGCTGAGCTCCTCCTGTGCCCTGGCACCTCCCAGCCTGTTGGATGACGTATGTTTTCTCTGCC
>NW_005054370.1:1437466-1443793 GCF_000277835.1 Geospiza fortis | reverse complement strand
TGGGGGTGCCTGTGGAGGTGGCCGTGGCTCCCTGCCCAGTTCCACGTCCCAGGATGTGCTCCTCCCCTCCACGTCCCGGGATGCTCCCTTCTCACCTCTCCATACCGGGATCCTGCCCTGCCACCCTCCCGGGATGCTCCCTGCCCTCTCCCCATCTCGGGATGCTCTTTGCCCTCTCCACATCCCGGGATGCTCCCTGCCCTCCTCCCGGGCTCCAGTGACTCCCAGGACATCCCCCTGGGCACCAGGATGGCACTGGGAGGACCTGGGTCGCTCCTCTCCGTGCAATGGGCAGGCTGGAATGGCAGAGTCAGCTCTGGGAAATGAAATCCTGGGCGTCTCTGCCTGTTGTATCTGTATTTATTGTGCTCATGGGGTTCTTTCTCCCGTCCATGCCTAGAAGGTGCTTCCCCAGTGTGAGGCTGCCCCCAGAGCCCCCAGCACAACCCCATTTCTGGAACCACAGGCTGGTTTGGGTGGGAAGCAATCTCAAAGTTCAGATGGATCCAACCCTCTGCCAAGGGCAGGAACAGCTTCCACAGACCAGGTTACTCACAGGTTACTCCTGGAATTTGATCTGATTTGATCTCTGACCCTCCCCAGGCTGGAGCAGATTTCCTGGAGGTTCCAGTGCTGAGTGTGGCCCAGGGGACCAGTGCAGAGCTGGTCCAGCAGGTCACCCCTGCTCCCCCCAGCAGCTCAAGGCACTGAGGGATGCTGGGGGGCAGTGAGGAGCATTGAGGGGCACTGGGGCCCAGCTCCTGGGGACATCTCTCCACTGCAGCCCAGAGAACAGCTGGCATTTTGCAGCTTTGCACTTCTATTTTTACCTGCATAGAAGCTGCTCCAGGAGGGGGGGACACAGCAGTGCCTTGCTCTCTTTGCCTCAGTTTACCTTGTGAAAACAAATCTCAGCTCTCTGCCCATGCTGAGGGTTTTAGCAGCTCCCTGCAGCACTCAGCCAGAGGGATAGAGCTGGGGATTGATTGTTGATTTTCCCTTCCCACATGCCTGCGGGGAGAGCAGAAGGAACTTGGCCAGCACCAGCACCAGGAGCCACATCCATCAGGGCTGGGTAAACGCAGCCAATTGTTCCCAGCCCTGCAGAAGGGACAGGAGGGAGCACAGGAGCACCCACACGGGTCACTGCACGAGGAAAACACAGGCAGGGCCATTGGGAGGGCCTGGCTGACCCACGGCCCTGCCTGTGAGATGGGAAGAGGTATCCAGGTCCTGTGTTAGAGCAGCATCCGCTCCCCTCCTGGTGCCACTGGGGCCACGCTGGCCTTGACAGAAATGAGACCTGAATTTGAGCACAAGGCTGCAGCACAGGGTAACCCAGCCCAGCCAGCTTCCCTCTGTTTCACAGCACTGCTGGGAAGGCTGATGGAAGTGCACATCATTCCCGTCTCCAGAGCCAGGGAAGAGCCTCAGAGCTGGGCTCAGGCACCTGGGGACAGCTCTGATGCAGCTCACAGCCGTCCCCTCCAGCCCTGCAGGGAGGGGACACTGAGCCCCCATTTCCTGCCATGTCCCCAGGCTGGCAGTGTCCCCTCCTGCAAATGTGACTCTGGGTTCTTCATCTTTCAGTCGCAGAACATCACCTGCACAGCCTGATCTGGCGGGTGGCCGTGGCAGGAGGTGGGAATGAGATGATCTGTGAGGTTCCTTCCCACCCAACCTGTTCTGTAACGCCATGGTCCTGTGGTTCTGTGATTCTGGGATTCTGGGATTCCATAGTTCTGTGATTCTGTGATTCTGGGATTCCATGGTTCTGGGATTCCATGGTTCTGTGATTCTGTGATTCTGGGATTCCATGGTTCTGTGATTCCATGGTTCTGGGATTCCGTTGTTCTAGGATTCTGTGGTTCTGGGATTCCATGGTTCTGGGATTCCATGGTTGTGGGATTCTGTGTTTCTGTGATTCCATGGGTCTGTGATTCCATGTTTCTGTGACTCCATGGTTCTGGGATTCCATGGTTGTGGGATTCCATGGCTCTGGGATTCCATGGCTCCGTGATTCCATGGTTCTGGGATTCCATGGTTTTGTGATTCTATGATTCCATGGTTCTGTGATTCCATGGTTCTCTGATTCTGTTTCTGTGATTTCATGTTTCTGTGATTCCATGGCTCTGTGATTCCATGGCTCTGGAATTCCGTGGTCACTCCTCCTGGCTCAGCCTGTCCTGCTGGGGACAGTCCCCAATGTCTCTGCTCACAGAGGGACGCCCTTGCTCAGCTCCCAGTCACAGGAGGGGACTGGAGCAGGGGACTGCAGTGTCCTGCAAACCTGAGAATGGCACAGCCCATCCTCCAGGGCAGGGAGAGCCCCAGCACAGGCAGCCAGGCCAAGCTGCCATCTCTGGCTCACCAGCACCACTGTGATTCCTCCCAAGCAAAAACCTGGAGAAAACCAAAACCTCCAGAGCTGTGTGGACGCCAGAAATCGGCAGCCAGCTTGGAGCCGGGCTCAGCAGGGTGCTGCCCCTGGGCACTGCCGGGCCTGGCTGCTGCTGATCCTCCCCGACAGGAAAAATGTCACAAACATGAGATGTCCTGACAGCGCCGGAGCCCCCGGCTGAGGCTGCGGAGCCGCCACGGCGCTGCCCAGGCGGGGCTGTCAGGAGCTCTTAGGGTGACAGGGGCTGCACTGAGGGGCTGCTGGGGACTGGGCTGGGCAGAGCTTTGCTCCTCTGAACCCAAAAGAGGAGAGGTTTTGGGGGTGAGCAGAGGTTTCCTCCTCTGAACCCAAAAGAGGAGAGGTTTTGGGGACAGGTGGAGGTTTTCCCCTCTGAACCTAAAAGATGCGAAGTTTTGGGGCTGGGCAGAGGTTTTCTCCTCTGAACCTAAAATATGAGAGGTTTTAAGGGTGGGCAGAGGTTTCCTCCTCTGAACCCAAAATATAAGAGGTTTGGGGGGTGAGTAGAGGTTTCCTCCTCTGCCTGCCCCCAAAAGATGAGAGGTTTTAGGGGTGGACAGAGGTTTTCCCCTCCGAACCCAAAAGAGGAGAGGTTATGGGGGTAAGCAGAGGTTTCCTCCTCTGAACCCAAAAGATGAGAGGTTTTGGGGGCAGCCAGACCAAAATGCTGAGACTCCACAGCTGAAGGAGCAGTCAAGGAGCTGCCCCCCTGTCCCCCGCCCTGTGGGGCCTGGCACATTCACAGGGAGCATCAAACTCCCCTGCAAAATGAATGCAAGCCTCATTTTATTTTAACCTTGCTTTTGGCTAGAGCTGTCCTTTGCTCCTGCCCTGAAAAGGAAGGAGCAGTTTGACCATAAATGTGTCTAGGGCAATAATCAGCTCAGATCCAGGACAACACTGAGGTCACTTGTGCCCCATCATGTGAAGTTTATTTGGTTATTTAAGGACAAGAAGTCACTGGGAAAAGAGTTGGGAGCTGTGGCATGAAAGCCCAGGGAGCCAAGGCCATGCCGTGAGTGGGGAAGGGCCCCTGGGCAGTGACAGGCAGCCCTGGGCAGGCACAGCACTGGGGGATGTTTACAAAATGACATTTCCATACACTCTGGAATGGAAAAAAAAAAAAAAAGCAGCAGTTTGTTTTCAGGGTGAGAGCATCAGGTCTGCCTGGCTTTGCATGGCATGGAGCAGTGGAGGCCTGGCTGCCAGCACTGCCCTGGGCAGGGGCACAGCCTGGCTGCTGGGAGCTGGGCTGAACTCTGGGGATGGGGCAGAGTCCCTGAGAGCCTCAGTGACAGCCTGGCACAGAGGGATCCTGGCTCAGTCCGGGCTGCAGAGCACCCTGCATGGGTGAGGAACCTCTTCTGTGCTCCTGGCTCCCAGACCTGGGGTGTTGGGCATCCCCTGCCAGCACCAGACCCCCTGCACCTTGTGTTAGTCTGTGGATCTGCTGAAGTTCCCATCTCCTTCTGACACTGCCATGAGAAGCCTCATACCCACTCCTGGCCCCCAAATCCCTCCAGGCGTCCCTCAAGGGTGCCAGGCTTTCTCTGAGCTTTGGAGTAGCTCCTCTCCCTCTCCCTCTCCCTCTCCCTCTCCCTCTCCCTCTCCTCTCTCACATTTAATTTTCTTAGACCCCATGGTGTATGTCAGGGATGTTCTTACCTAATTTGCCATTTTTTCCCCCTGGAAATCCCTTGCCTTTAGGACTCGTGCCAGTGACCCAGAGATGCACAGCCCAGTGCACCCTGCCACCCTGCCCTGGTGAAAGCTGTTACACTTTGTACATTTCTTTTCCTGCCTCTTACATTCAGCCCCACTGATCCATCAGCATCCCTGCTCCCCTGTCTGCTCCTGGCTCTCCTCCCTCCCCTTTCCCCGCTCATACTCTGAAGCCAGGACAGCAGGGTCCAGATTTGGGGTTTTCATGCCTTCAGGAGCATCAGCCAGAGAGCCCAGAGCCTCCTGTCCCTGCCTGCAGTTGGCAAGTGTGAATGGAGGCGTGCAGCACTGCCTTGGGGCTGCAGCCCCCCAGGAGGAGGTTCAGGGTTCAATCCCAAGTGGATGAGGCTCAATCCCACATGGAGGAGGCTCAATGCCAGGTGGAGGAGGTTAGGATTCAATCCCACATGCAGAAGGCTCAGTCCCAACTGGAGGAGGCTCAGGGTTCAATCCCAAGTGGAGGTGGTTCAGGATTTAGTCCCACATGGAGGAGGCTCAATCCCAAGTGGAGGAGGCTCAATCCCAAGTGGAGAACTATCAGGGTTCAGTCCCACATGGAGGAGGCTCAGGGTTCAATCTCATGTGGAGAAGGCTCAATCCCACATGGAGGAGGCTCAGGGTTCAATCCCAAGAGGACAAGGCTCATTCCCACTTGGAGGAGGCTCAATCCCAACTAGAGGAAGTTCAGGATTCAGTCCCACATAGAGGAGGCTCAGGGCTCAATCCCCTGTGGAGAAGGCTCAATCCCACATGGAGGAGGCTCAGGGCTCAATCCCAAGTAGAGGAGGTTCAGGATTCAGTCCCATATGGAGGAGGCTCAGTCTGGCTTGGAGCAGCGTGCAGAAAATCATCTAAACTGGCTGCCCACGTACCTGGTAGCACCCCATCAGCCTTTACTGCCCCCCCAAGCAGATCAGCACTAATATTTAGCCTTGTCCTGTGCCCAGAGAGGTTCAGGCACCTGCCAGGTCTGGGCTTCTCTCCTCGGTGCCACTGCAGTGGGCAAATCTGGGCAGAGCCAGGCACTGGGAGCAGTGCAGCTGCTGCAGAACGAGGGGCTCTGGGGCTCTGCTCCCCTTGGCACCCCTGGGCTGCAGGAGACCTCAGCATCACACATTTCACCCCCTGATGGCCTGAGAGCTCTGCTGTGTCACCCCATGTCACCCAAGGAAAAGCCGTGCTGGTGGCCCGGAGAGAGGCAAGCTCTTTCCTCCAGCCAATAATCCAGCCAGAGCAAGATAAGAGATGTTATAGGAACTCCTCTGAGCCTGAGAACAGCTACACTAAATCCCTTTAGTCCCTGGTGAGATATTTGTTTACAGGGAGACTGGGTTTTGTTACCCGAGGTGGTTCAGTACAGGCTGTCCGTGGTTCCTGCCCTCCCAGGGAACAGGGCTGGGCTCAGGGAAGGGCTCCAGACCCCAGATGGTCTCTTTGGCATGGCAGAGATCATCGGGAGGAGGATGAGGGGCAGAGCACCCATGCCAGGGACAGCTCACAGTGCCTAAAACTGGGTGTCAGAGCCGAGTCTCTGTGCCGGTGGCAGCACAGGTGACACTGCTTTCCATCAGCACATCAGCAGCATGAGCCACGAGGACTCAGGGGTGAGTGATTCCAGCAGGGATCTCCTCCCACACCTCCCTTCAGGGAGCACCCCAAACCCAGCCCCAGTCTCCTCCATCCCCACTGACACCCAGCCCGGGGCTCTGGGCAGCCCTCACCTCTCGCACCAGCTCCTCTGAGCCCAGCTGGCCCTGGGGCTCACAGGCAGGAGTCTGTGGGACCCCTGTGGGGCCAGCACCCCCGGGCTGTGTCCCTCGCAGTGGCAGGGGGGCCTTGGTGGCCCCTGGGAACAGGATGCGGGCAGCTCCAGGAGCAGCACGTATGGTGATCCATCTGTGATCCATCTGTGCATCCCCTCCAGGGCGGAGGCAGTGCAGGGCTCGGGTTTCTCCTCTCACCTGCCGCTGAATCAAAGGCCATTCGGATTTCATCTCCGGAGAGGCAGCTTTAACCCCCTCGGGGGAGGATCTGCCTCGCTGACCCTGTGCCCTCCTGTGCCTCACACAGCCCAGGCTGGCCCTTTGCTGGCCCACAGCAGCTTCTCCTCCCTCTCCTGTTTCACCTGGGCTCCCTTCCAGGGCTCACTCCAGGTGGGAGAAGCCACGATCCACCCCCGAGGTGAG
>NW_005054370.1:1436311-1437338 GCF_000277835.1 Geospiza fortis | reverse complement strand
TCACTCTGCACAGCTCCTGAAAGGTGCCTGTGCTCACCTGGGGCTGGGCTCTTTCTCCAGCAGCACTGACACAACCAGAGCACACAGCCTCGAGCTGCACCAAGGGAAATACAGGTTGGATAACAAGAAAAAGTGTTTTACAGAAAGGTTGATAAAGTTCTGGAATGGCTGCCCGGGGAGGTGGTGGAGTCACCATCCCTGGGGGTGTTTAACAAAGCCTGGATGTGGCACTGGGTGCCAGGCTTTGGGTGAGGGGCTGGGGTGGACTCGATGATCCTGAAGGTCTCTCCCAACCCAGTGATTCTGTGAATTCTGTGAATTCTCCAAGGGGAGAAGCAGAGGCAGGGGCACGAGCAGGTGGGGTGGGAGCATCCACCCAGGCTGTGCTCACTGTCGCTGTCCTGCTGTGGGGTGCAGAGGCTGCTGAGGCACTGGGTGCCCTTTGCAGGACCCAGCAGCAGCTCCAGTAGCTCTCAGGAGCTGGCTCAGGCTCCTGGGAATGCCCCACGGTGCTGCAGCCTGCTCACCAGCACAGCCACAGTGCTGCTCCACTGCCTGTGAGCCATGGGCCAGGCCCAGGGCTCTGTCAGCCCCTGTGTGAGCAGCGCTGCTGATCTGGGCACCGTGTCCAGGGCTGGAGCAGAGCCCAGCACCAGCAGCTCCTGTGCTGAGAACATCAGAGCTGCTGTTCCCTCTGAGCACCGAGGCAGGAGCTCCCCAGAGCACACCCAGGCACAGCACAGGCTGTTCCTGAGGGTGCAAATTGCCTTTCTCCCATCTGGGAGCAGCAGCAGAGCTGGGGAGCCCTTGGCCAGTGGGAAGGGCTGCTGTGCTCCGCTGGCTCTCCCCTCACTCAGTCACTTTCAGGCACCAGACATAAGCTTAAAAGAGAGACAAATATTTGTAAAAGATGTCTCAAACCTTGTCAGGACATCAGGATGTTTTTGAGGAGAGCTTCACCCACACCCCTCCAGCAGAGGAGCTCCGAGGGCTGGTCCAGGGACAGAAGAGGCCCCACACTGTTCCA
>NW_005054370.1:1428857-1436301 GCF_000277835.1 Geospiza fortis | reverse complement strand
AGCCTGGGAGGGGAGCAGAGCCCGGGCTTTCTGCTGTGCTGAGTTCTGTTGGCTTTTCCCAGGAGCAGGGCTCAGTCCCTTCCTCTGTCCCTGTGCTCCCTGGCCCCTGCACCAGCTCGCAGTGGGAAGCAGCAGCCCAATCACCATTTCCCAGTGTTCTGACCCAAACTGCCCTCTCCTGACTGCCAAAGGCTGCCAGGCCATGGGGCCCATCCCTCACCTCCCACGGGGTACCCCTGCTCTGTCAGCCCTGCAGAGGGTTGGCTTTGGGGTGAGGGTCACCATGAACATCTCCAAGCTTGCTCCAGACCCGCCTGTGAACACTGGGGGTGTGACTGCACCTGCCCCAAACCCACCCCACATCTCACCCTGCTCCATCCCACCCCACACCTCACCCTGCTCCATCCCACCCCACATCTCACCCTGCCCCAAACCCACCCCACATCTCACCCTGCTCCATCCCACCCCACACCTCACCCTGCTCCATCCCACCCCACACCTCACCCCTGCTCCATCCCAACACTGCTGTCATCCCTTCACCCTTCCCCCTCCCCCCTGCCCTGCTCAGGGCTCCTTTCCCTCCCTCCCTCCCTGATTTCTCACTCCCAGGGCTGTCACAATCCCCTCTCCCCAGGGCACACTCTGGCTCAGCCCCGGCAGAGGCTTTGTCCTGCCCTGCTCCAGTTCCTGTGGGTGCAGGATGTGCCCTGGCTGCAGGACCCCAACTCCACCTGGATCACAAAACCCCACAGACGGATACTGGGCACTCCCACGAGCCATCCCAGCCCCACTGGGCAGCACACAGAGCTTTTCTGCAGGGCTCATCCATCACTGTCCCATCTCCAGGTGCCCATAAAGGCCCTATGAGTCTTTCCCTGGGGAAAACACAGACTGAAATAATAATATTTTTTTTGGGGTAATACCTGACCCAAACTGCTTGAAAAATTCAGAATTTAGGGACTTGGAAAAATTCAGAATTTAGGGACTTTACAGTGAGCACAAAGGGCTGCAGTGGAAAACAAGTCACTGTGCTCATCCTTCCCTGCTCAGTCCCCCGTGCTTTGCTTTCCCTGCTGTCAGGGGCCATAAGCTCACAGGGAACGAGCTATCCATGCAAAAGGCCTTTGGAAATATTCATTGCTCATCTCCTAACAAGATTACCCTGAAATCCTCCATTGCTCTGAGGGAGATTTAAAACCTCTCAGGCTCTCGGTAACCATAGCAGCACAGATGTGAGAACTGAGGGGAGACAAGTGATGTGAAAAACCAGGGGGGCTGCAGAGCCTGCCTCTGTGAGGCTCTGTGAGGCTCTGGGTGTGCCCACAGTGCCACAGCTCTCTGTGCCACGGCCCAGGCTGGCCCTTCACCCTGCCCACACCGGGCAGGGCGCTCTGCAGGAGTGACCCAGACCAAGGACAGTGGCTGTGATGTGCCCCACTCCTGGCCCCCACAGGGTCCCTTCCCAAGCCCAGCTCTGGAAGCCTCCATGGATGGCATAGCAATCCTGGCATTTGCCTTCCCTGGGTGCCAGCAATAAAGGGGATGGTTTAGAGCCAGGATGGGGTGCTTGGAGCCTGGGGTTCCCATTCCGTCCTGCCACAGGTTCCTCCTTCATTCTGGGCGTCATTTCTGCACCTGTCAGAGAGATGCTGGGTGTTGTGAGATTGAACAGATCCATGTTTTTAGTTCCTTTGGAATGAAATTCTGGGAAAACGAGCAGCAGCAAGGGCACCACAGCACCCAGCACATCCTGAGAGCCTGCAGAGTTCTACTGCAGCAGCTGGGAGGGACTGTGGGAAACCCTTTCCATCTGTCTTGAAAACCAAACACAAAGAGGCATTAACCAAATTCTTTCCTATTAAAAAAGAAAATAGAGGTTTGGCTTTAAACAGCTTCCAAGGGGCTGGCTTGAGATTACTTGTCCTGCTTTGCTGCCTTCAGTTCCTCATTTGCACTGGCACCAAGCCCCCATCACTGCTTCCTTCATGCACCCTCTGCTCAGCCACCCCTTCTCCTGGCTTTTAGCTTGCCATCAAACCTTCTGCATCCCCAGCTCCTTCCAGCTCCCACAGCTCAGTTCTTGACATGTGGGATCTCCTCATGGCTCAGGAAGTGTCCCCAGAAAGAGTTTCATGTTGGTGAGGGAAGGTGCAGTGATGCTGTGGGGCACTGGACACCAATCCCACTGTCAGCCCTGCTGGGACCCAACCTCTCCCTTCTCCCAGGGCAGGCTGACACCAGGACAGGGCCCTGCTCATCCTGATGTAATCTCTTGGCTCTCCTGATAATAAGATTCGCTGGGAAAGCTCCTAACATGGCTGAAATGTACAATAACTGGAGAATTGAAAGGCAGGACTAATTCCAGTGAAAAGGGTTTTGGAATCAGCAGACAAATTCATCCAGAACTAAATTCTGGAACTGGCACTTGGCTATGGAAAGAAAACCTGAGTAAATCTCCACAAAACCATAGATCCACAAATTTAGGTTAGAAACTTGTGACCGTGTTCACAGGGGTCTGAGGATGAGGGAAGGAACGAGGATCTGACTCCATGTTTAGAAGGCTGATTTGTTATTTTATTATATATATTATATTAAAACTATACTAAAAGAATAGAAGAAAGGATTTCATCAGAAGGCTAGCTAAGAATAGAATGAGAAGGAATGATAACAAAGGCTTGTGTCTGGGACAGAGAGTCTGAGCTAGCTGACTGTGATTGGCCATTAATTAGAAACAATCACATGAGACCAATCACAGATGCACCTGTTGCATTCCACAGCAGCAGATAATCAATGTTTACACTTTGTTCCTGAGGCCTCTCAGCTTTTCAGGAGGAAAAAATCCTAAGGAAAGGATTTTTCATAAAACAAGTCTGTGACAGAAACTTATTTGAACCTCTGTGCAAGCTCCCTTTGTGTTTGCACTCTGCATGAATCAGCTTCTGGGACAGCTCCAGCACGGGATGGGAGGTGAGTGCTGAGCAAACACACCTGGATGGGGCAGTCTGCACCTCCAGAGCAACCCCAGTGCTGGGTCAGGGCCGTGGCTCCAGCATCTGCTCCTGGAAGCCGCGCGTCGTCTTCGTGGAGATTTCATTTCCCCCTCTGGTTAAATATTTCACAAAAATCACCGGTAACTGACAGCTGAACGAGGAGGTTATGACAGACGGGAGAGCTTATTTTCCCCCTCCAGCCAAAGATTTCATCGCTTCACTGGAGACTGGGCACGTTCACAGCAACCCTGTCTGCAGACGAGTGCCCAGCCCCGGGCAGGCGCAGGAAACGCCGCGGGTGCCGCTGTCCAGCGCTGGCCACGAGCCATGCCAGGGCTGGGGATGGACACTGAATGTCCCCATGCCAGGGGTGGGGATGGACACTGAGTGTCCCCAACACAGGGCTGGGGATGGGCACTGAGTATCCCTCACCCCAGGGGTGGGGATGGGCACTGAGTGTCCCCCATGCAGGGGTGGGGATGGGCACTGAGTGTCCCCAACACAGGGCTGGGGATGGACACTGAGTGTCCCCATGCCAGGGGTGGGGATGGACACTGAGTGTCCCCAACACAGGGCTGGGAATGGGCACTGAAAGTCCCCATGCAGGGGTGGGAATGGGCACTGAGTGTCCCTCACACCAGGGGTGGGGATGGGCACTGAGTGTCCCCCATGCCAGGGGTGGGGATGGGCACTGAGTGTCCCCAACACAGGGCTGGGGATGAGCACTGAGTATCCCTCACACCAGGGGTGGGGATGGGCACTGAGTGTCCCCCATGCAGGGGTGGGGATGGGCACTGAGTGTCCCCAACACAGGGCTGGGGATGGACACTGAGTGTCCCCACTCCAGGGCTGCACTGTGCGGATTGGCCCCGCTCTCCTCCCTCCCTGCCCTCCCTCCTCCAGCACCCACAACCCTCAGAGATTGGACAGCTTGGTGCCACATGGCACAGAGGGACCAGGATAAAAAAAATGAGCCGGGCTCGGGGGTTGTAGAGTCTGCCGGGAGAAGTTCGCAGAGCGGTGGCACCAACATTCCTCGTCTGCGCTGAGTCAGAGCAGGGAGGACGGACAGACGGACACACCGGGGCTGCAGCCACCCAGGGACACCTGCAGGGTGAGCACCAGCTGCGGAGCATCCTGTCCCCTCCGTGCCAGCCATGTCCCTGGTGGCCAAGGAGAAGAACCACGTCCGGTTGGTTTTCCTGGGAGCCGCCGGCGTGGGCAAGACCTCGCTGATCCGGCGCTTCCTGCTGGACACCTTCGAGCCCAAGCACCGGCGCACGGTGGAGGAGCTGCACAGCAAGGAGTACGAGGTGTGCGGGGCCACGGTCAAGGTGGAGATCCTGGACACGAGCGGCAGCTACTCCTTCCCGGCCATGAGGAAGCTCTCCATCCAGAACAGCGACGCCTTCGCCCTGGTCTACGCCGTGGACGACGCCGAGTCCTTCGAGAGCGTCAAGAGCCTGCGGGAGGAGATCCTGGAGGTGAAGGAGGACAAGTTCCCTCCCATCGTGGTGGTGGGCAACAAGGCGGAGAGCGGCGGCGAGCGGCAGGTGCCCGTGGAGGAGGCGCTGGCACTGGTGGAGCTGGACTGGAACGGCCGCTTCGTGGAGGCGTCGGCCAAGGACAACCAGAACGTGCTGGAGGTGTTCAGGGAGCTGCTGCAGCAGGCCAACCTGCCCAGCAGGCTCAGCCCCGCGCTCTGCAAGAGAAGGGAGACGCTGCCCAAGGAGCAGGCGCTCAGGCCGCCCATGAACAAGACCAACAGCTGCTCCGTGTGCTGAGCCGCGGCCCCGGCGCTGGCACCGGCTGGAAACTCAGGTGGGCTGGGTGGGAGAGGCGCTGCCTCGGCCAAAACCTCCCCTGCTGCCTCCCACCCCTTCCCTCCTCTTCCCCACCCAGCCCAGAGGAGCGGAGAGGGTGGGAGGTGACGAGGAGGTGGGATGCTGGCTGCTGGATGGGTGTGGGGAATTCCCAAAAAAGCAGGAGGCTCGCCTGGGGAGCAGCTGCGGGTCAGCCAGGGCAGGACGGGCAGGGAGGACAAACACCAGGGCTCTGGCAGATGTGGGCACCTACCTGCAGCCGCATCAGCACCGCTGCCCCAGGGCACTCAGGTCCCGTGTCACCTCGTCCCAAGCACCTCGCGTGGCTCTGGCACCCACAGCACATCCTGAGTCTGTACCCGGTGTAGAGCATGTGATAGGGTGGTCTGTACATCAGTTTGGTTTTCTCTATTCTCTTTCTGTTTGTTTGGGTTTTTTTTAAGCATTCCAAATAAATAAATTGTTGCAAAGTGGAGCTAGAAAATGTCTCGGTTTCTTTCTCCTGTATTTCAGGCGCTGCAGTGCCTGCTATCAGTGTTTTATGCTCTTATCACTGCATTTTGCCTTCCCTCCTCTGTGCTCCAGCCTCGTGTGGAGTGTGCTGGCACTGGAGGAGCCTCCCCTGGCACTGCCAGGACATTCAGAGTTATGATTTTTCTAATAATTTACCCACACTGAAGCAGCAGAGACCAACAATAAAACACCTTCTCACCTCTGAGCACAGAAAGTAACACCCAGCCATTAAAAGACAGCTGATCCACTGAAACAAAAACACAAACATGTTAAAAGGACATAATAGATTGCACGGGGGGAGGCACAGAAGAGCCGTGTTTGCTGTTCTGAGTGTGCCCTGAACTGATTTACTCTCCCCTCACACGGCCCAGCCTGGCCGTAATGAGCACTTAACCTGCTCAGCAGCCCCACACACACACCAGAAATTGAGATAGCAAAGCCTGATGGACTAAAGTGTCACCGCCCAGACCCAAGGTGGGTGGGCAGTTTGGGGTCTGCAGCTTTCAGAAGCCCAGCCCTACAGGATGGGGGGCCGCTGACCAGCTGGGGAGGCACCTGGGGGTGCCAGCCCCTCCCAGGGGAGCAGGTGCCAGCAGGGAGAGCTCAGCCTCCCCTGGGCATCGCTGCTGGCACACCCTGCTGCCACCCCTGCCGTGGGCACTGGGGCCACAGGGACCTCCAGACAGGCAAAACCCTCCCAGGGAATGGTGTGGGGAGAGGCTGGGGACAGCCAGGGCAGGGACAGCTGGGGGGGACAGGCAGCACAGGGTCAGGCAGGTGCCACCAGGACCCACTTCGCAAAAAGGTGAGGATGAGGAATCAAGTCCAGCTTGTAATTATCTTTCCTGAATGAGAGAAACAGTGGTTTTTGTCCTCACCCCATAGAACTGGCCAGCTAGGTGGCCAGAGGATTGTTACAACCTATTTTGCAGTTTATTAAAAGGAAGTTTATCTACTTCCCCCTCCTTCAACTTCCTCATTGTCCGACCAAAATATATCCATGGAATAAATAATTGCCTTTTTTTAATCACAACTTGAATAGTCCTGAGTAAAACCCTATGCACACTGGGGCCTGGGGATCTGTGCATTACAGATGGGTATTTTTGGAAAATAAAAACACCCAGGTTGCCCTCACCTCTGTCTCACAGCCGTGTGCCTCGTGCTGCCACCAGGACACTCTGCCCAGGTGTGTGGCTGTCCCTCACCCAGAGCCCTGGGCACACACAGAGCTGCCCAGGATGGAGCCTTTCCTGGGAAAAGGGGATTCCCTGCAGGGAATGAACAGGACCGGCTCACTTTGGGCAGCTGACCCGACGTGGTGCCCCCCAGCCGCAGCAGGGCCGGGTGACGGGTGCAGGCACAGGGATGTCCCCACCAGGGCTGTCCCTGCCCGCCCTGCCTGCCCCAGCCATGCAGTGCCCCCAGCTCTCAGTGAGCAAACAGCCCTGCAGCAGCCCCACCCCTCCCAGGACGGGGTTTGGTTTGGGGGATGCAGAATCAGGAGCCCCAGGCCCTTTGGTTCACAGCGCTGTGCTGAAAACAGAAGGAAAATCTCTGTTTTTCCTTCTGGCAAGGGGCAAGGATGGTCGTGATCCATGGCCATGGCCTGGAAACAGCCCCTCTTGGGGTCCCAGCAGCCTCCCTGGGCCCAGAGCCCCCCGAGCTGCTCCCCTGTGCCCATCTCTGCCTTCCCTGGGGGCTCCAGGACCCCAAATCCCACCCAGCCCAGCCTGAGACCTGCGGGGTGCAGCAGCCACTGCTGTGCAGATGGATCCTGACCGAGATGCCGCAGCTGCAACAGATGCAGGAACAGGGACCCTGGAGGTGCAGAAGGAGGTGATGGAGCTGCTGAGGAAGGTGCAGGAGCTGCAAAGGGACGTGCAGGAGATGCTGGAGGTGCAGGAGATGCAGGAGACGCAGAGGAACGTGCAGGAGATGTAGAGGAACATGCAGGAGGTGCAGAAGGTGCACAGGGACGTGCAGGAGATGCAGGAGGTGCAGAGGGACATGCAGGAGGTGCAGAGGAAGATGCAGGAGGTGCAGGAGGTGCAGAGGAAGATGCAGGAGGTGCAGGAGGTGCAGAGGAAGATGCAGGAGGTGCAGGAGGTGCAGAGGAAG
>NW_005054370.1:1397716-1428467 GCF_000277835.1 Geospiza fortis | reverse complement strand
CCGCACGGCCCGGCCCCCCGGGGGCCGCCCCCAGCCCCACTGCCCCCGGCCGGGCAGGGCAGGGGCTCGGGGAGGGGCACGGGGATGGTGCGGGGACACAGGGATGGTCCAGGGGTGGTCCAGGGGCAGTGTAGGGGTGCAGGAATGGTGTAGGGACACAGGGATGATGTAAGGGACACAGATGGTGTAGGGATACAGGGGGAATGGGGTACAGAGATGCAGGGCTGGTGTAGGGACACAGGGATGGTGCAGGGGCACAAGGATGGTGTAGGTTTAAAGGGATGGTGGAGGAATACAGGGATGGTCCAGGGGTGGTGCAGGGAGGGTGTAGGGACACGGACGGTGTAGGGACACAGGGCTGGTGTAGGGATACAGGCATGGTGCAGGGGTGATGGAATGTTGGGGCAAACAAGACAGATGATGGACTTTGGACCTGGTTAACAGAAGAGATTTGATAACAGGATGCCTTGGCAAAAGCAAATGGAGCTTTGAAAATTAGACCTGGATAGCAAGAAGATTTAATTAGACAGGTTTAGAGGAAAAAGAAAATCCTATTAAACTCTGCAAGCAAGAGATGTTGTTATATGCATAAGTTTGTGTATGTGATTTTAACCTAATCATTGCAGTACACATTACTAGTCTGCCTGAAATAGGATATAAGCGTTTGTATCCCACAATAAAATCAGATTCTGATCACCAAGTCAGTCTCCTCATCTCTCTCATCTCCATCCCCTCACACAGGGGTGGTGCAGGAATGGTGTAGGGGCACGGGGATGGTGTAGGGGCACGAGGATGGTGTAGGGGCGCAGGGATGGTGTAGGGGTGCAGGGATGGTGTAGGGGTGCAGGAATGGTGTAGGGGCACAGTGATGGTGTAGGGATGCAGGAATGGTGTAAGGGTGCAGGGATGGTGTAGGGGTGCAGGAATGGTGTAGGGGTGCAGGGATGGTGTAGGGGTGCAGGAATGGTGTAGGGGCACAGTGATGGTGTAGGGATGCAGGAATGGTGTAAGGGTGCAGGGATGGTGTAGGGGTGCAGGAATGGTGTAGGGGTGCAGGGATGGTGTAGGGGTGCAGGAATGGTGTAGGGGTGCAGGGATGATGCTGGTGCCCCCAGCGCACAGGAGATCCACTCTGGGCCAGGGAAGGCTCCCTGGTTGTGGCCCAGGGCACTCAGGGCTGCTGCAGTGCCCAGGGGCAGGGAACCCAGGGAAATCTGTCTGCAGTGAGCCCTGTGCAGGCAGCACCAGCTGTGCTGGCAGCAGTGGCTGCTCTCTGATCCCATCCCTGGGGCTGGGGGGGTTTCATTGCCCGGCTCTCAGTGGTCAGCTGAGGTTAGAGCTGCAGCTGCTTTTCCCTGGCTGGGCTGGCGTGATGTGATCATGTCACACCTGGATGTCCAGGTGTAAGGGATGGGAACTGTTCTGCAGGGGACAAAGGCACAGGGGGACAAAGGCCCTGCCTCTGTGGGGTGACCGTGGCTGTTGCTGTCCCTGCTCTGGGGGCTCTGGAGATCCCACAGCAGCGAGGGAAGTGCCAGGACACACCAGGCTCCCCAGCGCTGCCCTGGCTGGAGCTGAGGTCTCTGGTGCTGTTTTCTCTACAAAAACCATCACAGTGAACTCACAGAACTGAAGGCTGCTTTTGCCATTCTCCGAACACCAGAAAGTTCTGGAACATCTACCCCCGTCCCTCTCCTTCCCCCAGCTGCACCACTTCACCCCAGACTCCTCCCTGTCCCCTCACACCCCGGGAGAAGAGCTCTGTGTGATCCCTCCTGTTCTGTTCCACATTGTCAGGAAGATTAATCCACAAACACCAGAGGTTTATGTCCAAAAAGGAGACAGAGGAGTCCTCTGACTTTATTTGAATAAAGGGAGAGGCCATGGGGCATTCCCTTGGGATCTCTCCAATTTTTGGAGGATGCAGCCTCCTTTTTATCCCAATTTCCCACATTTCCCTCTGTCTTTTCCCATTTCTGAGGTACTTGAGAGGTTCAGACTTCCTGAAATTCCTGATACCAGAGATTCCCCTCTAATGTACAACCCTCATTTTTAATTTGGGATTTTTAATTATCAGGGATTTTTTTTCCCATTGTTTCTTTCATCTTTCAATATCCAACTCCATTTATCAGCAAACCTACAAACAAACTGTTCGTAAAGGCAAATCTCTTTTTTCCATACATCAACCAGTGGAATCCTTCCCACCGTTTCTTTTATACTTTTATCGACCAGCAGCCCCACAGCTTGTTTGTGAGGACAAACCCGTTCAGCATGATGAGCGCATCCCCCGAACGGCCTCGAGGTGCTCGAGCTTCATTTGTGAGCACAAACCATCGGGGAAAGGGCTGGGCCAGGAGCCGCGGGCAGGGAGCAGCTCTGATTAATTGGCTCTGCTTAATTGGCTCCGGCTGCTGCTCTGGGCTCAGCCCTGACTGATGGGCGGCCTCGGCACGGTGAAAAGCGCCAATCACTTGTTTCTAAAATTTTAAAAGTTTAATAGTAATAAAATGGTTATAGAAAGAGCAATATAATTAGAGTAATAGAAATTGGACGATTAGGATTAGGACAATATGAGACAATAAAAACAAAGAGTCATGGACAGTCCGGGTACCTTTTTCCGGGAAAAATAAGCCTGGAAAAGGACCCACATTAACAGAGGATTAACCCTTAAAACAATAACCTCTTGCATATCCATACATTTTATACACGATGCATAAATTCCATTCAAACACAGGATTCTGTCTGGTCAGTGTCAGCTTCTTCCTCTGAATCCTGACAGTGTCTTCAGGGCTGAGTGAAGCAGGAAGAACTCAATAAGAGAGCAATAAATTCTCTTTATCTGAAAGATTTAGGCGTCCTGTGGCTGCTATAGAGCCCTCTCTTAAAAAAAAAATATCTTACATAGCACAGTTTCTATTTTAACATTATGTTATAACCCAAAACTATATTTAACGCACTACTTAATAAACTTAATACAGCAGAACTTTCTAACATAACACGCACAATATTCATTTCAATATTTGCGAAAAGCCAATCATAAAACACGCATTTTTCACAGGCATGAACACCCACGCCAGAGGAGCAAAACATTTTAAACCCCAGAGCGGCTCTTGCTCGTTGAGGGGTAATTAAGGGTGTTTGTCTTGAAACGCTGAGTGCTCTGCAGAGAACAAACCTCATCACATGAGCCCCATTAGGGCTCTCCCGGCGGGCTGGGATTCGGGGAATTGTGGGGTTGTTGAGGCTGGAAAAGGCCTGGAAGGTCGCCGAGTTCCCGGCGCTGGAGGGAGCAGCGGGAGCATCCTCAGGGCTGCATCCCGGCCACGCAGCTCCCTCCCGGCTGCTGCCTGAGAAATGCCCCAGAAGAGCCTGGAGCCGGG
The DNA here is from genome assembly GCF_000277835.1 of Geospiza fortis. NCBI lineage: Eukaryota > Metazoa > Chordata > Aves > Passeriformes > Thraupidae > Geospiza > Geospiza fortis. Next base: position 1,425,087 of record NW_005054370.1, on the reverse strand, counting down.
GGATCGGTCCCTTCTCCCGGGTGGACGAGAGGGAACAGCCTCGGGTTTCTCCAGGGGAGGTTTAGATGGGATACTGGGGAAAATTTCCTCTCTAAAAGGTTTGTCCAGCCCTGGTGTTATGAGTAGGAAAGTTGCCTATTTTTAAAAAAAGGTTGCACAGGTTGGGCCAGTTGCTGCCAGGGTGGAGTTCTAACTGTTTGTTGTTGTAATTACCTGTTGTTAATAGTTTTTCATTAACTACCTGTTGTTGATGGTTGGGAATTCCCCTTTTTGTCAGTAACACCCTGCTGCTTCCTGGAGGATGGCACCCAAAACGGTGAAGAGGAGGGGACAACCAAGTTGGCATGCAAAGGAAGAAGCTCCTCACCAAACCTAACAAAAACCCCTGAAAACAACGAGCCAACACGGAATTAAGGGATCTAAGTGATGTCTGGACGTGAGGAACAGAATCCAGTATCCGCTAAGACCCTTTTTACCTTTCACCCTAACCTAAAAGACATTGGCTAGAAAGAGGAACCCGAATGTCGAACCAAAAAACCGGGGATGTCCTGATGCTCTTGTGAGGACAGAACCCTCGCGTCTGCCCACAGACCAGCGGACAAAGCTGCGCTTTTTCTCTGTGTCACTCCTGGGAGCAGTGGTGACATGAGCGCGACCCGTTGATTCTTCCCACCCGAGCTGATTTTTAATAAAGGCATTAAAAGGAGAAAAATCTGCCCTCTTTATTTCGCTGGCACAGCTGCCCAGGGCAGTGGTGGAGTCACCGTGGCTGGGGGGGATTTAAAGGACGAGTGGATGTGGCACTTGGGGACGCGGGTTAGAGGTGGGCTTGGCAGAGCTGCGTTGACCATTGGATTTCTTGGCCTTGGAGGTCTTTTCCAGCCTGGTGATTCCATGGCTGGATCCAAGCACAGCCCACGGTCCCGGCTTCACCCTCTGCTTGTGGAACCAGCCCCGTGCAGCGCGGCCCCAGCACCCCCTGCTCTGCAGAGCAGCCTCCAGCACACGGAGCTCCCCTGATAGCAGCCGGGACACAAATCCCACCTGGAATTGTGTCCCAGAAAAGAATTTTATAGAGAAACAAACAAAAACACAAACAAAAAGAAAACCCAAAACAAAATAACAAAACAAAAACAAACAAAAAACCACAAAAACCAAAGAAACAAAAAAGCCCCAAAAAACCAAAACCGGGCCGGGGCTCGGAGCGGCTCCCTGGCACCACCGTGTGGGGACACCGGGAATTGCAGCCGGGACAGGCGCGGGACTCGGCGACCCCGCGACAACGGAACCTGTGACCTCTGACCCTCGTGACCATGGGATCCTGTGACCCCTGACCCTTGTGACAATGGGATCCTGTGACCCCTGACCACTGACCCCTGCGGCCACCGACCCTCGCAACAATGGGATCCTGTGACCACTGACCTCTGCGACCACTGACTCCTGTGACCACCGATCCCTGGTTCTGCTGACCCCTGTGACCATCAATCCCCCAGGACCACTGACCCCTCTCATCAACGACCCCTGCCACTACTGACCACGAGACCATCAATCCCCTGTGACCACCGACCTGTGTGAGCACTGGTCCTTGTGACCACCAGCCCTTCTGACCACCAAACCCCGTGACCATTGGATCCTCTGACCACCAACCCCTGTGACCACTGACCCCTGCAAACACCAGCCCCTCTGAGTGACCCCTGTGACCACTGACCCCTGTGAGCACCAGCCCAGCGTGCCTCGTGCGTGGGGCCGCTGCAGATTTCTTCCCCGGACAGAACAGATTGCAGGAGCTCAGGGAATCACCCACTGCAGGGCTCCAAGTGTTTGCAAAGAGGATTTACAGTCCTCTGCCTTTTTTAATTGGCAGCTCAAAGCTCAGCGTGCTGTGCTTTGCTTGACACAAAGGCTTTTCAAAATCAAGGGGCTGCAGTGAGGAGCTGCTTTGCAAACTCCTGTGTCCGTGGCCTCCATCCTTCAGAGGATCCAGGCTGCCCTCAGGAGAGCTCTGTGACCCTGCAGGCTCATGGTTGTGCCTTCACAGAACAGGGCTGCTGCAGAAAATGAGAGGAGAAGTGGGGTTTGTTCCCCTGGCACAAAGCTGTGCCCTGCAAGGGCAGGGCCCCCCTGAGCCTCGGAGGGCAGAGCAGCTCCTGGGCTGGGCAGCACCACCAAAACCACAGGAATCTGCACTCCCAGCAGTGCCTGCCCCCAGATTTCACTGCAGGGCTGATCATCCCCATCCTGGCTCTGGCCTTAATCCCAGGGCAGCAGAATCCAGCGTTGTCTGTGCTCTAGAAACCCTGATGTGCCTCTTGCTGCAGTCCCGTGGGACGTGCCAAGGTGCTGGTAACCATTTCTTGTTTTGCAGGCCATGAACTTTCAGAGATTTCCGTGATAAATATGCAAAAGAAAAAGAAAAAAAAAAGAAAAAAAAAAAAAAAGTAAAAGACTTGATAAATCCTCTGATTTGATATTTCTGCTCTCAGGTCCCACACAGGACAGCAGCTGGACACACAACTGACCCCTCTGTGGTGACAATGACACCAGCAGAGCACTTTTAAGAATGCATCAACTCTTGCTATGCCCGGGGAATGCTGCACTTTAGATGTCTCATATTGACAAGAACTCCAGGAATAACCCATCTGAAAAATGTGATATTTGGCCTCCTAACATCATTGAAGGTCCAAATAGAAAAGGAGACTTCAACCAATTCCCCTTAGACTCACTTCAGAAAGTTTTCATTTCTCATCTAAAGACTGTGCCCACATTGGGTTCCAATGTCCTAGAATACCTGAATTCTCTAAATCAGATCAAAAATCAGTGTTTGAGCTGCAAGGGCATAAGGATCACTGTTGTGAGATGTCTGTACTAGATGACACAACCTCACCTTTGTACTGGGTCCTGTTATTTTTTAATACTTTGCTTTTCCTTCTGCCCCACCCCAATTAAGGACAGAAGCATAAATTACCAACACTGTGTCTTAAATTTTGTATTTTGAGGGTTTAGTGTTTTGTGCTTAACTTCCACTAAATAACAAAAAATACTTTTGTGCTGCAGACAGAGTTTTAAAGCTTTATTCTCTGATAAAGCCAGTTTGAGTCCCTGAATGGCTGTGCCCAAGAGCAGCACCAGACTTGTCCTAGGCTGCAGTCTCTGCTGGTCCCAAGTGCCCCGCTTTGTGTCTTGTGTTTCAGAAGAGCCCCCAGAAAAGGGATTTTTCCAAGAAAGGTGCTGAAGCAGCCTGGGGAAATGATTTTGAAACTACTCCCAGCTGTGCTCCCAGCCAGGTCACTGTGGAACCCAAAATTCACAAACCAAGAAGCACAGAAAGATGAGAAGCAAGAAATAAAGGATGTGAGTCCATCACAGTGAGCTGAACACAGCTCCAGAACCACCTCACTGCTCGTGTTCACACAGTGCTGCTGTAGAGAAATGCAGCACTGAGCCAACAGGGAAAACAATTCCTTTGTTTTGCTGTGGCTCTTTTCTTTTCTTTTCTTTTCTTTTCTTTTCTTTTCTTTTCTTTTCTTTTCTTTTCTTTTCTTTTCTTTTCTTTTCTTTTCTTTTCTTTTCTTTTCTTTTCTTCTTTTTCCTTTTTCCCCTTTCCTTTCCTTTCCTTTCCTTTCCTTTCCTTTCCTTTCCTTTCCTTTCCTTTCCTTTCCTTTCCTTTCCTTTCCTTTCCTTTCCTTTCCTTTCCTTTCCTTCCCTTCCCTTCCCTTCCCTTCCCTTCCCTTCCCTTCCCTTCCCTTCCCTTCCCTTTTCCCTTTTCCCTTTTTTTCCCTTTTCCCTTTTTTTCCCTTTTCCCTTTTTTTCCCTTTTCCCTTTTCCCTTTTTTCCCTTTTCCCTTTTTTTCTTTTTTCCCTTTTCCCTTTTCCCTTCGATTTTTTTTCCTTTTTAATGTCATTTTTAGTCCTTTCAGCAATGAGTCTCCCCTATAAATCAGGCAATCCCTGTGCAATTCCCTGTCCCTGTGCTCTCCACCCTCCCCACAGCAGCTCCATCCTCCCTTGGATGCGGCAGGCTCAGGCAGCTGGGGAAATGTGCTGGGAAACACAATCCTGGCAGGTTTTTTTTTTGGAAAATCCTCATCAATAAAGGCATCACAGGGTGATCAGAGCTATTTGCAATCTTTTCCTTCAGGATTTGTGATTTTCCCAGCAAAGACCCGAGGGCTGCTGAGCTGTGGGGGCTGATGTCTGTCCCCTCCTCTGTCTTTCAGGTATTTTCTGCTTCTGCTCAATCTCCCACTGGGATTACAGCTCTAATTAGGCAACTTCCAGACTTCACACAGGCAGAAGCTGCCATTCTTTACTTGGGGAATAATCACCTCCTCTGCCTTTATCAGAAGTTCCCTGGCATCTGGAGGTAGGGAAGAGATGGGAGGGACAGAGACAAGTGACAGGAAAAGGCAGAAAAAGTGGGTCCTGCTTGAAATGGGATAAAATAATGAAAAAAAAGTGAGCTTTTCCTGCTCTTGTGGGGTATTCCTGTGAGTAAAACATAATTGTAAAGCCTGAATATTGCAACCAAAACAAGGAGGCCTACTGCAAAAATGGAAAGAGGATCTGCTCTTTTCCAACACCACCAGTCACACAGGTCTGCAGCCTGCCTGAATATGTTTTCAGTAGAAAAGGAGAATAAATTCAGATAAATTAAGAAGTGGGCAAAGGATCCAGGAGGTAGAACAACAGAAAAATTAGAGAGGAATTTGTCACAGAGGTGAATATTGTCAAGACCATGCCTTGACCAAAATGAACATTTAAAATCATGAAGTATTAAGTCAGGACAGACAGATGGGACAGACACACCTCTCCCAGGAGTCAGCAGCCCCACAGGTGGGTCAAGGCAAACTCCCTTTACCAACAACCACATTCATTGACAGCAAAGCAGCTCATTGTGTTTGACACCATTTTAATAACCCTGAAACCAGGACTGCCCCAGGACCACGATTTCATTCACAAGGGACTCGTTCCCAACACATTGGACAGTAAAAAAATGAACACAGGAGGCACATAGGACAAAAATCATCCAAAAATCACCCCAAAATCACCCAAAAATCATCTCCTCTTGGTGGAACATCCTCCTGGGAGAGCAGAGGTGGAGCAGGTGCTGTCTGTGCTGCGGGATGGAGCTGGAACAGGAGAGGGCACAGGAGAGGGCACAGGAAAGGGCACAGGAGCTGGAACAGGAGAGGGCACAGGAGAGCAGCACAGACAGGTCTGGTGCTGTGACCGTGTTCGCAGGGGTCCCAGGATGAGGGACGAGACGAGGATCTGACTCCATGTTTCAGAAGGATTGATTTATTATTTTATGATATATATTATATTCAAACTATACTAAAAGAATAGAAGAAGGGATTTCATCAGAAGGCTAGCTAAGGAATAGAAAAAGAAAGAATGATAACAAAGGCTTGTGACTTGGACAGAGAGTCTGAGCCAGCTGGGCTGTGATTGGCCATTAATTAGAAACAACCACATGAGACCAATCACAGATGCACCTGTTGTATTCAACAGCAGCAGATAATCATTGTTTACATTTTGTTCCTGAGGCCTCTCAGGAGAAAAAATCCCAAGGAAAGGATTTTTCAGAAAATGTGTCCGTGACATCGTGCGACATCGGGGAATGCTCGGCTCACCTCGGGTCCTCCACGCTGTGGCTGCCCACAACCCAAATCCTAAAATGTTTTCTAATTCCATTTCCAGACTCTTCCAACTGCAGCAATTCTCAACATATACAGATAGCCATATACATTTTTTTGTTGTTTTTAATTAAAAAGCTCCTTCACATACACAATCATATATTGAATTAGCAAGAACAATAATATATTTCTTGGAGAATAGCAAAACATCTGCTCTGCCAGTGCCACCCACAAACTAGACAAAGAACTAAGAAATCTGACAGTTTCAGACCACTTAGGAAAGAGAAATTTTCTTGGCCTAAAGACAGGGAGCCATGCAGTGAAGGTGCCATGGAGGGTACAGCAAATGCAATATACAGAAAAACACAAAGTGTTAAAAATGTTTTCTTGTAAAGATTCTGCAGCCAGAGGGTGAATCCTGATCACCAGGAGCTTTCTTTACAATTTAAGAAATACTGGATAGCACTGAAGCAGAAGAATGACTGAAAAAAATAAAGAGCTATGCAAACACTGAAAGATTGATTTTGGCCTGAAGCTGAAATTTCCTTTAATGTATCAGGGGGGGTTTCTGAATTTTAAGAGTGCATCTGGTTTACAAAAAGTTGTTGCTGCCAACCTCATGGAAGAATAAAACATCTAGCTCTGTAAGGGACCTCAATGTCTTGGCAACAAAGCCCAGAGACAGCAAAACTGAAATCTCTTCTTGCCAAGGACAAAATTCCCAACAAAATACAAACCCAAGAAAGAATCAGGGAAGAAAAAGAAAAGGCAACTCTCTAAGTTTCATTACAAACACCTGGAAGAGAAAAAACCACGGAGGTGGGAGGGGAAGCAGCTTCCAGTGAAAAACAGCTGTGTGATTTTGGGGCCAGATCAATCAAATTGGCAGAACAGGCTCCAGACTGGGAGTTTTTGCTGTTTCCATATCAGAAGTTACCCCCAAAAGCTGAATTTGGGTATTTCGACTGTATCACATCTGCCAGCACAACTCAGACCCAACTGCCACTGGGTCTTTCCTGGCAATTCTGGCTCATGGACAATCCCAGTAACCGTGGGTGGTGCTTCAGGGCTGGAACAACCCTCAGCTATTCATGCCAGATTCTCCTTCCCAAACAGATGGGGAAAATGAGCTCCTCTGGACAAACTCACACCCCTGAGAGCCTGCTGAGCACCACCCCCAGCACCAGTGGCCCCAGTGGGGGCTCAGGGACTGGTTTGGGGGAGGCAGAAACCCCAGGGAATGGAGCAAGGCTGGGATCTCTCCATGAACCCCCAGCCCTGCACTGACATCTTTGGGGTAAAAGAACCTTCAAGTGGTGAACATCTTCCTAAACTCAAACCCTGCAAGGCCAAACATGAAGAACATGTTTTCATTAGAGCTGTAATGAAAATATTTTGCTGTTTCTCCCCTTTTTAAGGGCTATTGCTCACCTCAAAAAGATCAGATCTCTAAAATGGCATTTAGAGACATCCAGGGCCAGCAACTGGGGAGGAGCTGGGGAAGCCCCAGCCTGGCTGGAGGGGGTAACAAACTCACCTACTGTGTTACTGGAGACATGGATAAATGAGAAAAAAAAAACAGAATCTGAAGGCAAAAATGGGTTCTGCTGCTCCTGGATGAGATGTGCAAAGCGTTGATGGAAAAGCTCATGAGTGTCACCAGCAGAGAGCAGAGGGGTGACCACAACAGGAGGGCTTTGCCTGTCTGTACACAGCATTCTCATTCAAAATTAAACTCCTTCCATGAAATACCTTCACATTTTAAACAATATATATATATTTAGTATCCCCTGCATAAAAGAAAAGTACACATTATTTCAACAGCCAAGAAAAAACTGCAATTTATTAAGTTTCAAAGAATCTTCGTACTCTTGAAAGCAACTTTCGGTGCATGTTCTTTTAACAATCACATTCTATGAGGAGAATAAACATTAAAAGCCACAATTGTTGGTTTTCTTTTTAATCTCAGAGTTACAGACATCTTTAATTCAAAAGGAAAGGCAAAAAAAAAAAAAAAAAATAGCCCCTAAAAACAAAACCCACCCGTTCCCCCACCCCCCAAACCCATCCAACAGAAATTTTCATTCTCAATTTGAAAATATCAGGAGTTTTTCTACAACTCAATGCTAAACTTCAGCATGGAAAATTGTATGTAAACACGCACATACACACATACATATTTTATATAAGTGTGTGTGTGTATATATATGTATATATAAAATATATATGTAGGAGGCGTGTAATGGCAATGAGATGCAATTACTCTGAGGAAAGGTTATTCAGCTAAATACACTACTAAAACTTGAGGAGAAAAAAAAAAAACAAGTCTTGAACCCAGTTTGTGCATAGTTCATGATCCTCTATAAAACCAGCTTTTGTTAATTTGCAATCTTGCAGGACCCTTTAAATCTGATAAAACCATTAAAAAGCTAATCTTCCAAAAAAAAAAAAAAAATGTAATGCACAAGTTTCCTGATCCAAGCAGGCAGGGAGCACAATGTTCATATAATTTTTAAAACATACTTGAAGTGTATGTTATTCCATTGTCTTTCTTCCTTTCAAAACAATCAAAAACATTGATCTTTTTTTAAACATAAAGCGATTTTTTAATATATAAAGCACTCTTCAAACATCTATTTCTTTTGAGTCCATTATTTGGTAAATATGTAACTGCTACACATTAGATTAGGTATTTTTCTTCTTTCTTACTGTCTTTTTTTTTTTTTTTTTTTTTTTTTTTTAATAATATCTTCAGTGCTAGGAGTTGGGTTTTAAAAATACATGAAATGGTGTGGAGTTGCTCCTCGGGAAACCCGGCTTTCCTGAGACATCTTCCACCATGTGCAAGATAGTGATCACAAAGTTTTCGCCACTTTGACGAAGAGGAGGAAAACAACAACAAAAATAGTACACAGCAATGGCCAAAGAAAAGGATAATACAACAACACTGTTCAATCCCAGAGCTCTGAAGTAGCATATCTTCATTCTGAAAATAGTTTTCTTTACGATGGAAGTCTTTTTTTTTTTGTTTTGTTTTTTCTTTTTTTTTTTTTTTTAATTCCTTTTTTTTATTTTAAAGTTTGAAGGAGAAAAAAAGGTCTGTAAACAGGTGGGAGCCAAAACTCCTGGCTCCTCCAAAAGCAGTCAAAACTCATGTCCAAGTGCTTGTTTCTGTTCCTGCTTGCAAGGGAACTATCAACTCTTTACAATTATCTATGGCCACAGTTCAACAAGAGTATTTTTTTTTTTAAACTTTATATTCCGAATGGAAAAATGGTGCAATACTCCGGTAATAATTTTCTTGCATTAGTCCACAATAAAAAGCCGCTAAAGGTAGATATACATATTATTCTCCAGAGATACACACTGTAATTTTAAAATGCAATAAGAGTCCTTGAGTAAACATTTACACGTGAATTGTCGCCGGCCCCTTCTATCAGTTTCTTTCCTTTTTTTTTTTTAAATTTCCTTTTTTTTTTGTCTTTTTTTGTTTTTTGTGTGTTTTTACCATTACAGGATTAGCTACAAGAAGGGCTGCGGACACTCAGTGCAAAGTTAGAAGCTAATAACAATTAAACATTTGACCAATGAGCAAATAAAAAGCATATACTGAACCAAAGGAAAAAACTTCACACGTTGAGTTAAACCACACGTGGGCACACACACACACACACTCACACACTCACACTCACATCTGTCCCAACAAAAACATAGAGTCTGAACTTTTAAAAAACAAAATTCTTAGAGCCTGTTTTTTGTGTACTGATGCTGACCTGGAAGTGTAATAATTCAACTCAGAAAGTGTTCACATTTTGTTATTGGCCTGCTGGATTCAAGTATTTGCATGTTGATATGGTTTGTTGCTTTTTTTTTTTTAAGTATTTTTTTTTCTTTCTTTGTTGTTTTTTTTTATTCTTTTTTTTTACTTTTTATATTTTTTGGGATTAAAAAAATGACATGAAAAAGTAATGAAACAAGGGTAATGTGCATAGGCAGATCCATGGGAGTAGTGGACACAGAGATACCCCAGCCCTGCCCTCCCTCCCCCCCTCTCAACCTGTACAGTCCAGAGTTGTCACTGGGAATCGTCACTTTTCTGTACCAATGGTAAAATATCACACTTCACCCTTTCTGATTATTGGGTCCGCCTCTGTAATGTGCATAATAGTCACAGGCTCATTTAAATAGGCTTTCATTTCCCCTTCCCACCCCCCCAAGTTGATAAAATAACCCTTTCCAGCCCAAATTCTGAAAAGTGCCCTTCATGATAGACCTATTCTAAGCAGCTTTTATACTTGGTTTTGAAAAATCACCATACAAACATAAAAAGACGACATAAAACAAAACAAAAAAAAAAAAAGCCATGAAAAAAGTAAAACCTGTCATTAGCATGTGACACTGACCAAAGGAGCCCATACTGTTTCAGGAACAGTTCACAAGGACTTCTGCAGTTTCAGATTCAATATTGGACAGAGGTACTAAGGAGGGCTGCCAGTCTCATGGGTTAAAGCTGGATTCTTCATCAAGCCCGGGACTGGAAAGGGTTACCATTTTTTAAATCTTTTTTTTTTTTAATTTTTTTTTTTTAAATTCTCTGTTCTCCTTTAGTGCTGATGATTGTTACTTCCACCGTGTCTCCTAGATGGACTCCCCGCTGAGCAGATCCCCCGGCAGGAGGGTGTTGAGGGGCGTGGGGCTCCCGATGACCCTTCCATCGTCGGCGCTGGGGGGTCCCCAAAGGCTGCTGGAGTACTGGGGCACCCCCCCCCAGAGCAGGTCGCTGCTGCCCTTGCCCCCCAGGCACGGGGGGTTCCAGTGGCCGGCGTCGGGGCGCACCAGCCCGTGGGAGCTGCCCGAGGAGCCCAGGCGGCCGGGCGTGGATCCAGTGTTGGACTGCCAGCTGGAGGTGGGCGGCAGCGCCTGCCCCTGCGCCAGGAACCGGTTCACCTCCTCCTCACCAGCAAACTCCGCCAGGATGGTGGTGTTGCCCAGGACACACCTGAGGGGATGAGCAAGGTGTGAGGTGTTGTTCCAGATTGCAATGCAAGATGTTTTCTATAACCATCGGTGTGGCAGATTATCTTTTGTCAAGTGGGCAGTTTGCCTCATCTCTCTCTGAGTGACCACATTCACTCCTCCCTCGGGAGGGGACGTTGCTGATAACAGCTATGGAATGTCCCTGCATGGCTGATAAGAACTACAACATCCCATTGGGAGATGCGAGCCCAGAGGGAGGAGCCAAGCATTCCTACCCAGATATAATCCAGAGGTTTTGAGACACCAGCACAGCTTTCTCCACTGGATTCACCAGTGGAACAGCAGCTGCCTCTTCTTCCACTGGATCTTCAGAGGAAGAATACATCCTTCTCTACAGGATCCCTGCTCCAACAGAACCACACCTGATACTCCAGGAGGGCTGCAGCCACAATTCCAATGGGACTGCTGCCAGCACCCTGACCCACAGGGTGTCAGGTTGGGCTCTGACTCTGTCAGTGTTGTTCTAGTGTACTGCATTGTTTATTTTATCCTTTTATTTTCTTTCTTCCCCATTAAAGACCTGTTATTTCCTGCTCCCATATTTTTGCCTGAGAGCCCCTTAATTTAAATTTTATAGCAATTTGGAGGGGTGGGGAGGGTTTATATTCTCCATTTCAGGGGAGGCTCCTGCCTTCCTTAGCAGACTCCTGTCTTTCCAAACCAAGACAGGTGTAAAGGGTGCTTTCTGTCAGGAATGTCTGAGGGGATTGGGATTGGTGCTTGTTATGGTTTATTTAGGGGGGATGTTGGTAGTGTTTGTTTATTCAGTGTCGTTGGCAGCGGATCCTTACCCAGAAGCCTGGGCTAACTGGGGTGTTGTTGGTTATGGCCTTGGGATAGGGTTGGTTGTGGCTGGGATAGGGTTAATGTGGTTATGGCCTTGTTTGTGTTAGGGTTGGTTGTGGTGGTGGGGCTATAGGGGGTGTTTTGGGGTTACTACCCCTACTATAGTAGGGATCTGTTGTTGGTCCAATCACATTTTAGTGGGGTGGCCATGCTTTATTCGGAGGGGGTGGCTATGCTTTATTCAGAGCCCTTCTAGTGGGGTGGCCATGCTTTATTCAGAGGGAGTGGGGTTGCTTTTGATTGGGGGCTGAAGGTTGGTGTTGACTTTGTTTGTGGTGTTGGGGGTTGTCTCGGGGGGCGATTCAGATTGTTTAGTGGAAGGGTCAGGAAGTTCTAACTCCTGACCTAACTGCACGCTTCCCATGCCTGAAGGAGCCTCCAGGGAACATGGAGAGAGACTATGGACAAAGGGGAATGGCTTCAGCCTGACACAGAGCAGGGTTAGATGGGGTATGGGGGAAATATTCTTCCCTGGGAAGGTGGGCAGGCCCTGGCACAGGTGCCCAGAGAAGCCTCCTCTGGATCCCTGGAATGTCCAAGGCCAGGCTGGATGGGGCTTGGAGCAGCCTGGGATAGTGGGAGGTGTCCCTGCCTGTCACCCTGATTTTTTAAGATTTTCTGATATTTACATTCTTGCAATGAACCTTCTCACACGCTTCCTGTAAATAACTTCTTGTTTTGCATTCTTTTATGGAGGAGGAGAAATTTGCTGGCCTGTTGGTTTGTCCAGTGTCATTGGAGAGGTGGCACTGTCACCCTCCAATCCACTGTCACTTTTGGAAATCTATAAATGTTGGAGTCAGAAAATAAACTTCCCTTTTCTTCACCTTGAGAGCAGCAGGGTGTGTAGCATTTGTGTTGTTTTATGTCCCATAGTGACACCTGCCCATGGCAGGAGTGGGACTGGATCATCTTTAATGTCCCCCCAACCCAATCAATTCTGTGACAGGAATCCACCTTCCCCCAAGCTGCAATCAAGGTGAAAATTCCCACCACATCCCCTCACTTTGAGCAATCCCATCTCTTCAACCAAGCCTGCTCTGTCCTGTTTTCTATCCTCCTTCCTACATCCACAAACACCCAAATCCACACATGTGGAGACCACCTCCTCTAACTGACACATCCTGGAGCCTCAATTCTCTTCAGGAATAAGGACAGAAGTTCTCCAGCCAAATGATGCTCCCACTGCCTCCGTACTTTCTATAACCTGTTGATAAAGGAAATTGCTTTCCAACTCTAAATACCCAAGTAATTCTCCTGAAACATCACTCTCTGTATTCTTCATCCTGCCCTATGGCACTGATTTTACCACTTATGCCAATTAGTGCCATTGATTGTAAAACTCCTAAAAAGCAGATTTTGTTATCTTATACTTCTCTCATAACTCATTTAAAAAAAAGGCGACCACCATGAACAATTCCTTATTTAGCATTGTTTTACCCTCTCTGTTTCCTTCTAAAGCTAAAACCTTGTCCTGTGCTCTCCCTGAGCTTCCTTTGGAATCCTCATCATGTCCTACAACTTCTTTGTGGCCTTACAGGTGACAAGTCCTAACTGAGGATATTATTGTTGCAGTGCATTTTCTTTATTTGGCATATTCACTGTTTAATTTGTGGTTCTGCAATCCCTCTGTATTGTCCTCCCTCTGTCTTTGGTGTGGCACAAGCCCCCCGTTTTGTATATTATGTTTCTAAAATTAGATTGCTCCCTTCTTGTTATTCAGTTCAGTTAAGTGTCGGTTTCTCTGTTTGTTACCTGACCACTCCCTGCCAAGTTTCAAACCCCCCCTGTCCTTACTTTTTTCCCCAGAACCTTCCTTACTCCTCCTTCCATTAAATGTCAATCCTTCTCAGAACCTGCCCTTCCCTTTAGAAACTTCCCTGTCAGTTTTGTATCCTTTGAAACCCCATTAGTTTATTTAAGCTGTTGTCCTCCCTTGAAGTCCTTCATTGCTTTACACATTGTATTCCCCAGCCTTGTGTTCCACCCCCAGTTTTCAGATTGGTTAAAGATTGTATACTCCCCTGAGACCTTCCCTGTTTATAAGCTGTTGTTTGCCCTCAGTTTGGGGTCCTGGGACCCTGGATTGGGGAGTTTTACCATCAAATAAAGTCACCCCAAGACCCGTGCTGCTGCCTTTTTGATTCTACAGAGCTCAAATGGGGGATCTGTCACAGCCCTGGTATCACCTAGCTGGACTTAGGGTGCACCATGACAATTATTTATGCTGAATAAAGTTTTTTAACACCCTCTCATTCAGTATCTAGCCCCAGTTCACTTTTCCCTCTCTCATTAGGTAATCTTGAAAACCAAGATTGAATTACCTAGTGATTGGTTACGCCTAAGAAAATCTTTTCTGGGTTTGTAACCAAAGAAAGATGGAGCAGGAACTTACATGTGCAGAGACTTCTGGGCCTTGGCTGCTTCCTCCTTGGAACTGTATCGGACCACAGCATTGCCTTGGGTCAGGTTCAAGTGGAATGTGATGAGGGGGCCGTGCTGCAGACACAGCGTGCGCAGCGTGGAGCCATCGATCTGCAGGGAACAGGGCACCAAGGTTACTGCTGCCTCTTGGGCTCTTTTCTGCTCCTCTTAAAGATGGGGTTAAAGGGTTTCAGATGGTCTTTTGTGTTTAGACTTAGATATTTATTTTTATCCATATTTATTATTATTTATCCATATTTATTTATTATTATCCATATTATTATTTTTATCCATATTATAAATTGTGAGTTCTATAGTAATTTACTAATAAGTTAAAAAATGGTTAATTATTTTTCTGTATAAGGTTTTTAAGGCTAAATTATCTCATTAAGAAATGAAACTTAAATTATTTTTACTTTTAACTCAATAATTAATCCTTCCAAGTCCACAGTGCAGACTTTTCTGTTTAATTACAAAATATTACCCCAAACTATGGAGAAGAAGGTGAAGCAAAAGGATTGGTTACTATCCTAAAACTTCTATTTTGTTTTATATTACCCAAAACTATGGAGAAGAAGGTGAAGAAGAAGGATTGGTTACTACCCTAAAACTTCTATTTTGTTTTTTATATATTGCTATTTTAAAACTGTAAGTTTTTAAACTTTAAGTTTTTAACTTTAAGTTTTAAACTTTAGGTTTTATTGTTTAATATTGTTAAAGCTTTATTATTTAATAAACAAGTTTTTTTCCACTTTTCTCCAAAGAAATATTTTCTCCCAAATGGGTGATATTTCACGCTTTAATTAAACTACACACCCATAATCCCAGTGCTATTAATTAATTTTGGAAGCTTTTTTTACGGCTTCAGATCAAATGTAGTATTTTCTAGTGGGTTTGTGCCTTTTAGTACAGAAAGTTTAAAATTCTTAGCGTCCAGGGTTCCAACAGGTTATCTGTGGTACTGTCATTTTACCTTAAATGCCTAATTTACAAGTGTTTAAAAGCTAAAGAGTGAATACAATGAAAGTACTTAATGATACACTTATTGCTCTCTTCATTGAGGGAGATATCCTGATTTTTTAAAAATTCCCTACAGTCCAGAGTACAAATTATCTCAATTTAGGTTATACAAGTTATATTTATCATTAGACATCCATAGAAATCCAGAAATAAGTCAAAGGGAAAACACACTTCATAAATGTAATTAGAATTTCCCCAAGATTAATTTGGATGTCTGCATCCAAGGCTTTGTGGCTCATGTTCTCCCTTTGGAATGACACCGTGAAGGACAAATAGAGGATGTGATAGACATATGAGAAGAACCCAAAAAACCCATAGGAAAATCAGATTTTACATCTCTGTCTGTGCTTTACAACATCATTCACCTCCAAACTTACACACACAGAAATGGTGCCCACTGAATGACTAATTACAGGCTTGAAAATTCATACTTGATTTGACAGCACTTTGAAAACTTAACAAATTCCCTGTAGAAGACAGGTGATATATGCAGAATAATTATTCTTCTTTCAAATGAATCAAATGGCCGAGGCTGCTAAATGTTGTTCTCATCATCTCTTAAACTGCAGTGTTTTTTCCTGGCCAGTTTGGTACAGTTGCAGTTACCTGGGGGGTGAGGTTACGAAGAACCAGCCAGCTGCTTGTTCTCCCTGAGCTGTCAGTACTCCATGCAGAACCTGCAACACAAATTCCACAACAAAACATTTGATCAAGGTCTCTGGAGAGCACCTTACAGAAAATTTACCTAGAATCACAACACACTAACAAGACTGAGTGCTGCTGAAAACAAATCCTACAGCAGTTGCCTCACATCTTGATTTACTGCCTCCCGTGGAAGGAAAGGCTGCTGAATGAAAAGCTGCTCTTGTTACTTTTCAAAGATCTGTGGCATTTTTCATACTCCCACAGTAAATATTGAGCAACTAACAGATGCAGGTATGGCACTGCAACAAGCTGGATCCTCAGGATGCATTACAATTAATCTGGAAGACACATTTTAAAAGCAGTTCTGATGTCCAGGCTCAGATTGCTGCCTGCTAATAAAGATTTTTATAGCACTGCAGCACTCTGCTCTCTTGTCAATGACAGATTAATGTGTATGACTTATTCAAAACAGGTATTTCTGCACTGACAATGTCCTGATTGAAGATACAAGAACATAACCAACAAAACCTGCCCTAACAACCTCAGCCTGGGGCTTTACAATAAGAAGCTGTACAAGCTTAATATTTATGAGTGGCATCTGAGAGTCACAGTGCATCCTGTGGGTGCTCCAGAGAGAATCCTGGGAGCAGCTTTATCTGCCCTTCCAGGTGGGGGTTTGATGAAGAAATATTCAAAATAAATGGCAGGAAGAGGAAAGAACATTTAATTCTCAACTTAGTGTAAGCAAATTGTTAAAACAGCCTTATAAAATAGAAGTAATATCTGCAAATGTGTCTATATTTATATTGATAGAGATATCTAAATATAGATATATATATTTAGCCAGATCCATGGCTTCTCATATTAATATTAAAGCAAACAAAGGCATATAAAAAAAGGGGCCTGCATGAAAAAATTCAGGCATTCCCTGAGGGCCCTGCAATGCCATCAAGTCCTAAATGCTTCACATCCATGTGTTTCATATTAAATCCCACAGGCTCCTCTTGGAGTCTCAGATCACACCACAGAAGAGGACACATGTTTGAAAGACATTTTTAGAAATTAAGGAACTGCAGAAAAAAAATCCTAGTTGGCAGTTAAAGAAATTGGGCAATTCCTATGTAAAATCACCACCGTGACCAGCTGAAAGATGCTTCATTTTATTCAAAGTGAAATAAAGAGACAAGAGATGCATCCCCAGCACAGAACACTGCAGCTGTGTTAAAGCTCTGGTTTCTGGAGCCTCACAGGCAGAGCAGAAGCAAACAATGCTGAAAAGAAGGCAGAAAAGAGAGCAGTGAGTACCAGAGGAGTAAGAAGAGCTGGTCCAGCCCAGGGGACTGGCACCCCACGTGGAGGATGGCTTGGTGTTGGTTAAGCCTGGAGGAGGTCTGGTTGGAGCTGTAGTGTTTCTGGGTACCTTCCAGAGTTCGTGGGACAGAGAGGCTTGGGTGTGAGAGATTGGGCCAGAGGACCACGTGGACTTGATGTCTGACAGTTTACCTGCAACAGAAAAACATTTTAGTGTACATTGGGGTGTTCTTCACCAATGGGCATCCTGGGCTACATCCTCCCAGCTTCTCAGGAGGAAAAGAACAACTTTCTGTACCATCTAGTCCTACAAATCCTATATTGAACATAATTTGAATAATCCTATATTTGACCCTACTTAAACCACTGTTCACAATTTTCAGTGCTTTTGTGTTTAGTGAACCTCACACTACCTGCTACATGCAAGTTCCCTTTTGAAAATCTATTGTGTTGTTTTCTTGGTAAAGATGATAGATGGAAACAAGTCCAGAAAATGGATGTAGGTATTTGAAATCTGATTTCACCAAAATTATAATGAAACACTTCAAGATTGTCTCTCTCAAAGGTTTAACAGGACTTAAACACTTTTTCTTGCACAACTCATTTTACCTAATAAAAAGAATTCAGTATATCCATATGTTCTGCTGATGCATTATTAAAATTCTAAAGATCAAAGACCAACAAAAACTTTATTTCTGAATATTTGAAGTAACCTATACTCCTTTTTCCAAGTATCTTTGAGAAAAACTAAGTCTTCAGAAGATCAGACCACACCACAACCCTTCAGTCTTTATAACTTTCTGCTGTTGCTTACTCCTTCCCTAATCAGTTTTCAAACTCTTACTGCTGTAACTGCCAATTCAGAGTTTTATAAAATAACACAAATCCAAGAACAGCAGACACATTACAGCATTCAGACTGGATTGATTTAAATAATGAGTAACAAAACAAATCTTTATTCACCTTTAGCCTTTCCTCCTGATACCAACATGTGCTGTGCAATCAGAGCCCAATTTCCCTGTCACAGCACAGTCCCGCTGTTAGCAGCACTGGCAGCACATGGAGGGCTGGAATGGACTGAAAGGGACACAAATCCTGCATCTTCTGCCCCAGCAAAAGATGCTATGACTGTGCTGCCCTTATGTTTTAATGCTGATTGCACAGAATAAGAAAATATTTGGTCTGATAAAGTCCACGATGCAAAGATCTTGTGAATTTTTAAAAACCAGAACTGGCAGATTTAAGTTTCAGTGCTTTAAGACATCAGGCAGGCACTGAGTAATTTTATGAGTCCCAAAGCCAAATTTACCAGTTGCAAAATCCCAGACTCAGTTACATACACACACATTCCCCAAATTGACTCCATTTATCTAAATCGTTTAACTCAATTATTTCATATTGAATCATAACAATTTAAGTGAAAGGGCAACCACTCTCCCATCTTCTGGCAAACTGTAGCAACAGAAATAACTTGACAATGACAATGAGGACATTAATGAGTGTAAAATGGTGAGAGGAGAGGAGGAAGTCTGAGTTTGAGAGCTCAGAGCAGCCCCCAAGACAGGCACAGCACCACAGGCCAGGTGTTGCTATGTCACTACTTGTCATGGGGTAACACAGACATTAGATGACACTGCAAAAACAACCAAAAAAGGCAGAAAATAAAGCAGAAATGCATTGCAGATAAAGAAAAGCAAGCCACTCCTTTCTTTTCCTTTCACTGGAAGAAAACATCCCAAACAAATTATTTTTGTTTTGCATTCTGGAGCCTGACCCAGAGGCTGCACCCTCAGAGAAGTGGAGGGGTTTCAGTGGATCAGCATTTTCTTATCTAATCCATCTATACAGCCCAACACAACTTTATAATGGGACAAACTGCATATTTAGGCAGCCAGTTTGCAAGCAAAGTTTCCATGTTCTGCAAAAAGTAGCTCCAGAATTTAGAGCTCAGTAAAGAAAATGGAGTAATTATTTAGGTCACCCATATAGGAAAGCATCAGGCTTTGGCCTGACTATTAAAAGACACTCAAGAGCCCCAAACCCAACCCTCAGAGCCATGCAAAAAGTACCCCTTGGAGGTACTACTGAAGCTTTTTCTGAGCTGAAGGTGTTTCACTTTTAACAGTGAGTTTTTTTACACAAATTTCACATAAGCTCTTCCTGGAAGGGTCTGCTCCTGCTGAGGCCCTGGGCAGTGTTCCTCCCACAAAGATCATGCTGCCAGAGTGACACCAGGCGGGAATAAATCCATTTTTCCTCAGCACAATCCCAGGCTCACCATCCACCACTCCCCACCGCAGAGCTGCCAGGAGAGCACAGGGCTCCAAACACACTTGTGCCTGGGGCAGCACTCCTGTAAGCACTGGAAAAGCACTCCCTAGGGCCTTTTCCTGGGAATGCAGAAGCTGTGGAAGCAGAAAGGCCGTACCTGCAATGCTAGGTGCAGATGCAATGCTGCTGAAAGAGCTACTGTAGCCGGAGGCACTAAGCGGCCAGGCACTCGATGAAGGCAGCGTGGCATTCTGAGATGATGTTGGGGATGACCCTGCAGAACCAGCAGAGAAGCAACTAAGAAAGATGGGCATAATGATGTTTGGTGTGACATAAGCAAATCTCTTATGTGCAAATACAAACCATGCAAGGCATTCTCCTTAATTAGCCTGGTCTCTGAAGACTAGGAATGAAATGTTGCTGGAAGCGTGATAAAGTAGAAGGAAAGAGAAGCAAGCTGGCACAGGAACAATTCTAGTGCAGAGGGTAAATTCTGCATTTCCTTTAAGACACATGACTCAAAAAGTCAGTGTTAAAGTGTTTAGTCTCAGAGGAACAGGCTTCATTAATAAATGTCCTCTGCCAGCTGACTTAGGCAATGGGAAGTTTAAATGAGCAGAGATGTGTATGATAAACTAACCTCTTACCACGGGTGATCTGTCCTAAATTACTCAAGGTAAACACTTCCCCTACATCCTAATGCCCACAAGTATCTTTAAATTTTTGCAGACTTTTGGTAAAAGCAAAGATATATTTCAGCAATCTCTTCTCAAACTGATAACATAAATGAAATAGCACAAAACCACCTCAGTAAATCATTTACAATCTGAGCAGCTATCTAAGCCCATGCACAATTTCCTTACTGGCAGCAAATGAAAGAAACTGAACATAAAATCAAAAATCTTCATTGCAAAAACCAGGAGAGCTGGAAGTATTCTCTTCAGCCACCAACAAAATCAAGTGTGTATCCTGGGTGACTTATCATTCCTGACACACAGAGATGGGCTGTGATACTGAAACATCTTTAACCGACTAATAATAGGTGAGCTCTGTAGAAAAGAGCACTGTGTTGAGGTACAAGGGACGAAGTAAAAGGACAATCTCATCCCTCACAGCTCAATAAAAACCACAGGCTTTGTTTTCCATTGGAACAGCAACCAACCAAACTTCACCTTAACCAAACTCCCTGTGCTCCAAGGGACACTGATACAGACATCAGCTGAAGGTAACAGAATTCTCTATCAGGCCTTGTCTGGAAATAATCTATTCCCAGGCAGGAACTATGGAATTATAGCAGATTCAAAGGCCCACAGAGCTGAAAATGGTCCTGATTCCTCGTGGCTACAACTCTCAGCTCATAGAAGTTGACCCTCAAAGCTTCACTAGCAAACAGGGCAAAGCAAAAATCAACCCAAAAGCTGAAGTTTTACCTGCTTTTAAGTGCACAGGGCAAGGACAGCACACCCCACAGCCTGACCCTCTACCTGGGGAGCAGCTCA
The DNA here is from genome assembly GCF_000277835.1 of Geospiza fortis. Lineage (NCBI taxonomy): Eukaryota > Metazoa > Chordata > Aves > Passeriformes > Thraupidae > Geospiza > Geospiza fortis. The sequence goes on along the minus strand of NW_005054370.1, from coordinate 1,404,399 downwards.
GTCAGCACAAGCTCTGTGCTTCAGGCTGCAGTTATACAAGCATAAAGAAACAGATTCTGCAACTATAGTTCTTACTAAAATTCTATTATTACCAAGCTAAAAAGCTAATGAGGAAAAAAAGCACACATTGACCCCCCAGAGGCACTGCTTTTCAGAAGGTCTGACCTCTTGAGGGCCTGTTTACTTCTGCTAAGACCATCTCTGCTGACCTTCTCTAAGGAGAGGAGTTATTTCTTCATTCCACAGGCAGATTATGCACCAACAGAGCTCATGTTCCTTCTCTAAAGCAGCAAGACCTGTAGTGGATATCATCTGATTTTACAGGGAGAGCTCTGTAGGTTTAGGCTTCTGGCCTGAAGAGTATTTCTTGGGTGAACTCTATTTGAAGTGTCACTGAATTAAACATTTTACAGCTTTTCTTTTTATAACTTCAAACCTGCCTGTTCCCTTGAACGCACTCTGGAGTCATTCAAGTTAATTCAACCTTACTCAAATACTTCAAGTTTCAGCTGAAAGAAAGGCTGCTTCTTGCTAAGAGACAACCAAAATCAACACTTTGCATTCCTTTCCCTCATGTTTCACAGCCCTTACCTGAGGTAACAATCCCAGAGCTGGACCCCCACTTCAAGGGGGTCACAGATTTACAGTCTGTGCTGGTATCACAGAAGTAACTGTTAAAACAAACCCCACATTTTTACTCCTGACAGGTCCTTCTGCACAGCCTGGTTATGCTATTCCTGTGCCAACTGCAGTGCTCTGGCAGAGTGCAGATAACTTGGCTATTTTGGCACTCAGATCACAATTAACCAAGCCACCTTTCCCTTGATCAACTTCCAGTACATGTGGCTAACAAGTAGCACAGTCACAATCCTTTCTTGTTTTATAGAATTTATTCTGAAGTAAGCACTGCCAAGACAAAAGGAATGGAAACAGCACTGGGAAATATTAGTTTACTAGTCAATTCCCATTTTTTTTCTTTTATGGTTTTGGAGATAAACCAGTTCTATTATATTTTGCTTATTGATCTTCTAACAAAGCTACAATTAATTAATGTACCAGAAGCCTGCTGTCTCAGCAACAACTGTGGAACTTTGTATTGAGTCTTCTGAGAATTTCACTAACTATGGAGGAGGGTGGGCAGTGTGGAGAGCAAAATATTGTTCAAAACCTTGTGATACAGGTCAGAAAAACTTCCAGCGACCACAGAAGTTTAAATTACATCTCACAGCCTTTTCCAATATAAAAGTATTTACATCCCATGGAAAACAAGAAACTTCTTAATCCCTCCTTTTAAAACAATTATTTCTGGATATTCAGTGTCAGTTCTGAGCAGAAGCATTATTAGATTAGGAGCACATGCAAAAAATATGTTAATCTGTAACAAATGAGGCCAACCCTTTCTTGGAAGGGAAAAGAAATGATGCACAGATGTGGAAGCAGTTTGTTGTTTACCTCCACTCTTGAGCAGATAGCGATTCACATCCTGTATTGTGGTGTTTATGGTAGGCCCAGTTGGAACACTGCCAGGAGTAACATCGGGGTCATTTTCAGGATCAATATTCTGCAGTCCTTTCCATGGCACTCCTGGGTGAAACTCTGTTTCCAACACAACAAAAAGGGAAATGTGTCAGGTTGTAATTCTCCAGAGCTTCTGTATTGTATTTATAGGGTGCCCTGATGAAGGGAGGAATGATGAATCTGACTCCAGGTTCTCAGAAGGCTAATTTATTATTTTATAATACTATATTATATTAAAGAATACTATACTAAAGAATACAGAAAGGATGCTTACTGAATGCTAAAAAGATAATAATGAAAACTTTTGACTCTTTACAGAGTCCTGACAGAACTTGGCCCTAATTGGCCAATGAGTCAAAACAACTCACACTGGAGTCCCATGAAACAATCTCCAAACACACTCCAAGTAAACATTATATACTATCCTATACTAAAGAATACAGAAAATATACTTTTATAAGTATATAGTAAATCTTTTTAGTATAAGATATACTAAAAAGATAATAATGAAAACTTTTGACTCTTTACAGAGTCCTGACAGAACTTGGCCCTAATTGGCCAATGAGTCAAAACAACTCACACTAGAAACTAATGGAACAATCACCTGTGGGTAAACAATCTCCAAACACACTCCAAGTAAACATTATATACTATCCTATACTAAAGAATACAGAAAATATACTTTTATAAGTATATAGTAAATCTTTTTAGTATAAGATATACTAAAAAGATAATAATGAAAACTCCTCTCTCCAGAGTCCTGACACAGCTTGGCCCTGATTGGCCAAAGAGTGAAAACAACTCACACTAGAAACTAATGGAACAATCACCTGTGGGTAAACAATCTCCAAACACATTCCAGACAAGCAAAACACACAGAAGCAAAGAGACAGTAATTGTTTTCTTTTTTCTCTGAGGCTTCTCAGCTTCCCAAGAAAAAACTCCTGGGCAAAGGGATTTTTGCAGAGAATGTGAGTGCCACATTCCTGCACATCAGGAGCACTCAACAACACGTTTGAGGGACAGCAGCCCAACAGCAAGGCTTTGGATTGAGTTACCTGGTGGCCAGTTTATGCTGGAGCCATTGGAAATCTTATCACTATCGGATTTGGCACGTGACCAGCTGTGAGGAACAGCTACAGGTGGGCTGGCAGGAGACTCACTGTTCTGCATCAGATCATAGCGGCCGTAGGAGTCATCGAGGGAGGACTTGCCCGGAGGACCAATACTCAAACCTCCAGGGATAGCACCTGCAAGGACAGGATATTTTTTGTTATTATTTGCCTTTTTTTTTCTTTTTGTATTACAAAGATAAAAGAAAACTAAAATGCAAACACGGTAAGCCAAGCTTAATGGCATCTGAAGCCTTAGCAGGGATTACAGCTGAGAGACACATTGCTGGTACAATCTAGATACTCAAGTTAAAGAATTCTGCATTAAATTCCTGCCAAAAAGAGACTAAGTAATTCAAATTATCACACTGTTGGTAAATAGGAACTTGCTGAGGCAGCATACCAAGGAATATCCCTCATCTCAGCCTTCCCCAGGCATTCAGTGCTGACAGGATGGATGATTTGAAATGGCTGTTCTCATGTTCCTACAAACTATCAAACAACAATTTGGCAGTAGCAGTGCAGCTACTTGCAGAATAAAAACCTGCTGTAAAAGAAGTAATTCATGCTGCTCAGAATAAAATCCAAGATATAATAAAGTTAAGAGAGCCCCATGTTCTAACAGAATAAATTTGATACAGGAAATAAAGGAATAACTGGCTCAGGAGACTGGAGGCGTTAAGGATAAGGGTGTTCAAACAGATTAGCAATCACTTCTGGCAAAGTAAGAATTTTTTGCCCCTAACTCTAGGCTGAGTAACTATGTAATCCATCATGCTTTGCACAGGGAAAGGTTGATGATACTGGAAAAATTGTGGGAGAAAGCCAATGTAAAGTTTTTTGGATTGAAGGTATGCAGGTCTGGAATAAGGGGAAGATTGTGGGACTTGTTTCACCAACAGTAAAGGCTTGTTTTACTTGAACTCCATGTTCTCAGCAACAAAATTCAACACATGAAAAATACATTCCTACACTGCATGCAGGGAGTGACAGCTGCAAGCCCTTCATTGCAGAAATCATCTATAAAATCGCACTTACACAAAAAAGGAACACGAGAGAAATAACTCCAATTGCACTGTGGCTGGAATCACCAAAAGCCAGGCAGGCAGGGGGACATGGGGGGGACAATGTCAGGGGACATTACCGTGCTTGCTGGAGTTCTGGTCAAGAGAAGAAGCAGCACTAGACAGATTATCCATTGAGTTGGGGTGTGTCCACTGAGGAAGGCGAGACTGGGACTGAGAAGTGTCCTTCACTGACAAACCACCAGTAATGTCCATGTTATTTACATTCATGTTCGGGTTCAGTCCAGCTGAGGGGGGAAAGAGATCCTTAGAAATCCATCAGACACCGAAGGATTGAAAAGCTGGCTTTGAAATCCAGCCACAACATTGATTTTCAGGTATCTGTATGCATGTGTGGCATTTTCAACGCACATTTTCAAGAATTTTTGCTTCTATGGAACACTAACAGAACTCCTATAAATTCAGAATATGTTAAAACCTTGCTAAAAAGGGAGGGAAACAAGATGTAGGGATAATATTTTAAAGCTGTCAGTATTTCTACTTGCAGTCTCTTCACTTGCCTTGGAAGAATGCACTGGAATGTTGAGTTTAAATCAGTCTGCACCACTCCATGGCTAACCCAAAATACTCCTCTTGTCTCCCCAGCATCCCCCCACGATGTCTGCCACTTAATTTTGCTAAAAATCCCCCAAAAAAGGAACCAATTAAAGGTCAGAAAAACAGCAGCTGTTTTTCATAGCAGGTTCTGCACTAACTGGTTTCTATTTTGTATACACAGAACAGAATCACCCAGACTGTTATTAAGGGAATGATTTTGAAATGCTTCTGTGACATGAATCTGGGTCTTTCTTGATATATAATCCTGAATGTTAGCAGATCACAGAAAGCTGAGATATCATAAGAACCTCTCAGACTTAGGCCTTTAATTCACAATTCTTTTTTGCATTCTGATGCTCTCAGCCACAACAGCTCACCACAGCAGTCAGAATTACCTTCTTAACTGCTGCATGGCAGATAAAGCTTGGCAATGCTATTGTATTCAGCATAAAGAGAGTCACAAAGAGATTAAATTAATTCCTTTATGTCAGAAAGGATGTCTGTAGCATACATCAAACAATCACACAGCAAACAGGTCTGAAAGGTTGCTCTGTTCCCTCTGTATCCAGGCCCAATCAATTATTTTGACTTCAATCATATTTGACAGATCTATGTCTAGCCTACCACAAAATGCTGGTGAAGATTTCAGGAACTTCCTAAATTATTTATTCCAGTACTCTACTCTGCTTAAGCCAAGTGATCCTTAATGTCTAGATCTTTTAATAAACTTAAGTTTATTACCTCTTGCATTAGGAAATGCAAGAAAATGTCTTCCTAGCTCTCTTTTACATTTCTGAAGATTCTTGCATGTCTCTTAAATCTTCTCTTTAGACTTCTGAGCAGAGGATTTTATTTTTTCCTTACCAGTTGCGTTTTTGAAACATTTAATCACCTCCACTATAATCTTTCTGCATTCCTTCAAACTGATCCACATATTTCTTGAAATATATTGACCAAAACTGATCCCTCACAGTGCTGACTACAGCAGAAAGATGACTTTGCACAACATTTTCCCAGCTGATATTCCTGTTTATCAATATGACATTTGTGTATTTTACAACATGATGCTGTTTATATTTAGTTCATAAATAGCAACATAAGGCTTAGGTTGGACTCTATGATCTTAGAGGTCTCTTCCAACCTCATTATTCTGTGATACAAAAGTAGTTAATTAGGCAAATATTCTGATATTTGTAGGCAGAATACAGATGAGCAGATACAGCTACCATAAAGGCATGATTTTGTTCTGTGATTTCAGTGCTATTTAATAAACAAAAAACCAACCAAACATATATATATATAAAAAAATTATATTTATAGATATATTTTTTCTCTCTCGATATATCTATATCTATCTCTATCTATATATAATCTATCTATCTATATATTATCTATATATATCTATATCTATACTTATACATCTATATATCTATCTACATCTATTGAGATGTGGAGAGATATACCGAGATATATAGAGATATATTGAGATATATATATATAGATATAGATATATATATATAGATATAGATATATAAATAAATATATAGATAGATGTATTTGTCACAGTGTGGAGCAAAATATTGAGGTGTGACTGGAAGAGATGGCCTCCCTGTGAGGAGCTGCTGCAGGAGGACACTCACCAAGAGGGTAAGGAGCAAAGGTGTTCGGTGAAGACTGTTGCTCTTTGGTCTGCAGGTCAGGAAGGCCGGGAGCCTGGGGATGGGGTGAAAAGCTATCCATGGCTGATTTGCCTGCAGAGGGGTGCAAAGATAGATGTGGAGGGGGAGGCTGCTGCTTCATAAGCAGGGCCTGGGCCAGCTGGCGCTGGTGCTGCTGGATCTGCTGCTGCATGTTATTGATTGTACGTGCAACCTGCAGGGAGAGAGCCAACAAACACCTGTCAGTGGGCAATCCACACAAACAACTGCACTTCTCTGCCTTTCTCGACAGTGAAACAACACACTGCATCCCCTTACAAATACAAACTGCCTGTGCAAAGGGCTGAAGAGCTCTCCTCCAGCAAGGCTGTGGATCAGCTTTATTTTTGATTTTATTTGTAGTTAGCACCCTCCCTGCCCAGCACTCAGGGCACGCATTGCATCCCTGATTTAAGGATGCTTTAGCTGCTTTGCTGTAACAACAAACACTCTGCCTTTCTCTACAGTAAAACAACACACTGAACTTCCTTACAAATACAAACTGCCTGTGTAAAGGGCTGAAGGAGCTTTCCTCCAGCAAGGCTGTGGATTTTATTTTTTTTTTATTTATAAGCTTTATTTTTGATTTTATTTGTACTCAGCACCTTCCCTGCCCAGCACTCAAGGCACGCACTGCATCCCTGATTTAAGGATGCTTTAGCTGCTTTGCTGCAACAACAAACACCTGGCAGTGGGCAATCCACACAAACACACTGCACTTCTCTGCCTTTCCC
>NW_005054370.1:1373142-1397699 GCF_000277835.1 Geospiza fortis | reverse complement strand
AGATAACACACTGCATCCCCTTACAAATACAAACTGCCTGTGTATAGGGCTGAAGAGCTTTCCTCCAGCGAGGTTGTAGATTATTTTTATTTTTTCATTATAAGCTTTATTTTTTATTTTATTTTTACTCAGCACTTCCCTGCCCAGCACTCCAGCCACGCGCTGCATCCCTGATTTAAGGATGCTTTAGCTGCTTTGCTGTAATGTCACTGAGCCTCTTCAAGCTACTGAAACCAACCCCTGAAGCAGAGATTGAGCTGGCAGGGACACCTACTTGCTGCTCCTGTTGTCTCATGGGTCCGGAAACGTTACGCTGAGCCTGTAACATCTGCTGCTGGATTTGTAAACGTTGGTACGCCTGTGGGGACAGGGACAGTCAGACACAGCACCCTCAGCACGCTCCCTCCAGCTGCTCTGCTGCACCACAGCTCAGAAAAGGCCAACTCTGCAGTGCTCTCAAAACACTCCACCAAGCAACAGTAATAATCCTGTTGCAAATGCATTTTAGAATGCATTTATTTAAGTCCCGTGTTCATTTTTAAAACCAAAGCAACTAATAAGTCCATATGGCAAAAAGTGGTCATTAAAGAGAGGAACCTGCTTTGTTTCTGAAATAACTGTAACACAAAGCAAAAATTAAAATAGAAGTTTATAATATTATACAAATAGTATATTAATAAATATACCATGTACCATATAAATATATAATAAAAACCAATTGTTATTTTTGGTTTGGCCATTTTGAGTTCTGCCAACACTTTACAGTTAAATCACTTGTGCTGCTTTATTCCTGAAAAAATCCACAATTTTCAAGTAGCTGGCTTGACAGCAAATTCTTTTACAAGGTAAGTTTCTCTGAAACACTTTGATGAATTCAAAATCCAAAGGAATTCTGTATAGGCATTTTTCAAGTAGCTGGGTACTGTTCAATTATTATGAGAATAATGCTGTGCTCCTCAAAACTAGAGAAAATAATCAGAAATGAGTAATAGTATCAAACTCTGAATAAAAGAGTTTGACTAGCACACTGAGATCAGCAACTGAACTAATTTGCCATCTGTAATTTTATTTTTAACCCTGGCCAGTACTGAGTTTACAATATCTCTTTTAAAAATATTCTCAAAATGCAATTAAGTATTTTCATATGCATTAAAAATACAGATGTAAAATTTGCAAACATGGCAAAAGTACACAAAAGTAAGCAGTTCTTATCACATGACATGTTTAAAATACACTCCATTAACTAAAGGAAATTCACCCTAAGCTTTATTTTTCAGTGAGGCAAATGAAGAAGTTCTGTAGGTAACTCAGGTGACCAGCACTGCCAAGATTTCTCTCGTTCTGTTGTGACACATGCGTCCAGTTTAATCTTTCTACTGACATGTAACACACAGGCCAGTGCTGTTTGAGAACACACTGTGTTATTCACACCAGTAGGAAGACAGCTGATTTTTAGTTCCACCGATCAGCTGTAAAGGATAATTATTCCACAAATGACTATTTATAAAGCCTGAGGCAAAAAAAAAAATTACAGTGCTTCTTTAAAAAGAAACTTTAAGAAGAAATCAGCGGCTGATTGTTTTGAAGATCTGTCATGTCATTTAAAAATTTAGTCATTCTCCTATTTTATCTTCATGCCTTCAATTCTGATTTACAGCTTATCTGCCACGTCTTTTAACTTACCAGCTGCAGCTGATAGAGCTGGTTCAACATCGTCATATGCTGAGGATTATTAATTGGCGAGGTTAACTGTGCAGGGCTGAGACCAATGTTTTTTGCTGCAAACTGCAAAAGCTGTGCTTGAACCTAAAGGAGAGAAGAGTGTTAAACATTGTACATTTACTTCTAACAGTGGCAACTGTGTGAGCCATTAATAAGAGTCACATCAGCTGGAAAATGTTATTACCACCGTGAACTATCAAAAAAATTAGCAGGAGGCTCTAATACAATCATAATAACCATACTCAAGTGTTCATTTATAAAAAAAGAGATGAGAATAAATGCCTCAGAATCACCATTGTGCAAAAAGGAGCATGAGAACATGCTCTAATTATATGACATGCATGTGAGAACACCTCAGCCATGCCACATCTCCCTGCCTAGGAAACAAACAAATAACACAGACACAGGCAGGCAGGAGCATGACAGAGCACATGGGAAGAGTTCCAGGGAAAGGGAAAACATGAGTGAGGTGTTGTCTGACCTGAGGGGATAGAAACTGAGGCACTTGAGCACGAAGACTAGGCTGGGATGAATTAAGAGGTTGCACTGGCGGTTGCTGCGGCTGTTGCATGGTCCTGGCTTGTGCTGCTCCGCTATTGCCAAACATACCCAGATTGCCACTCGGTATCTGCAGCAGGACAACAGTGACACAGGCACTTAGTGACACAACCTGGGTGCTACTTGTCTGGGCAGGCTTTATTCTTAGTGATTATGACAGGCAGGAATCAAGAGACCAGCACATACAAAGTTTAGCACTGCCGTGTACCCAACATCCTAAACCCCTAAACCTTTGTACAGTTGCCTGGACAAAAAGCAGCTGAAGTTGAAGATGGTTTTTATAAGGATGCAGGACCCTAGAGGGTCACAAGATGAACAATCGAAAGTGCTTGCCAAAAATGTTTATATTTGTATAGCAAAGGACAGGAGAATGGAGGCATTAAACTCACAGTAACCCCATCCTCCAGCTGGCTAAGCAGTTTTTTTACTTAGTCATTTTATAAAGCTACTGATAATGGACATGCTATTAGTGGAGACTGCTTTGGAAAGCTGTGCTTAATGGGCTGTAAGTGCTGGACAAGTATTGCCTTAAAAAACTGACTTTAAAAGAATATACATAATAAAGAGCCACAACAGAATGATGAATTTTTTCTGTGTTGTTATTTCATATCTTTGCTGGGACTTCAGTTTGATGACAAAAATAACCTTGTCATAATCAACAGTACTTACTGGCTTCTCACTCTCATGGTGGTTTTCAGTTTTCACCCCCTTTCATCTCCTCTCCTTTTCTTTCCCTCTCACCTGTTCTACACAGGGGCCAAAACACCCCCTTAACTCAATGCTCTACCTGACCCAGGTGCTGGAAGCTCAGTTTCTTTCTTGCCACCTGTTAAAACTCTGAGATGCCTTGACACTTGGAACAGGAATAAAGAAGCCCCCATGACATCACAGAATATTTATACCAGCCAGGAAAGATGAATTAGAGCAATCTCACTGCCTTACAGTCTGGGACAATTAGCAATGCCTCAAAAAAAGAGATTTCTTATCAATGAAGGCAGAGCCACATCAGGGTTCAGGGGTGTAAATCCACAACACTACAGTCTCTTCTGGATGGATATGTGTCATCAGCAGGCTAATTACAACTACACTGCTTTTTATGTCCTGTAAGGTGAAACATTTACACAGCAGGCAGCTCCTCTCTGATATTTCACATGAACAAAGCTGTTGCACCTCCAGCTTAAACCTGTTTTTCCTGGGGAAAGAGGCTGACAGGCACTAGCAGCTACTCCAAGAGAGCCAAATTCCCCTCGGCATCTCCCCCAACAGCCTTACCTGTCTAGAAGAATTCAAGTTTTGCATGCCCAGCCCTGAGGCAATCCCGCCCAGGGTCTGATTAGGGAGTGCACTGTTTGAAAGGGGGAGCTTCAGGCTTGGTGAAGGCAAAAATGGTGAAGTAGTGGGCTCTTCCACTAGGCCGCCATCCTGATTGGAGAAAGAAAGGGTGAGCTGTGTGCATGCCAGGAGCCCACAGCACAAACCAGAGTCCCATGGAGGCACAGGAGGGTGAGGATGAGTAAAAAGAGATACATAAAAAAAGGGATGAATAGCAGGGAATGGAAAGCATGGAGTGAAGGGAGAAGAAAGAGAGAAACAGGATTAAGGTACTGGTTTTGGTAATTTTGTTGTACTTAATCCCCCAAATGCACAATCACCCTCACCCACCTTTCCAGAGGAAAGGAAGGATTTTAGCAGCTGATTGCAGAGCTATCATGTGGCCATTGCCTCCTCCCCACTTAGGTTTTCTCCTTTCTTCACCAGACTGAAAGGTGGAAAGGGAGAGGCCCAGCACATTTCAGGGAAGCCCCTCTGTCTGTCTGGAAAGCTCCAGACATAACCCAGCACTTTAACAAACCCAAAACTTGGGAAAGGCCACATCAGCTTATTTGACACTAGTCTGGATTTGGTTCCACATCATAGCTCTGCTCTTAAAAAAGCATTTTTGCATTAATCCCCTTTCCTAACTGAGACACATGAGCCTCTTTTAATATTCACACAGCGCTGAGTTATTAATACCCCACTCTGAAACATTACACTGCAAGGCAGCCAATGAACACAAACCATCAACCCCAGAAATGACAATATCAGCTGGGCAGCCTTCCTGAACATCCCCAGGAGGAGGCAGATTTTAGCAAGGCAGGAGGAGCCCTCTCTGCTAACTGGGCTGTGAGGAACCACAGCTGAGCGTGGATCTGATGCACAGGAGGCAGCCCCCACAGGGGGCAAACAGCAAGGCAGAAAATAAAATAAATTAGAGCACCCCCAATCAAACAGGTAGATCTCTGCTCGTGTTTCAGTGGGGCACCGAGTTCTGTCTCAAACTGTGCTTTGATGTCTGGGAAGCCTGGGGTAAGAATGATCAAATAACACTGTGTACAAAGTAGGGCTCCAAAAAAACAGGCAGAGAGAAAAAGCTTTAATTTGCAATGTGCTGGGTTGGTGCTTTTCAGGCAGTATGATCATTGTAAGGAAAAGCTTTTTAAAGAGGTGAGGAGCTTTATTTCAACCAATAAATTCAATGTCCCAGAAGACTGTGAGATACTGGTGAACCTCCTTTGTTGAAAAAGAAGCCCAGTCTGCTTACCACATACCCAAACAGATGACCTAATGCAGCAAGCATGCTCAGTGAATTATATGTTTTAAGTTAATCCTGAAAAATGCATTTTCTACAGCTCTCCTTTGATGCAAAGGAAAAGTTTCTTTACTATCAGGCAAAGTGACACTTGACATCCTATCTGACTATCCTGAGGGGGACACTGACATTTTCTAATGATATCCCCAAGGCCTTTCAGCTTGAGATATTTTACATTCTACTGGACATCAGTCACACTCCACAAACAACTGCAGCTTGCATGACAGTAACAGGTTCAAGGATTTCTCTTTAGATCACAGACACATGTTTACAATTCTACCCTTCCCCCTTCAAAGTGAAAATAATTTCAAGCTTGGTGCTTGCTCTCCCCTTCAGATGCCATTGTTCCCTATGTGAACAGACCTACTGACCATGAAAAACCCTCCCTGCCCCCCAAACTTATTCAAGTCTTGCCTTAGTGACATTATTTTTTCTCAATTTGGAAATAGGCAGTGCCAAGGATGGTGAAGGACACACTGGAGACTCAGGCATTTCATTTCCAGACTCCTTCACAAGTGTGTTCCTTGGCTGAATTGTAGCAAATGGCTTTGTGTGGGTCCCTAACATTTTATTCATATTCATCTGGTTCTATTTTATTTAATTTGAACTTGTTGCAGTGTGCTGCACAAATCTGTGCTCTATAACTGAACTAAAATCAATTCATTTAACATGAAGTATTTTAGTTGGTCAAATTAAAGCACCTTTTAGCATTTTCAAACCAGACTAGAGGACAATTTTACTGCTCACAGTGGTTTCTGACCCATTATTTCTCAGGATCCTTTATGTAATAATTGTTTCCTGAAGAACAATCTTTTCTACCTAACCTTTCCTCTTCAGTGATTTTCTTACAAATTTATGTTACACTTCTTCCTCAGGCTACTCAATTAAAAATTGAATCATCACATTAATGCTCAATCCAGCACTGCTTTTAACTTTTTTGAAGGGATTTGGCACACCCATAAAATCCTACCGGTAGCAGTGTTTCCTACTTCAGTTACCTAACACAAAGCATCACACTGGTGTTTCTGAGGATTTTGGGAAGTCTCTCACAATAGTCTCACATATCAAAGGTGACAGAATGCAAGTGGAATTACTCAAAGGTTTTTAGTCCTATGAGATATGGACAATTTAGCAGAGGATGCCTGGACACTTTGGCAGTCACCTGCCAACAACTGCCACTTCATGAATCAAAATGTCTCAACAGGTAGATGAGAGGCTGATGAATCTGCCAGAGCTCTTTGTATAAAGTCAGTTACAGAAGTAGCTGGCAGAAAATACACACTGACATCTTAAAAAAAAAGATTGAAATTAAAAAATCCTTTCCTAAAAGAGGAAGTTAAAGTAATAAAATGTCATCTAAAATAAAGTTATCTTCAAATCAAACAGGAATTAGGCAAAAGAAACCTGGAGGAAATGCAATAGTCAAAGAAGTGCTCATCATACAAGGGGTGATGAAAATGGTTTCAGTCATTGGATCACAAGTGGCTGAGATGAAGCAAAGAAGAATTTAGAAGAAAACTTTAAAATCCTAGTGATCATTATCTAATTGTGACATCTAAAAAAGTTTCTCTTCTCTTCTTCTATTAACACAATATTCTCCTTATTGTCCCAAAGATGAAAACCAATCACAGTCCCCAGAGATTACTGAGCTCAGAATGCGAAGGGTGAGGCTGAAAAAACCCAACAAACACTATGTTCAAATCAGAAACAAGGAACAGGGCTAGTCAGAAGATTTTTGCAAGATTTTTTGGATGCTGAGAGGTATCAAGGCTCAAAGACCTGGATTTTCCAGTAGGTAGAGCAGAGGAGCTGATCACTGACTATGAGGGATGGGGAAAAGGACACTTCATTTGCAAGGTGAGAATTTCAGAGTCCCAAACCAAACTCTATATTTGGAAAAAAACATCCCTTCTCTAGGCTTATTTCTGGTATTTTAAGGATGTTTCCAGGAAAATCTGACATGTTTTTCTTACAAATCTGATGGCTCCAGAAGGCACCAGGTAACATCTTCAGGCAAACCTGACACCTAAGCACAGCATGCCTGCCACCAAGTGTGACATAATGTGGTTGAGATCACGTATCAGGGCTGCATCTTTATTCTCTCAAGGCCACTGGATATTCTCCCTTGTCCTTTTATGGTGCTACAGGTCAAGATAACATCCTGAGGAATAATAAATTAACAAAGCACTGAGTGCTGAAGATTGACTCGGTGTGACATGGAATAAAGAGCACCTGCAGCAAGCAGAGAAAGCAAACACTCAAAGGTGATGTTGAATTGCACAGACCACTCCTGATGCAGAGAGAACAGGGAGTTCACTGGGTCCACAGGCAAATGTCAGGGTTGGAAATTTTCCCTCCTCAAATATACAAAGTTAAAAAAATATGAAGTGCTGGCTTTAGCTGTTTAGAGAAAAATGCTGGTGTCTCAATGCAGGTGAGCTGAGAGTGGTAACAATGAGCACACCACCCTAAATTACAAATTCGTGGAGCTGAACCTTGCAGAACTTATTGAAGACTCAACAAAAGGATGATGAGTTGATAAAGCAGTAAGTAAAACAAGGAATGCTGGCTGGAGTGCTCTGTCCAGCTGTGTGGAGAGCTTGTTCCTTACCAAAAGGATGACCTAAAGAGAAACAAGACAGCTCCAGACTCATACCCTGAAACAGTACCTCAAAGGGCAAAAAGGTTTTGGAGGAATTGCTTAACTAGCATGAGCTGTAAATCTGGAAAGAATTTCTTTGGAGGAATAAAAAGTCTGTGTTCTTAGAGCAGAAACTATATTTATTTAATTCACTAAGCAAGTTGCTCAACACTGTGATAGCTAACAAATACAGTGTGGGATTATTTCCTTTGTTAGAGCCAAGTCACTGTGACAGATTATGCCTAGACTGATAGATTTTACTTACTGTATGAATATTAATGATTTTAGTACTCCCTTCTCAATAGTTGTGTTTAACATATGTTTCCAGAATTATGCATCATGCTGCACATAATGCACCTCTCTGTCTGGCAAGAATTCCACTGCTGAAGGTATTGTTATCCAAGAAAAGGAAAGGCTAACTGGCATGCATGCATCTTTTGTGGCCTTCAATTAACACATTCATTAAAGTCTGCCATGGCAAAGAATGAGCTTTATATGAGTGGATTTCATTACTGCCTCACACCCTGTACACAGCTCATGTGAGATGAATTGGTTTCAGCACAGTTTGTCAAAAGCACTGATTTCTGTGGTCAGAATCCTCCACCACCCATCTATCTGTATGAACCTTTATATAACCTGTGAAATACAGAATAACATCTGAGATTCTTCTTACTTGTCAATAATTTTCAGGGGGATTCTTAGGTGATTTGGTAAGTTCCTCCAGGATTTTCTGTCAAGGCTGTAAATCTCATTTCCTACTGAAGATTTGGGTCCCTTTTTCATATATTCTTTTCTTTAGTCACTTTGAATCCTGGACATCACAAACTACTGGAGCCTTTTTCCTCAGTCATTAAACAGTGCTGGAAAATTTGTCATATGTGGTCACAGAAAGGGAAGCTCATTGGAGAAGCTATTTATGAGATGTAGAGATGTAGCACAAATACCTGAACTCCTCCTTTGTATTTAAGCACTGAAATTTCACTGAAATTTCTAAGAAGCTCAAGACTAAAAGAAGAGAAATTAAGAGCCTAATTCTTGGAAGATTTTGAACCCCTCCTTCATATTTAGGTACTGAACTTCCACTGAAATTTTTAAGAAGCTCAAAACTAAAAGAAGAGAAATTAAGAGCCTACTTCTTGGAAGATTTTGGCCTTGGTCCTGCCTGATTGTGAATTTGGGCAAGGGTCACTGACTGCACTCTCACAGATAGCTGTGGTTAGTATTTTTGCTCTTTTTTTCCCCCCATTTCTAGTTCCACTGTGTTACTGATTCCTTAGCAAGTTTTCAAGTGTAAAACTGGGGATGACCATTCTTTCTTTCTATCTGAGAATCAAATAATTTCTCCTTTCCACGAGAACTGAATTCCCCACAAAACTGAACAAATACAAGAAAAATAACAAAACCACATCCATCACACTTCTTTCTACGCTTTCTAAGCAGACAGTGAAAATCATCATCATTTTTACAGTGTGCACACTCTGACTTGTGCACCACGTTCCTGCTGCTGAGCTCACCTTGTCAAGGAAGGTGGGGCGGTCCATGGAAGACTCTTTGGAGATTGGTGGTGGGCGGCAGCCAAGGGGTTTGGTGACCATTCCATTATAGTCGGTCACTCCCATTCCACGCTTGTCCATTTCCACCTTCTTTTCCAGCAGAGCACCTGCACAGAAAAGGGAAATAGATTGGCAAAGGTGAGGCAGAGAGAGTAAAGTTGCCACCAGCAGTTCAGAGAAATTCATCTTGCTTACAAAAGCAGGCAAGAAAAGAAATATTTTCCAATTAATCTGAGTATAATCAAATGCTTATAATCATGCAGGGTTCCCGTGTTGCTTTAAAGACAAGAAAGTTACTTACACAGATACTTACTCATGGCCTGATCAAGATTCATACTGTTGCTCTTCAAGGCCTCTTCCGCTGGCTCTCTCTGTCAAAAACAGGAATTATGTTAAGAGGAAAAGCAATCACATTTATGTGATTTCAAAGTAACCTGAGAAAACAGGCACAACTCTTAAATACTGGGCTTAATGTTTACTCAGCAGCCTAAATAATGTCTGTGTGTGTTTTCTTCCTGCTTTCAACAATTCTCCCAATTCAGGTATTTCAGTTTGTCAAGGAAGTACTGGCTCTACAAGGTGAAACACATTGTTCTGTTTAAACATCTTCCTGTTTTCCACGAACAACTCAAATATCACAATGATATGACTTTCTCTAAGAAACAACCCAGCTATACTCTCATTTCACCTGTTTAATGAAAAAAGAGGAATGGGAAGGGATTATTACTGCACTTCAAAGTAATACCTGTTGTTATAAAACTATGAACTTCAAAATCTTATCCCAGTTCATCTCAGAGCATTGAATAGGTTTAGAGCAGATTTCTGAAATCACAGTATGTGTCTAAATGCAGGTCAGAGCTACTTCCTGGCCTGGAGAGTGAAGATCTTGGTGTAGCTACAGTCTGAAACAGCCACAGTCAGAAGTACAAACTAAAAGCTAAGGCACAGTGTGCTGGCTGAGCACTACTCACAGGGAAGCCCATGTCTGTGAGCTGTTTTATCAGACGGTTCATGATCCAGGCCTCATCCTGCTTGCTAGATGTCTTCATGCCCTTAGTAAATAAATGGGAGATTCCATTAATGGGCTGCTTGCCACGTTCATTGTAGTGAGATGTACATAAAAGAAATGGTAAGTGGTTTTTATTAATAGCACATGCTACTGAAAGATGTATTAGTACATTAATTCAGAAAGTATTGAAGAACCCTCCGAGCAACGCGACTACGATTCTCTTCCCCCAAAAGTGTAAAAATTTATCTCAGCTGAATAGGTGTTCAGAGTACTATTTAGTATTTGATTTGCTGGCCACTGAATTAAAGCCACCTTTGAATTTACATATTTCATTTTAATCCTTGGCAGAAAAATATAACGAAATAAAGCTGAAATAGTACAACACTTCCTGAAAAACATTCCCAAAAACAAGTTTGCAACCTTGAAGTTAAGAATGTTACTCAGTGTATTTTCTTAAAAACAAACAAGAGCGTCTAGATAAACACCTTTAAAAGATCTTTGTGCAGCTTTTCTATCACAATATCCTTAAGAAGTCTCTTCTTTTCAGTTCTCCAGAAAGTACCAAGGGACAAGCGCGGATTTGTTTTGGGCTGCGGACAGTACAAGAAACAACCATACTTGATCAAATCACCGGCCTAACTGTTGGCTAATGGATTAACAAACAAAGTGGCTAAATGCATTCCCAATTCCTTTAAGTTACAGCCTGGCCTTGTCCTGAAATAAAGACTGTGCAATGGAAAATTTCCTCACACAATTGTCTACGTTCTCGGTTGAGTGCAGCATTAACACAAGTTCACTTTGTTCTCACACACACACACACCGTCCTCACAAATAGAAATCAGCTTTTTGTGTTAAACAGCTCCATCACAATGTTTGCTTTTCCACCACCATGGGAAGTGTCTGAAAGCCCCCTTAACACCTTCTTCTCTTTCTGTTAATACATTATCATTCTTTAGAATACATGGAAGTTTATAAAACTTAGAGAAAACAAAAGCAACAACAACAAAACTCCCGAAGCATCTGACATGCCTAAATTCAAAGATCACCCATTTTCCCCTGGAAACAAGGTAGGCTGTACTTGAACCACTGTAGTGGCAAGCTGTGCTTGTGTTCAGGTGTCAGAGGTTTAATATCAGGTGTAATGCACCAGCAAATTTGTGACAACTTATTCTACAAACGTTACACTAATTCCACTCTTGCTAGAGAGTGTCTTTATTTTTGTCTTACCTTTTGAAGTCCTTTCTTCGGGGCATTCCCCCAGGAATTACAGGAGGAGCTGCTCTCTTGTGAAGCAGTATTATTCCACATATCTCCTTCTTCATCTTCCCACTGACTAGTACTGAGATTCACATCATCCCCACCACTGCCCCAGCCTTCTTGCATAGATTTTGAAGCTGGAGGAAAAGTGGGAGAAGAAAAATATTATTCGGGTTCCTGCAAATTTCACAGAAGTAGTCTTTTGTGCCACATCCAGTGTGCTAATGAGCATTTTCAAGAGATAAAGAGGTTCATCAAATAGCTTAATTGGCATTAGAATTATAAGAATGTCTTCTTTGAACCTAGAAAAAAAAGGTAAGTTCTCTAAATACTCAGAGAAGAAAACATCCAGCAACTTCCAAGTCCTGCTTTTCCCAGAACCAGTAGGAACTGTGGTCATGGCCACTCCACTCTCCCAGCAACAAGGAACCAAAGCAGGAGCACACATTTGTTAAGTGCTATTTTGCTTTCAATGAATCTCACCATTTTACCTACCACATTCTTCATGAACAAACTAGATTTCTAAGTCATTAATGCTCAGACACTCATTCCCATCTTGAAGAAAGGAGAATCTGAAAGGAGTTTGTGGGCTGCAGGAAACGCTTCACATTCAGTGATGAGGTTGTATCACCTCAGTCTGTTTTATTCTGTTTACTCTGTTTAAAGCTGGGATTACTCATCTTAAGAGCTCTCACTCACCCTTTTATGTTTTCTGGGAATTCTAACTACGTCTCACTATGGTATTTTGCAGGAGTGAATCTCTAAGCAATCTGCACAGCCAAGAGGAGAGTCTAAAGCAATCACAGTGGCCCTCAGGACATTCAGAGATGGAGGAGATTTATTAAATACCACGAGTTAGGAATCACGAAGCAGGAAGTTGTTCAGGATGTTCCTGAACCTGGCAACAGTTTTAATGGCTGAAGAAAACACCCACTCACTCAATTTAACACAACATGAGGTTGTTATCATTAGTGGTTCTCAAGTGTTGCTTTTCCTACCAGAATCAATTCTATCTTGACTGTTCTCCACTGCTTCTCATCCCAATACAGGTTTTTTTTAGACACCAAGGCTTTAAGTCCTAGTCATGTTCTTCTGCAGTTTCACAGTTTCCTGCACCTCTGCCATGCTGCTTTCCAAACACACAAAACTACTCTCCTTTAAATTTCCAGATGGATGCACCATATTCATATTTTTGAATTAACTGGGTATTTGGATTAACATGGCCTTGTGACAGCTAACACAGTTTTGAGAATGAAATCACCAAGGCTGCCTGTGACTGAAATGCAGAGAAGAGCAGAAGTGGCAGAAACAAACCCCCTCCCCTGCCAGGACAGTGGCAGCCCTGTGTGTACCTGGTTTGCACAGTGCTGGGGCAGCAGCTGGAGCATTTGTTCTTCCATAGGTCCCTGCAGGCTCGGCAGGATTCTCTCCCCACCCGGTCCCACTGCTGGGGGGCTTCCCCCAGGCTGAAGTGCCATTATCAACTGCAGCAGAAGGGGAGGAAGGCTCTCCCCAGGAAGCTTCACTCTTGGTGTGGACAGCAGGCATCTCTCCCCAGCCTGCTGGAGCAAGGCAAGGAGAACAGTGATGAGAGGAAAGGTTTTTTCATCAAATAATTAAAAAAAAGTTGGAATTTTGCTCATGAGTTTCTCTGGAAAGAGCATGAACCAGTAAGTACATACAGTGACTGTAGTTAAGTGTGTTTAAAAAAAATCCCTTAAATTTGGTTTTAAGAGTTTTTTCTTAATTCAATACTAATGCCAAGGTGTCAACACAGAAAGAGGGTTTTTCTCCACAGCCAGGAGCAACCAGGCTGCCAAGTGAGCACCACACTGGTTCCAAGGAGCAGCTGCTCCCACCTGCCCAGGGCCAGAATTCCAGAGACCAAGACCCCAGTCTGACCTGGGCCTTGCTCCACAGAAAGATCTTAACCAATTTTAATTCCTTTTCACTGTTTACAAATTATAAAATCTCTTTTCTCATGCCCTGGCAATAAGATGCCGTTTGACTGTTCCCACTTTGAGTGAAGATTATCTGTGCTGAATGTATTCCTTAAAGCTTTTATTATAGCTCATGGTTACCTACCTATCCCTCATCACTGACCCTCTACATTATAATAAATATTATTTTAAGGGAAATTAATCAAGACTGCAATGAGAATCCATAATCAAACCACAGGGAATGGCAGGTAGAAGCCATTGTTTTCCTCCAAAGCATTACATGAACTCACTGAAGACGTAAGCTACTCCGAAGAAACAGCTTTAGTCTGGCTGGCCTTGAATGTAATACTCTTAAATCCATCTGACAGGATTTTAGCCCTGCAGCTGAACGTGGCAGCAGCAGCCACAGGGCTCCTGAGCCTACAGAGCAACCTGACCAACACAGCAAAGGGGTAAACTGAATTTACAGCCATTGTTACCAGAGATTTTCTGGAGAGAGGACTTGGATCACAGGTGGAGTTCAAGGTACTTTGTAAACAAGCACAAAGAGAGGCACAACAAGCAAGAAAACAAAATTCTTACAGATACCTGACACTAACCTATTTTTCTACAATTGTAAATAAAACTACATCCCATTACATGACAGCTGAGATCTTCACAAATATTGTAGAATTCAGTCTGCTTAAAAATTCCACTGGTAATTAGGCTGCTAAATTAGGAACTTGTTCCCTTTTTATTGGAGATGAATGTTATTAAGATGAGTATTTTCTAAGTGAATGACCAGATGCTGCTTTGCCACAGCATTATTTCCTTTTTTTGCTCCACAATGGCATCTGTAACAATACTCTGGAAAGGTTTCAAAAAGCAGGAACAACATTTTCTCCACAAATTGACACCCAGAATAGGTAGGCAATGGCAGGGGAGTGTCTAACAGTTCCTTGAAATACACTGAAATAACCAAACATAATGGTTCACTGAGCAACAAGTCCTTGTAGAACTCACTGAATTCCACAGAATTCCCCTTACCAGAAACTGCAGCAGCATCCATTGCCAATAACAACTCAAACACTGCCTGGCAGAGAAAACAATCAAATAAATGGGCCCAGAGCTGTGCATTGCTCCCATGTTCCTGCACTATATATTTATTTTAGGCTCTATTCCTTACAGCAGCTCTCAGACACTGATGCAAGTGCAGATGGCACAGTGGGTGCCAAATTCTCCACTGGTGTGTCGCAGCTTCAGAAAACTCCTTCTCTACCAGCAAGAGGCACTGAATTTAAAGAGAGCTCCTGAAACAACTCAAAATGTCACAGTTTCATTCAAGTTATTTCCATTTGAAACAAAAATGCCATGGTTTAGGCTCGATCAATGTACCTCACATTTCTGGTTATTTTAAGGTGTGTAAAGAAGATAAACTGGCAGATCCACAGATGTACCTAAATGAACCTGTACTTAACATGACAGCTGCCTTGGTGTTGTACCTGAAATGCTTATTTCAAGGTTTCTGCTTGTATTTTCAAACCAACTTTATTTAAAGGAGGCTTTATTTGAGTTTCTGCCTCACTACTCAGGAGGCAACTGGCAGACAACTGTGAGTATTAAATCATATTGGCAGCTGAAAAAGATTAACTGCAGGCAAATGAAACACAAAACAAAACATCTCCACAACACCACCCAGACTGCAAACAGGGACAGTGCACAGTATTAACATCCCCCTGACTTCATGCAACCTCTACTGGAAACTCTACCTAATTCAATTTAGGAAATCATCCTTAAAACACAATTTATACATTAAAAAGCCAAAGTGTGCCATGCTATAGAGTAAAAACCTCAAAAAAACCCCAGTTCCTCTGTTGGCCTTAGAAATTCAACAACTTCAACTAAAGGCCACAGATGTGTCATGTCCAAATTATTTTAAGTGCTTTTAAATGCACTGAGCAGGAAATAATATGGGATTACAAATAATGGGAGAGCCAGCCTTTACTAACAGAAAATAGTACAAGTGCATAAAAGCAAACAAAAGAAATCTACAAAAAGTTCTCCAAACTATCTTAACAGATAAAATTAAGTGCAGGAAATTAGTAAATAAAATCTGAAGGCTGCTGGAAAAATAACCTGTGCACTGCAAGAATTACCCTGTCTGTAAATTCTGGAGCACTTCTCAATTGCAAACCTGTTTCCCCTCTGAGTAAATACTGCTGTCCCAGTGCTACTGTCTCTGTGCTATCTTCCTCTGACTCCAAATGATTCTGGTTTAGAAAGTTTAAAGGTGAACAAAATTACATTTTTGAATGAATGATGAAAAACTCCCCATGGCTGTTGGGAAGGCAAACCAAGATCTTTGAGCAGTCTCAAAACCTGAACCTCCCAAACATTTTCAA
This sequence comes from Geospiza fortis, assembly GCF_000277835.1. Classification (NCBI taxonomy): domain Eukaryota; kingdom Metazoa; phylum Chordata; class Aves; order Passeriformes; family Thraupidae; genus Geospiza; species Geospiza fortis. The sequence continues at coordinate 1,382,009 of NW_005054370.1, read as the reverse complement.
AAGTTCTGCTTGGAGAAAACTTCCTATTTTCTGATGGAAATTATACAGATTTAGTCTGTCCTGGTAAAAAGCTCCTTAAAACCCACCCAGATCTGCACAAATGTTGTTTCACAACAGAACACGCTCCATTTAAATGCTTCTTTGGCAAGAAAGTGAGGTTTTAGTACTGAAGTTTTTAAACATTGTTAGAATTGCAAGAAATGAAAAGATCCCAGTAAGTAATAAACATGGACACATTGGCAGAGCTTTGTTTTCTAGAAATAAAAACATAATTAACATTGGGCCACAGCCAACAGGAAATCCTCAAGGGAAAGTGAAATGTTAACTAAGCTGTGGCAGGATGCAGTTGTTTTCCCTCAAAATAACCCTATAGCTATTTGGATGGCAGAAATTGTTTTCTTTCAAGTTGTTGGTCCGTGATAAATACCAGAGCACATGAGCACAATACAGGCAAACCAAAATATTAGAACCTTATATAGATATAAAAGAAAATATTAGGCAGAAAAGAGGTTGTTTACTAATTACACACTAATTATTCTGGGTTTTATATATATACATTTAAGAGCCATCTACAAGCTTTAATCTTTCAAATTCTCATTTTCCAGAAGGGATTCCAGCTCCTCACTGAGCATTCAGAAAGCTCTAATTTGGGTTTCAGCAGTGACATCACCCTTGTGTGAAAATCGAGGGCAGCTCTCTCAGCATCACTTGGCTGCCCCCCAAAACCTGGCTATTCATGGGCTGAGCACCCACCAGAGGGTTTTAGGTTTTCACATGAGCACCCTAAAGGAGCCCAAAGCTGAGCTGCTTTCAAATCCATTCTGATGGAAGTTCAAAGTAAGAAAAACACTGCCATGTGAGCTGCCACTTAGTGGCACAGGATTATTAAAAGGAGATGTTTGGAGCTTTCAGAACTTAGACCCAGTTCAGGTTTTTAAAACTTAAGCTCCTCACTCTCTAGTAACCACAAAGACCTTAATTTGTGACCTACAATCCCCACAGGGAAGCCTGTGTTATCTTCTGCTGTTTCTTTCCTCAGCTGGAGGATGCTGGAACCCTGCCAGGCTCTCCTATGTAATGAGCAGGAAAGCATCAAGCCCACTCCTCAGCACTTGGAGGGAGGATCTGATGCTGTCTGGGAACCAAAAATCTCTTTAAATCATTTCTGTTTGCAAAACCATTTCTCATTTCTTATTCCCTTCATATCAAAGCTGCATGAGTTAGAAATACTAGGAAGAATTATGCACAAGTAATTTTGATTAAACCCCAATCTAACCCACCAGCTTTCTGCCCCTCTTTCTAAGTAATTCACCAGTACGTTAAGAATAAGCTCCTATAACCACTAAGGACTGTATCTATCACATTATCTATTTCTTCCCCCCTCTTTTTTTCCTCTTCTTTTCCAATGGAAAATGAAACTCCTTAGAGCATTCTTCATTTTCACCAAGTGTTTACCAACATCTGCTTCCCATCAATGGTTTTTAAGTTCTGCCTTCAAAGGATCTGGAGAACTTCTGGGGATGGGTGACAACTTGAATAACAAGACTGTAACTTGGCCTCTATTTCCAAACTAATAAAGGATACACTCCAATCCCAAAAGGAACTGTTAATCCTTTGTGAACTCCTAACTAGGGCTGTGCAGCAGAATTAAAATCCACTTCTTTGCCTGCAGGACGTGTGACTGTGACAATTTCCATCTGCCAACTCCTCCCTACTTATACAGGAATGGAATCCATGATTCCTTATTCATTATATTCCCTGAAAGTGACTGGCAGAGCTTGTCATGACCCATGCATGTGACAAAATGCCCATGGTAACTACAGAGTTCAAGAGTTGCAGGATTTTAGATGAGCATGCACTGTAGCACGGGCTCTAATAACACAATCATGCTTTCCATGGAAAAGAACTGCTGCTGGATGAACTTTGCTTGTGGATTGCAGAAGTCTCCTGCTGACAGGATTCTCTGCAGAGGCTGCAAACGCACAGCCAAGTGGAGAGGGGATTGGAGCAGGAAAAAGAGTTAAGCAGCACAAATCCAAAGTGCAGGGCCCTGTCTGCGTGGGAGGCAAGACACTCACTACTTGCTTGCCATGTTTTGGGTGATTTGTGGATGTTTCAGGTCTGTGTACATTTCCCCCAGAGCAGGAGGATGCTGCTGTGCAGCTGCCCTGTGCTGCCTGCCCTGGGAAAAGGGGGCTCCTGCCTGAAGGGGAGTCCCTGGGATCCATCCCTTGGAATAACACTGCTGCTTTGTATGGGAGATAAGCACAGGTCCCTCTCTGGCACAGCCACAAGCAAACACAGCAGAGCTCAAGACACAGGGACTGCTCTATGCTTCCATTCAGACAAAAATCCTTCCAAATATTTCCATGTTTGACTTTTATACTTGTACCATACCAAGAGTTGGTAATACACCTTTATATACACTGTACCCAGAATTGTTGAACTATACCAAGTATAAGGTTTAATTTATGCCTGCTACAACTTGATCTAAATTTTAACAACAGAACCATATTTTTAATTGTCTTCACTATTACTCATTTTGTCCTTTTCTTGCATGCTGACTTAAATATATTCTGAGAGCTGGCTTTGCTTATCTCAGAAAATTAAAAAAAAATAAAGGAGAAGATCAAAGATTTGCTTATCTTAAAAGATCTTAGAATCTTTCTAGCTCACATTTTTCAAGAAGCCCAACACTCACTTGAACCTGGTTGGGGGGCAGCTTGAGCAGGCTGGTTACGTGTTCATAGGCAGCTTTCTGAATATGTAAACAAATTGCTTCAAAGAAACCCTTTGCTGCTGTTCATGCTCCAAAGGAATCACTGCAGATTAACACCAGCTTTTAAATTCCATTTTCAAAATCTGAAGGGCTCACGACCGTTAAGTTTTCCTCTATAAGGTGGTAATTATTTGAATAACGTTAACAATGCATTGCTGTGTATGAACAGTTTCACAAGCATCAAAGTAATCCTCAAAAAATCACCTTAATGAAAAACAAAACCTCACCTAAACCCAACCAAAAATCCACTTTCCTGATACTTCCATTACAATTCAGGAATCTGAATTCTTGTTTCATGGGTAAAGTTTTAAATATTGATTAAATAAGGTAGTCACATATGTTGGGCTGACCAAGAACAAAGCCATTTAAAGATTTCTGCTTCTGGAGCACGTTATTTCATTAAAATAGGTACCCTCTACTGTTAACATATTTGACCAGAGTGGGGAACCTAAGACTATTTTTATACAGACATTAAAGCAAATGTGAAACATTCCAAAACATCAAAGAGAAAAAGGATGGGAATAGAGAACAAATCCCACTTGGAGAAGAAAAGTGGTTAAAAAGTCAGTACTTAGCCATGACCACGATGAAACAAAAACCTGGAAACAAAACTCAGATGGAGAATTTGAAAGAGTAGTGCATGATTACATTTTTTTGGAGAGGTCTGCGGTCATGATATAGATACAGGCTGCTAGTGTAACCTTCATTTAAATACCTCTCTTTTAAGCATTTTCCCATTTTTTATGCATTTTCAGTCCTTGCTGCTGGTCTACAACAGACCTTGCCTTTGATTAGAAAAATTCCTAAATGCCTAAAACCTTGTCTTTGAAACACAACTGAAGTTAGAATAACCTAACTTCAGCCACCCTGAATATTAACACCTAGAATCAGTCCTGCTTTTTGAGAACCACACAAAATCCAGGATGCTGCCTGTGCCTGACCCCTGAGAAGAGAACCACTTCTTCATAAAAGACAACAAGCTGGACAGAGAAACAGCAGCAGCCTAAATTCATGCAATTGTTAACAAACATCTGTTGCCAAGAGATGTTTTGCAGAAAAGAAACAGATGCAGACTGTCTAAACACGCCGAGCCTGCGCAGTGGGGACAGCAGACAAATAACAAGAAAGGTTTGCCAAAATTCCCAAGCCTCTCAAATGGCTGAATTAAAAGGTGTTAAATAACTGTGGAAGAGGTGTTACAATGAACATGGATCCACAATCTAAAACCTACCACGGTATTGACCAAATATTGTTTCAAGCCTTTCTTACATTCATTTCAGATTATGGAAATTTGTGTCAGATTCCATGGGTTCTGTCCTCAAGACAAGACAGCTTCAGAGTAAAGGAATAAATATATTCTGGACATAAACACAGGATTTCTACCCAACACACCAACAGGACAGACAGCATTCAGCAACTGGTACTGGTATAAAGCACCTCTTAAATCTATTTTATGAAATATTTCACAAAACTGTTGCCATACCTGGGCCAAGCAGCGGGGACCGGTTCGGCTGGGCACTTGACTGGTGCGATGGCTGAGGTTCAACCATGTTGGTGTTGATAATGGTGCTAGTGGTGGTGGTGTTGGTTGTGGTACTGCTCTGAATTATAGGATTATTTCTATCCCACATGTTTACAGTCTTGTTGTTGTTGTAATTTGGGTCGCCCCAAGCTGAGGTACCATCATCGATTTCCATCTTGCGGCGAATGGACGGTGGAGATGGCTCTTCCCAGCCAGTTGCCTCACAGTTCTCTTTTTGTTTGGCTGGCACTGGCCCACCAACCCACCCTGACCCCGTCTGTTTTACAGAAGCAGCTCCTCCCCAGTTACTCACATTGTTGTCCTGGGGTTTATTAGCCCAATTTTGTTGGGGGCCTGGCTTTAAAGATTCCCCCCAACTTGTACCTGTATTAGCCTTGCTGTTTGTGCCATTCCCCCACCCACTGGTCCCAGACTTTGTGGAATCATTCCAGCCAGACCCCGATCTATTGTCAGAATCCCATCCAGATCCATTCTTCTTCCCATCACCCAAGTGTCCAGGAGCAGATGATGAATCTGTCCAGTCTCCACCTCCTGAAGTCCAGCTTGGATTTGATTTCTGTCCATCTCCCCAGTTTTGAGATTTGGGTTTCTGAGGTTCACCCCAGGTAGGTGATTTGTCCTCCTGATTTGCGGTCCCACTCCAAGTGTGGCCGCTTTTGGCAGCAGCAGCATTATTAACAGTAGTAGAGCTTGCTGACTCTCCCCACCCCCCTGGGCCATTTGGTGCTTTGTTGTTATTGTCTCCCCAACCTGTATTTGTTGGAACAGCTGCCGGTGGAGAGTTGACCCACCCAGATACTGAAGAGGTATTTGTACTGTTCATGATGGACCCATCGTTCTTCCCCCCTGAGTTTGAAGATTGAGTAGCTGCACAACCCCAGGCCTCAGTTCCATTGTCATTCTTCCGTTCAGACCTTGGGGACTCTTCAAATTCCCAGGCAGTGTTTTGCTTCACAGGGGTCTGTCCCCACCCCGTATTGGACAGGACCCTGGGGTCAAGGTCATTTCTTGGCAACTGAACTTGCCCTTGGTCTATCATCCCTTTGTCTCTCCTCCTGCCCTCTCCAGCCCCCTCCCTCCCAGTACTGCCTTCATTTTGACTCCCACCGCTGTCGTTGCTTCCTTCACTAGCCGTGGTGCCAGATGCCGCAGCTTTGGCCCAAGAGTTCATTTGTTCATTGCCCTGCTGCATGGCAGGATTGGGACTGGTAACACTCGAGCTATCCCACCCTGTTGATCCTTTCCCATTGATGTCGCTATTGGAATGCTGGTTTGGGGGCTTGCCCCACTCGCCGTTGACGCCGTTGCTGGCGCTGCGGTTGGGGTGGCCCCAGGCTCCAGAATGCACACTGCCAACCCCGCCACCGCCCCTGCCCCAAGCCAGGACCCCAGGACCAGAGGGAGGCCCCGAGTCCCACGCGTTCGCTCCGTTTCCTTCCTTCTGCACAGCGCTGCTGGATCCGTTTTGTTTAGCACTTAATGCTGAGTTCACAGTGTCTCCATTCCCCTGACTGAACCCAGAATTGCTGTTTACTGTGGCAGGATTACCCGGGGACATCCCCCATACTGAACTGCCCATTCCTTCACCACTGCCCCCGCTGACTTGAGAAACCGCAGTCCCGTTAGCACCAGGAAGGCCTTGCAGGTGGGGCGGGATGATGGCCCCCATGCCCACGGCCATCCCCCAGTTCGGCAGTCCGTTTGTCTGCATTGCATTGATAGGGTTTGGTGAAGAGTTCATGGGGTTAGTGTTATTTGGTCCATCAGTGTTAAGGTTCTGAGGTTGTACGCTGAAAGACACATTCTGAGAAGTGGACGTTTGTGGTTCTGTGCTCTCTTGCGGCAGCAAGTTTCCCCAAGCACCTAAGGTGCCTGTTGGGTTCCCATTCTGGTTGCCCATGTTCTGACCTATGGCACTGACTGGACTGCAAATACTGGAAGGGTTGCCTGCTCCCACAGTTCCTTCATGTCCAAGTACAGGCCAGGCAGCTGGATTGGCATTAGGGTTAAGGTTAAGATTAATGCCAGCATTCGAGTTGGAAGCACCCCAGCAGTTCTGACTTCTACCGTCTCCCATCATGTTGTCCATCTTTCCATCCCCACCACTGGCAGAGCAGTGAGCTAGGCCAGAGCTGGAGCCCGCAGCCACCCCCCACACCCTGGCCGAGCTGCCGTTGCCGTTGGCTCCACCAGCTCCAAGGGCACTCTGGTTAGAAGTGCTTTGGACGAGTGCTCCGTTGGCGCCATTATTGCCATTAGTTTTCTTTGTATGTCCAGTGAAGTTGCCTTGGGCACTCCCTGTAGCCATGCTACTGTTCTCTGAGCCACAGTTGGAGGCAGAGTCAGTGTCTGTAGTACATTCTGAGGCAGACTCAGTCTCAGCTCCGGTAATGGAAGGCCACGCTTCCTTGTCAGTCCTGTCTATTATCACTTTATCCCAGCTGCAGTTGCCTTCACTCCTGAAAGCGGGCTGCTGTCCCCAGTGGGAATTCTCATAATGGTCTCCCAATCCACTGTGGCTGAGATCTGAAAGGATCCAAGGTTAAAAATGAGTCCACTGTTCAAGCACTGCAAAAGCCCTCTATTAAAAGCACTGTTTTACATCACTAGTTACAACACTACATTCTGCTAAAATTTAGAGTACATTCTCTAACATAATACAGCAATTTTCCTCACTACAATGGATGGAGCACGATGCTTTTATTAACTTCTTTGGGTTTTTTTTAATCTGACAAAACTCTCAATTAAAATAACTGAACAAATTCATTTTAGAACAGAGAAGTGTTTTGTAGCCCCCAGTGTACCAGTAAAAATAATAAGCAGGCAATAAATAAGAAGAGCAAATATACTAATTTATGTCAAAAGTCTAAAAAGCAAATTTGGAAAAAACCACAGAAGAGTACCTAGCAGATTCTTACCATTTATTTTGACTCAATTCTCATTCTTCAGAGAAACACAATGAAAGTGCATCCAATAAAAAAATGTAAAATGTCATCCTGCCCTGAGATATTACATACACACCCATATCACAACACACAGAATTCACACTGTATTTAGGTTTGCAACCCTTCCTAGAAACAAAGAAACAAATCCAGACAGCAACCTTTACTGTTAGGTGCCAGTTATAAACACCACCAATGTACATTTTAGCAGAGAACTTGGACATCTTCAAATAACTGACAGTTTTGTCAGGAAACTTACCTCTCACAGGCTTTACTTGTGGTTTATAAATCATTTGGGATTTGTACACATGATCCCCTGTGTCCCCAAGCCAATGAAAAGTGATGCTGTGCCTTTTCAGCACTGTCACATCCTCAAACACAGACACTACCCCAAAAAATTAACCAAGAGCTCTTGAGCAGCTGTTTGCTCACCAGGGTGTGACGATAAACTGGAAGGCACAACACGTCTCATGTTAAGAACTCAAGCTTTGGTCAAGGTTTTGCATTTCCTTTCCATCCCAATTGCTCTGTACAAGATTATTTCTCTCAGTTTCTTTTGACAGGAATTTGCTAACAAGTATTTCAGTCTGATCCAAGGAGACAATCTGCAGAAGAGCTCCTCTTAACTGCTTGCACATATCAGAGTAACAAATTTTGGATGTCAATTATTTTTACTTGCTTTGAATCTGCTGCAACATGGCTTCTACTCTTTTTGTGAATAAAATGAATATTTTTGTGAGGAAGATGGATGCAACAAATCTCCCAAACAAGTTGTTAACAATGAATACCTAATATGAATTAATTTAAATCACAAATATGTTGGTGTGATTAGCTCCTCTAATTAGGGGCGTTCTGATACTGCAAAATTTACTCCCAAGATGAGAAAAAGCTCGCTCTCTCTCTCCGACGAAGTCTTGTTCACACATTTTACCTGTAGCTTTTTAAGGTGGTTGCTTGGTTGCCTTATGAAGATTTTGCAAGATGAAGAACTAACGTGCTAAACCAACCCAGATTGCTGGTTTTTTTACATTTAAATTAACTGAAGCAGAAGAAAGGATTTTAGAGAAAGGAAAGGAAAAACAGTCTTAGTTCATCACCTATCTTCTCATGATACTAGGAAAAGACCTAAATAATCACAGAAAATAGAACTGCTTGGGTTTGAAGGGACCTTAAAAATCATCTCATTCCACTCCCTGCCATGGGCAGGGACACCTCCCACTGTCCCAGGGGGCTCCAAGCCCTGTCCAATCTGGCCTTGGACACTTCCAGGGATCCAGGGGCAGCCACAGCTTCTCTGGGCACCCTGTGCCTTACCAACCTCACAGGGAAGAATTTCTCTTATAATAATTGACAAGCACATGACAAATCTGAAAGAATGTGAACAGAACCACTTGGATTTACCTGGATTCCTTCCTCTACATGCAATGGCTGGAAAGGAAGAAAGGATCCTGTTATTCCTGGATGGATACAGCCACTGCTACAACACGTTGAACATTTACCTGATGATCTAAGATTTGCTACACAGGTGTTAAACAGAGACCTGAATCCCAGATAAGACATGGAAGGGGAAGGCAGGCTGTGCAAGGACTTAAAAAGGGTCAGC
>NW_005054370.1:1356437-1373110 GCF_000277835.1 Geospiza fortis | reverse complement strand
GAACAAAGGGAAAAAAGCAGCAGCAGGCCAGGCCAGAAGATAAGAAGTTGAGGCAACCAAGGAATCAGATAAGAGAGGTTATAGGAGATTTTATTCAACCCTGTGGGTGGTGCGACTCAGGGCTGCGTTTGAGCCTCGACAGAAGGATTTGAAAGTGGCTGGAAATCCATTGTTCCAATGAAAGGTCTCCTCAAAGCTGAAAGCTCAGCTCTGTGTGCAGGTGCTGCCCCAGCAGAGCCCTGCAGGGCAGGCTGGGGAAAGGGGGATCAGGGGAGCACCCAGGACATCTCCATGCTCACAGGAACAGCACCATGGCTGATGAGATGAGATGAAAGGGAGCTGCTTGTTTCATCAATTCCTTTCTCCTCTCCCCCAAAGATGGTGGTTAAAGCAGTGCTCAAATTTGAGAGCACTTAGGAGACAAAATAAAGGGAAGGGGTGGGATTGAAGATGAAAAAATAGCTTAGAATGATTGCTGAGAGGAGGGAACAAAACAATTTGTTAAATACGAGACCAGATCTTCAGGAACAGTAAGAGAAACCAAGAAGAAAAGAAAATTATGATGGAGAAGAACTATAAAACCCAACAGATGTCCATATTAAGAGCAGAAAATGGCCAAGTGCCTGGGCTTGGTTGGCCAAGCACAGCTTGGCAGGATCCCGCCAGGAATGTGCAGCTCCAACCCCTGGGCTTCCCAAGGCTTTGCAAACCCAGGTGCTCCCTTTCCTGTCCCACAGTTGTTCTCCCCAAGGCTCAGATGATTCCCCCAGCAATACCCACAGGCTAATCTGGCAGTGGTGACTGTGGTAGGGATGACAGGAATTCTGTGGAGGGGTGTGAAATCAGGGATCCTGTGCCGTGCCCTCCCTGCTCCGCAGGCAGCGGGTCCTGCTGGCACCTCCCACAAGTCACAGCTCAAAAATCACAGAAAAAACTTTGCAATAACCTCAGAGTGTCCAACACCCACCGGAACAATCGGTTGTAACACCAAGGCTGCTGTCATAAAGCTTGCAAGAAAAAGGACGCATGAAGAAAATGGAAAAAAAAATCACAGCATGAACAGAAACCTGCAAAAACTGGGGCTTAGCTGTCAGACAAACCAAGAGTTTGAATACAGATCTTGAATAGAGTAATATAAGTTTGATATTCTTGTCTCTAGAAGCAAATAACAAAAAGGTATTTTTCCATTTTAACTAAAAGGGGCTTGCTGCTATGAAATAAATAATGAGTAGCACAGTCTTACTGAATCTGTAACGACCTTAAACATTTGGGAAAAATAATGAATGCGAAATATTTTATATTATTAAATCTAGAGAACTTTTCTGTTTGTTTGGGGCTTTTTTTTTGAAAATGCAGATTTCCTCCAACTTTCTAGGAAACTAACTCTTCACAGAAATTCACAGTATTTTCTTTTCTTTTCAAAGTTGTTAAGATTGAAATGGGAAACCCACTATAAAAATTCTTAAGAATGGGTTCCTCTTTATTTATGCAAAGATGTGAAATAAAAGCACTGAGTCCACCAGAAGCATTTCTATCCCTCCTCTGTGAGCTGAGCAAAGACTGTAAACAAGGCACAAGGAACAGGAACCACAGGTATTCCGTGTTAGCAAATCCGAGTGCTGGGACACCACAAAGTGAGAATTATTTTTAAATTAATACTTTGTGTTTCAATATCTTAATTATGCATCTTTTATGAAATATCATTCCCCTGAACAACAACATTTCTTCAGCCATCAGGAAGGAAATATTAATTGGAGGATAATGGCTTAAATTTGTTTTTAACAAGCATAGAACTTCTGTCCAACTGCAACCATACACATGACCTGGAAAATGCACAGCTCTGAGCAGTATAAATAATAGCATGAGGGAGTTGTTTTGTTTTGGATTGCTGTTTTTTTAAATAATATCCTTAATGGGGTGGGAGGAGATTGCTGGTGTTATTATGTACTGTAGCAAACATACTTGACCAGCTTCAATTCAGTACTTATTAAAAACAGAAAACATTTTTGGCTGTGTTGGGTAATGAATAATTAGTTACAAAATCAGTTTAATGTTTACATAGATTACAAATGCAAAATATGAGTAGAGTGAAATGGGAGAAGCTGCTGCATGCATTTCTCAGAAAAGAAAATACTCTGCCTGCACAAGCAACTGACCCCAAACTTCCCTCCTCTTCTGAAAATCTCAACTACAATCATACTTAATTTTTTTTTTTTATTCAGGGGAGTTAAAAGTAACTGTATGTTCATAGCTTCCACTGCAATAATTAGTTCAAATGCTGTGCAGTAAAACCCTGTCGCCCCAACTATAACACAACATTCAGCTGACTTTGGAACCAAAGTACAGACAGGGTACGAAATGGCAAAGCCTGGGATGAACTTTTAATGGAACATTATTAATAAATTGTGCTCACCCCATTTTAAATCGGAGCTAACAGTGACTCCTCTCTTATTACTTATTTTATTTCTCAGCCCACGTCTGTCACGTAACAACAACCAGAGCCCCTGGCTCGCCCTGTGCTGCCCAAAGGACAGATGACAGACGGTGCTCCCTGCTCTGACATGCAGAACACAGAAAAATCCCAAGGGCCACTGACAGTCCCACTGGGGATTTTCCTTGGCACATAAAGGTTAGTGATCCTCAATCAGAATAGGAGGGAAAAAAAGGGCAAATTACTTTCTCTCCCCCCCTCAAAATATAGTCTTCAATTCAACATGAGCAGATCTTTAAAATACTATAAATGAGTTTTTCCAAATCTGAATTAAATAGGAATTGCTAGGAACATTTTAAGTGCTAAATCAAATGTAGCCTAATCTCATAAAGAAAACATGACATAAGCATCTGTTCTGAAGCACAAAATATAATAAAGCAGAAATTTTGGGCATTGTGGTGCTAACATTTCAGGTTACCTGCTGCATCCAGCTCTAGGGATAGAGACAGATTTGAAAACTGGCATCTATCTGAAACCCCTAAAAAGCTCTCTCACAAGTCTCATGGATTGAGGAAGCTGAAATCTTGCACAGCACACATAATGTGGAAAGGCAGAAAAGAGATGGAAGCATTGAATAAAGCAGCTTTATTTATTTTAAAACTAAACCATAGCTAAGCCCACACGGGGGAAAGCCTGTTATCCCCTTTTCATTTTCTGCACTACGACATTCAAACGTAGTTCCTTCCCTCTGATGCTGAAAGCTTTCAAATGCATTAAGAAAACAAGCAAAAAAATAAACAAGATTTTTCATTATTACTAGAGATTCCACTAAAGGCTACCTCTCCGACACAAAAGCAGCAGTAGAAAACACCAAATCATTGCATTTTTCTGCTCAGTGCAACATATCTTTACAAGCAGCTCGCTGCGAAGACGCCATTTTATCAAACCTGAAACGCAGCCAAAAGCTCAGGACGCTGTGCTGCTGCTCTCTCGCTGAAATGTTATGTAATAAATTGATTTAACAGAAGCAGATGCTATTTTCTCAGGGTTAGGGTTACTTTCTCTCTTTTTTTGGCTCTAAAAAGGGCTGATGGGTAATAAAATACCTGAAGAAAGGAGCCGCCCAACCATCCTAGGAGACGCTACATTGTGTGCAGAGCTGTTTCTCCTCCTGCCTCTACGTTCTCCAGGGCTCCCGGCTTCAATATGTCGGCTGTGTACAGTGTAAGCCTCATCCTGTAGAGCTGCCAAGAAAATCTCTCTGTGCGAGCGCGCGCCCAGACAACCTGCGAGCTCGGCCGGGCCTCGGCTGCACTGGCTATGGAAATGCCCTTTCCACGCACAGCCCTCCTCCCCCTTCCCCAGCTCCGCTCCCCGGCTCTAGGTGAAGGTATCAACAGAGCAGGATTTTTAAGCTTTGATTATCTAATTGCAGCTGACACTAAACCGATCTTCCTTCCTCTTTATTTCTTTCAACTGTCACAAAACATTTTCACTTCGGGACCCGGCTACAATTAGCACTCGTAGCTGCTTTTCTGCTGCTTTTGAAAGTCAGCCAAGAGAAGACGCGGGCGCTGCCGAACGCCTGCCCCTGCTCGGAGTCCTTCCTCCTGCCCCTGCTCGGAGTCCTCCTCCTTCCTCCTGCCCCAGCTCCTGCCCAGTGCCCTCTTCCTTCCTCCTGCCCGGCATGCTCCTCCTTCCTCCTGCCCCAGAGCTCCTGCCTCCTGCCCAGTGCCTCTCTCCCTTTCCCAGCCCCATCTCCTGCCTCCTGCTCAGTGTCCTTCTCCCTCCTATCCACCGCCTTCCTCCCTCTCCCAGCCCCATCTGTGCCTCTTGCCCGGTGTTCTCCTCTCTATCCCAGCCCCATCTCCTGCCCAGTATCCTCCTCCTTTTCCCAGCCCCATCTCCTGCCTCTTGCCCAGTGCCTTCCTCCCTCTCCCAGCCCCATCTCCTGCCCAGTATCCTCCTCCTTTTCCCAGCCCCATCTGTGCCTCCTGCCCAGTGCCTTCTTCCCTTTCCCAGCCCCCTACCTCTCCCAGCCCCATCTCCTGCCCATCACCCTCCTTCCTGCCCCAGTACCAGCTCCTGCCTCATTGCTCTCCTTCCTGCCCTGGCTCCTGCCTGTGCCAAGCGTCCTCTCCCCTGCCCCAGCTCCCACCCGCCGCCCTCCTCCCTGCCCCAGCGGCAGCTCCCCAGTCCCAGATGTACCCTGGACTGCTGCCAAGCCCTTAATGACTTCCCTGCCTCTATCTAAACCAGCTCTAAGTGGCAAATGCGAGCGCATTAATCAGCGGCGCAGTTGTTTATAGAGGCAGGGAAGAGCTGCCCGAACAATGCGGCAGGAGAGGAGAGGCAGAGGGAGAGGAGCGGGCGCTGCTGCACAGCGGGACCAACCATCTTGGAACACCCTGGGCTGGCAGCCTCGGCTCCCTCCAAGGCACAGGAACACTCACAATGGGGTCAGCTTTACATTTTTAGGGCCTAAAGATCATCATAAATACAGAATTGCACATAGAGGGCCTTTATCAGTGCAAATCTCGATGGCTAATTCACACAAGCTTCCAGCATGCCCAATACGCTCCTTTATGATTATTTCCCCTCCTACCTGCCCCAAATACATATTAATGATGTGGTAAATGGGGCACGTTTCAGCTGTGCTGTTTCAGTTCTCATCAGAGCAGTGTTGCCCCTCTGTCCTGGATCTCACCATGGCTCTTTAAAGCTTTGGCCACACTCTTAGGGTCGCTGCCACTTCACCACTGAGGCACAATCACTGCTGCTATTCTTGGCTAAAGAACTGCTCCACTCAAGGACTCCTGAAAATAGTTGGTTTCCTCCTGAAGACATTTATTCTCTGTTTCTCTGCAACAGTCTCTGAATACTGGTCGGGTTCAACCTCATCTCAGGAACAACAGATAAATGGAAATCAAATCTGTTTGGTTTTGTTTCTACTCAGAAAATGATTTCAAATGCACCCAGGAACTGGGTGAGAGTCAATTTTGCAAGCACAGTTTAAGTGGGACTATTGTTGTGGTATATTACATTCCTTTAAAATTAACTATACATGATGGAAATTTCCATTAGTTAAAATGACTCGTCAAAACTGGGCTCCTTGTATTTTTCCTATAAATAACACAAACTTCCTATAATCAACTTCAATTTATGAAGGCAAGTGCTTATATAGGGCATCTATTGAAGGGGACTGTTTTTGCCAGTCAGGGTACACAGAAAGGCAAAGAAGAACCCCAAGAAATGAGTCACAGCCCAATAAAAAGCTTGGGAGCAAAATAAAGTGCAGCTTCCAACTAACTGTGCTGGCAGAGCTCATCTGTTCCCTTCCTATCTTGGGCCAACTTTGATGGGAAATGTGTCTCATAAATTTAAAATCTGTAATTATTAATATCTGAAGACTAAAAATGGGGATTTGAGAGGTGATGCAGCCTGCTCACCTGGTCAAAGGAACGATTCCTGATACACACAAGGTGACATTATCCCAACGCAGCAAGGAAGCCTCCAGCAATGGAACCTGCACATTCCCAAGTGCTCTATCTCACTTCTCAAGATTGCTTTCATAACAGCAGGATTTTCCTAATGTCCCCCCTCAATCTTCCTTGTTGAAATTTTAGCCCATAATTTCTTATCTGATCCATCACAGGCACATAGAAAGTATAATTTCCTTCCCTGCAGCAGCCATTCAGGTATCTCAGCATTTATAATTCAAATCTCCCTTTCACTCAGGAGCTCTGGTTCCTTCCTTCTTTGCAAGACTTTTCTCCAAGATTTTTACCCATTCCTGTTGCATTCCTCTGCTTCTTCCAAGTGGTTCTTTCTACCCCCAGCTGGAAAGTTCAGAGGCCTTACCCACACATCCCTCAGGAACAGGGATGTCTCTATCCCTCAGGGTCTGTTCTCTTTTTAACACATTAATCAAGTTTACCCTGTGACCAGACTCGTTTTTGCACTGTGAGACCCACACATCTGTACTTGGGTACAGAACTGCTCTGGCCAAAATAAAGCAACTTTTATATTTCTTTATTTCTTACCCAATTACACAGTTGTGTCACCACTATTCCATACTGTAATTTTGCCTTTCTGTTGCCTAGCACTCTTCTCCAGTTGGTCTCAACCAAAAATGTATTGAAGGCTGTTGTTTAACCATCCCCTTTGGTATAACCTGCTCTCCACGATCCCCAGTGACTCTGCATTTCTCTCCTGAAAAGTTCAACATGCACAGAAATGGCTGTTTTGGGGTTTTTTTTCCCTAGGATCATTCTAACAGTTACTCTGACTGATTTACACTTCCTCGGTTCTAACTTTCTCACCTCTTAACATTGGTTGGCTCTTTTCTCTTTTGTAGTTTTCATGCTCTTAAAGTGACCACATTGCTCCAATCCCTCCTCTGTTTGGTCTGCTGCATGATGAATGATGCACATGATGACATGTCATTATTTCCAGACAACTGGAAACTCTATTTCCTGAAGTCTCTAACTCATTGTAGCTTTAGTTCTAAGATTACAGATGATGGGGAAAGGTATTTAAAGTATTCCTGATGCCACCCATCAGTGGCTCCCTCTGTCCCACTGTCCTTGCTCTTACTACTGACTCACTTATGAAAGACTCAGCTTTTTGCTCTTTGGGGCTTTTCCCCCTCCAAACTGCTACAAATGTCTTTATTTCTTTCTAGTAGCATTATATTTAATTCTTGAACCGTAAAAATTCAGCTTTCCTGTAATTTTTACATGACCTGAGTGTGCACCTGGGACTTTCTCCTCTTCCCAAGGACTAAACTCCTTCCTATCCCAGGTCACTTTGACTTTAGTTGTGTTGTACCTACAACTTCTCCACCATCAGGACAGGTCCTGCTATTTGGTCTCTCCACATACTTTGTCAGCAACTGCCACCTGCACATTTGACCACCTTGCCAGGCTCTTTCCTGACCTTTCCTTCCTCCTCACAGACATCTCAGGAGGGCAGTTTTGTCCCTGGCTGTCCCTGCAGCACAGCCATCCACAGTGAAGCTGGAGAAGAGCTGCAGCTCCTGAAGCAAAAGCAGCCACCTCTGAGCCATGAAGCTTTTGCACAGCCCCACTCTTTGAAAAGTGAGGACAGCAGAACTACAAAAGCACCTCAGTTATTTATCCTTCCACAGATTTCTATTTTTCTTTCTCTCTATGCAAAATTCTAATCACTGTCAGAGAGATTTGAAGCAGCAGATTTATTTTTCATGCTCTGCTGCCTGATGTCAGATAACATTCACAATACAGAAAAATTTGTTCCAAAGATTAGTTTACTGATGAGTTTTTACCATAATTTTTCATTCTTAATGCCCATATTTGGGCTACACAGAGATTGCCATTTTCTTGTATTCAAAGCATTTTAAGAAGTTTTTGAAAATTTTGATGGGAGACAAAACTCTAAAGTAGCCAGAGACTCACTTCCCACAACTTTCCTGTCACTGCAGTTCAGAAAATGTTCCTCACCCAGGAGACAGAACCGTGGGTTAGATCCATTCTCTGTGTTATCTGCTACATTTATGGCCTTGTGTGATGTTTTAACTTCCTTTTGTCTGAACCTACACCTGGCACCAGTGACCTTTGGGAACACTGTCTGATTTCAGGGCCACAGAGCACACAGCAAGCACCACCAAATGCTGAACAAAACCCTGAGAAACAACATGAGAAGACAGAAACATAATCACCTCTTACACCTGAACAGCACCAATTGAGTGGGACTAGTGGAAAAAAATGTAATCAAGCCAAATTCTTGATTCTGGTAATTTTTCAAATTTCTGGTAATTTTTCAAAATTTTCAATTAACCAGAATTTGCCAAATTCTGGTAATTTTTCCCATGTTTTGATCCCAGTATTAGGAGAACTTTTGCACAGCCACATTACAGAAATGTGTGGACGGCGATGTACAGCGGACTGCTCTGCACATCGTGGCCAGCAGAGGAGTGTAAGGATTGAAGCTCTCAGGAGTTTCTTGCAGGATGGAATTGTGTGTTTGTCATACACAGTCACCTTCCACTGAAGCAGCATGAAGAGCCAGTTCCTGTGTTTCCAAAGGAACATCTCCATGCTGCTCTCTTCATTTGAGATCAACAGCCATGACACTATGAAGCACATCATCCAGGTATTATGGAGAACTTTTTTAAAGTGTATTTTCTACATAAAGTGTGGAATTATATACATAGGAAGTGTGCAAACACAATGAATGAATATTACCCAATTTCTACTTTAAAGCTTTTAGTGTTTTAACTATTACATATTAAAAACTCTGCTCTGGGAGATCCAGAATAAATCCATTTTTAAAGTTTCTGGTTTTAATTGTGTAACTTTCCAACTAAAAGCAAAAACACAGTAATGTTTTGCCAGCAAAGATATAGTGCTAATGGAATTGCAGAATATGAGCCCAAAGAGGTGAAGTTCAGCAAATCATTTCCATAAAAGCACTTCTCACATGTGCTTTGTTTGTCAAAGCTCAGCCTGTTTGCAATGCCTCCAGGAGATCAAGCTAAATCTTTATTTCAGACTTTTGAAATTAAACTTTGTTAATATATTTCAGAACTGCTTTGGCACACGCATGCCTTACCTACAGCCATCACAAATCACAATGAGCTGAAGTGCTCAAGCTGAATTCTTCAAGCATGACTTTAGCAGAAAGGTCTCTATCACTTTGCTGGATCTGATGAAACAATTGTATGTCAAAGCTTATCAGTGTTTTCCAAGTACATTGACTCAAGGCATGATAATCTTTCTCTAAAACTTTTCTCCAAATTTGATTTTAAAACCATATAAAATTCTGAGGGAATTCTGAAGTAACTGCAGTTAAAGGATTGGATGTTTGGAATGAGTATTGTCAGACATGATTTTAACAGTAACCAGCATATTTTAATCTTGCTTCCTAAAAAATTATTACAATGAAAGTTAATACAAAGAGATCATAAGAAGAGTTAACCTGTCACAGAAGAGCACTCAGCAATTTCCTGCTGCCCACTTCAAGGTGCACACCCCACCATGCCACGAGCATGAATCTCTCAACTGCAGCTAAAGAAACCTTCAAACACAAAATAAACCTTCCGGCTCCAGAGAAAAGAAGAACAAAGTTCAGCACAAAATCTGGCATCAACCCACACATGGAAAATAAATCTCTGTTTCGAACTGCTGTCAAATTCTCACATCACAACAAACAACAGATAGAACAAATTAAGAATGTAACTCGAGTTCCCACAACACTGGTGTGTTTACTCATTCTGATTTACTGCAGGAGTTATTTGCTCTCATTTCTTTCTGGACTTTGGAAACAGATAATGTGGATCTGTTCTGCAAAATACTGAACTTGCCAATAAAAAGATGGGCACAAGTTCCACCCTGACTCCCGCAGGACGTGGTAGGTTGCTTTTGAGTTGACAGATGGTGGTTTCACATTGCTGAATTTCAGGAAAGTCAAAGATATCTTGGAGAAGAACTGATTACTTCTTTTGATCTCTGCTCTAATAATCATCAAACACACTGGTTGCCTGGAAACTCCTATATAAAATTCATCATTTGAAAAGAAACTAAGAAATCTCTATTACTTGTTATTTTTAATCTCCCATGGTAGCTTCCAGAAATGATCCTAATTCTTTTAGATCACGTGGCAAAGGATCATTCCAATAATTCCATTAATAGGAAAATGCCTTATACCTTAAAGAGGGAAGTTATCTACTCACCTGTTTGGTGGAGTTAGATGACAAAGTGAGGAGAGAACAGATAAAGAGTCACAACTTTAAAAATACCAATCTGGACTAGATAATAGAATACTGTTCATAAATTAGAGATACAGCTTTCCTCCAGTGTAATCCTGGAAAGGATTACAGAGGGGGCAGGTCAAGAACAAGCTCTGTGGCTCAAGACAGACATTCCAGACAAATAACTATTCTACTCTAAAGTACTTCAGAAAACAGTTCCATAATTGTTAACAATGAATAAAAGACTGTTTTCAAGGGGTAAGAGTTCTAAAATATTCTATGCAATTTGAAATGTTTTCATTTCTTAACAGTTTGTCTGGTTAATGTTTTAGAGATTACCTTAAGAGAGAAACAAAAAATCCCTACTCTCATCCACTTCCCTGATACTTCTAGGTGATAAACCTGACAAAGAATATATTAGTGGCCATTAATTCCCACTTGCCTTACATTGGCAGAACATCCTTTTTAATTCATGACATTGCAGTTAAGTTCTGATAAGTGTTTTGGATAGGCCGAGGCAGTAGATAACAGGGGCTGCTGATAAGAGAATAAAGAGATAAAATAGTGTGATTTTTAGAGTGGAGAGACTGGCAGTGACTCTCTAACACTATTCCTTGTACCTGGATAGTTATAAATAAGGCCTGAAAGGAGCATGGAGGCATAACTACAAATTAACTCTGAAGGGATATGAAGGTGTAAGAAGAAATGCTACAGACATGAGCTCACATCAAAAATCTTCTGGATACAAGGTGCTCATGTAGGGCAACCCTGACTCTTTGATTACACCAGATCATCAATAAAATGTGCTGCTGTGGTTCATAGTGAGCCTAAAGAAGCCAGCCCAGGTCTGAGGGGCTCTGGGCAGGACAGGACAAGGAGGGAGCTCTGAGCACTGCTCCTTTACACCCTGGAAATGTCCAATAATGCCCTGAGCACTGCTCCATCTCTGCCTTTACACCCTGTCCAATAAAGCCTTGAGCACTGCTCCATCTCTGTCTTTACACCCTGTCCAATAATGCCCTGAGCAGTGCTCCATCTCTGCCTTTACACCCTGGAAATGTCCAACAATGCCCTGAGCACTGCTCCATCTCTGCCTTTACCCCTGGAGATGTCCTATAATGCCCCTGCAGGGATCCCTCTCCCACCCTGCAGGTGCTGTTCAGGCAGACAAAATTCCTCTTCACACATGGCTCAGGTACCTACACTGACTCTTCTGGACAAGTTTGATTTTTTTTGTTCCTTCCCATCATTTCCACAGAGAACTTTTACCTGCAAAGACTCTTCAGTAAATTAAATACCCAGGGAGCCAGAGACAGACATTTAAAGGAAAACAGTTCCTACTGATGCTGAGAGGAGGATGGTAAAAAAGCTTCCTTTCAATAAAGTATTTCTTAGTGAGAATCCTCCTGGTTAAAATTCTTCATTTTCAATCCACAAAAACACACCAGTTGAAGATTTCTGGGAAAATCCTCATGTTTACAGGACACAGAATTCCCTATTTTTTTCTAAATCTACACAGTCACTCAAATCCCAACAGCTGAGATGAAAAGGGTTTGGCCTTCCCTGGATGCTGCTCCTACTTCTTTGCTCTTTATGCTTGACAAGATGAAAACAAAAGCCTGTATGAGAGACTGAGTGAGACTGTGGATATGTGCAATTCATGGCTACAAAGGTCTCTCAGGAGAGAGATACTCCTCCCTTGGCCTCCCAGGGCAGCCAGGCACAGAGCTGCTGTCATTGTAAGCTGAGCTGGACATTTCTTTTTTGACTCCTGTGCCTGCAGTCAGTAAATGAGCTGATGCTCCACCTGCTGGAAAGAACTACGTGGGCTCCAGAATTCAGCAAGTTCTCTCTTTGGGCCATCACTGAAATCTCCAAACATTTCATTCTCCAAATAAAATCTCCACCTTGTGTCAGCAGACAAAAAGGTAGCCAAGATTTAGCTTGTTTAAGATCTTGTTCCAAGAGGTGCAGATCTTGTGGTGCCTTTGAAATTTCTGTTTTGACTTTACAGAGTAAAGAGCAACAGGATGATTGTGACTCTTTGGACAAACTGCTACTGAGTAATTAAAATTGCAGCTTTAGATTTGAAGTGAGGGAGAAATTATTTACTCAGAGAGTAGTAAGGCCAGAAAGCCATGGAAATGCTCCAAGGGCTGGAGGCCTTCTGCTCTGGAGCCAAGCTGGGAGAGGTGGGAATGCCCACCTGGAGAGGACTCCAGGGAGAGCTCAGAGCCCCTTCCAGAGCCTGAAGAGCTCCAGGAGAGCTGGAGAGGGACTGGGGACCAGGGATGGAGGAACAGGACACAGGGAATGGCTGTAAGCTGAAGAAGGGTAGGTTTAGGTGAAATATGAGGAAGAAATTCTCCACTCTAAAGGTGGTGGGACACTGGTGCCAGGTTGGACAGGGCTTGGAGCAAGCTGGTCTGGTGGAAGGTGGCCCAGTCTGTGGCAGGGGGTGGAATGAAATGAGCTTTAAGGTTACTTCAGCACAAACCATTCCATGATTATGATGCCAAGTAACACTTTTACAAAGAGTTTGATCTTGGTTAACTTGTTTGGGGCAATAATATAAAATGAAGCTGAAAAGCTGCTGCACTGTTTCTTTTCCTCTCATTTCTACTTACCTTGACTGTCCTCTGAATTTTTCCAATGGTAACATAAAAGAAGCAAAAAAATAAAAACCCCTGAATGAATTCAACAGTGTAAAACATCTGCTGAGGGCTGCCAATACTACACATACAGCAAGTTAAAATAGGAATTGGGAAAAAATAAAGCCTCAAGGTAGAAATGCATCTGGCAAGATCAAAGTCAGACAGCTCGTACTACACTCTTACAAGGAAAGTTCTTTTATGAGTTATGTTATGATTTACAGTGGCCTTTATTTCATTAAACTCAAACACAGATGCTTCAGATCCATCTACAAGGATGCCTGGAAGAAACCTCCTGACCCTCAGGCAGCCTGAGCCACTGCAGTTAGCTGCTCTGAGTGTGCCACATAAATAATGATGAGAGGGGCAGCTCCAATCTCTGCTCCCCAGGAGCTGAGGGAATGGCTGGAGCTGTGCCAGGGGAGGTTGGGTTGGATCTCAGGGAAGGTTCTTCCCCCAGAGGGTGCTGGGCACTGCTCAGGCTCCCCAGGGAATGGGCACAGCCCTGAGGCTGCCAGGGATGCCCAGGGTGGGGTTGTTGGGATTTCTGGGCAGGGACAGGGGCTGCACTGGGTGATCCTTGAGGGCTCCTTCCAGCTCTGAATATGCTATGATTTCGATGGTTCCAGAATTCTGATAATAAAATAATAAACATATGTCTGACACAGAACATTAGTCTGACAGTTAACAAACATTTCCCAATCCAGAAGAAGCCAAGAATGTCAGAACCATCCCTGATGAATTGGGATTTGCAAGGAAGATTGCTGTCAGAAAAGTTAGAGAACTGCTGGGAAATGATTACTTTCCATCTCACTAAAGCCAAATACTTGAGAACACAGAAGCAGAATCTCTTCCCTTCCTAAAAAAGAACCACTTTAATAAATAATAAATTGTTTCATTTTGTCTGTTCAGTTTTAGGTTTCTGGGGAGTAGGTGAGTGATATTTTCAAATGTATTTCAATAACCAGAGAAGCTGTAATTTCAGAGAGAGATTATTCTCTTATCTAACTAAAACTTCTAAGGACAACACCAAAGAATTTTCTCTGTTGTAGTTCTGCTCAGCAGCAAAAATAGTGAAAGATTCACTAATGTCCAAAGGGAAAAACTGCAGACAGTTCAGATCCAAATTTTGTGATGTTTGACAGTGCTAATGAGTGATAATGAGACACACTTGAGATCACACAGAAATGACTGATATTCAAGATATCAAACTCCTCCTTTATGATTTAGTCCAGATCACTTTGTTATGGATAACTACATGCCAGAACAGTCCTTGCTTTGCCTGGCATCCACACAAAGCAGAGATGGAAAAGGGGATGTGCAGCACTGAGCCCATCCCCACTGCAAAGCTCACACCATTGAGAGAGCTCTTATTTCCCATCAGCAGCTTCAGGAAAATGAACTTAGCTAAGAGACTTATTCCTCAGCATCCAATTTCCAACAGCCAAAGAAAGGCCTGTGTGTGTCTGAGAGCCCACCTCCAGCACTGTACCCAGCTCTGGGGCTCCCAGCATCAGAGGGATGGAGAGCAGGAGAGAGTCCAGAGGAGGCCATGGATATGCTCCAAGGGCAGGAGCTCCTCTGCTCTGGCCAGGCTGGGAGAGCTGGGGGTGCTCACCTGGAGAGGAGAAGGATCCAGAGAGAGCTCAGAGCCCTTCCATGGCCTAAAAGGGGCTCCAGGAGAGCTGGAGAGAGACTTGGGATGGAGGGACAGGACACAGGGAATGGCTTCCCACTGGCACAGGGCAGCATTAAATGGGATATTTGGATTAAATTCTTCCCTGTGAGGGTGGGAAAGCCCTGGAACTGGTGCTCAGAGCAGCTGTGGCTGCCCTGTGGCTGCCCACCACCTCCAGCACTGCGTCCAGCTCTGGGGCTCCCAACATCAGGAGGCCAGCTCTGGGGCTCCCAGCATCAGGAGGATGGAGAGCAGGAGAGAGTCCAGAGGAGGCCATGGAGATGCTCCAAGGGCAGGAGCCCCTCTGCTCTGGCCAGGCTGGGAGAGCTGGGGGTGCTCACCTGGAGAGGAGAAGGCTCCAGGGAGATCTCCAGGGAGTGCCTAAAGGGGCTCCAGGAGAGCTGGAGAGGGACTTGGGGGGGATGGAAGGACAGGACAAGGGGAATGGCTTCTCACTAGCACAGGGCGGCATTAAATGGGATATTTGGATCAAATTCTTCCCTGTGAGAGTGGAGAGGCCATGGCACAGGGTACCCACAGAAGACCCTGGATCCCTGGAAGCGTCCAAGGCCAGGCTGGACAGGGTTTGGAGCAACCTGGGACAGTGGAAGGCGTCCTGCCCATGGCAGGGGGCTGGAAATAGCTGTTCCCTAAAGTCCCTTCCAACTCAAACCATTCTGTGACCTGCAAAGGACAGAATGAAGTGATAAAAAGGTCTAAGACACTCAACTACTTTTCCCAAACTATTCTTTTCCTGAGGTGAAAATAATAATTGAGAGCATAAGCAAGCAAAGGTATAAAAATGTCACAACAGAACCTAAATGAAGTTACTATTCCTTATTTACAAACCTGCAAAACACTGTTCCAAGGAGCATTAAAATTATCAGAATGATAGATATAATCTGTAAATACCCAAATTACCAATGCTTCTGTAAGAATCACCACTAAATATTTACACTTCCTGAAGATCCATTATAGCTACCAAAGAAACACAAGGGGGGAAAAAAACAAACCAGATGAAGACCCCACAGCTCTGAGCACGTGAACAAACAATAAAATCTTTTACAAGTGCATACCAGAAATGGCACACTGTGCCAGAATACAAGCATATAGCCAAGAATTACAAGTAATTCCCAAATATGAGGATATTACGAGTAAGAATATGAGTATAGGTGAGGATTGGAATTTTAAAATGCCATTTTAAAACAGGATTTTGAAATGGAATTTTAAAATGGAATTTTGTGACATGATTTTTAAATGGCAATTTAAAATGAAATTTTTAAACGGCATTTCAAAATGGGAATTTTAAAATGGCATTTAAAGACCAGAATTTTCTGATGGCATTTTAAAACCAGAATTTCAAAATAGCATTTTAAAACACAATTTTCCAATGGCATTTAAAAACACAATTTTCCAATGGCATTTTAAGATGAAGTTTGAAAATGGAATTTTAAAACAAAATTCTAAAATGGCATTTTAAACCAAAATTTTAAAATGGAAATTTAAAACCAAAAATTTATATTGGAATTTAAAGACCAGAATTTTAAAATGGCATTTTAAAACAAAAATTTTCCAATGGCATTTTAAAAGAAAGATTTTCCAATGGCATTTTAAAACGGAATTTTAAAATGGCATTTAAAGACCCAAATTTTAAAACGGCATTTTAAAAGGGGATTTTAAAATGGCATTTCACAACAAAATTTTAAAATGGCATTTTAAAACAAAAATTTTCCAATGGCATTTTAAAACGGAATTTTAAAATGGCATTAAAAGACCAGAATTTTCCAATGGCATTTAAAGACCCAAATTTTAAAACGGCATTTTAAAAGGGGATTTTAAAATGGCCTTTTAAAACCGGATTTTAAAATGGCATTTTTAAATGGTCTTTTTGAAACCAGAATTTTAAACCAGCCTTTTTAAATGGGAATTTTAAATTGGCATTTAAACCCAGAATTTTAAAATGGCATTTTAAAACAAAAGTTTAAAATGGCATTTTGAAACCAGAATTTTTAAATAGAATTTTAAAATGAAATTTCAAGTGGCGTTTTAAAACAAAATTTTCCAATGGAACTTTAAAACGAATTTTTCAAATGGCATTTAAACCGATCTCAGCAGTGGCAGAAGCAGCTCCATTGCTGCAGCAGCCTCTCCCCCAGGTCCCGCCCTTACCCGGCTGGGGCTTGC
>NW_005054370.1:1346554-1356388 GCF_000277835.1 Geospiza fortis | reverse complement strand
TGGTACCGGTACCGGCAGGGTGGGGCTGGCTTAAACTGGTCTTAATAGGTTCTGGCACTAGGGGAAAAGAAAAGAATCGTCATTGGTTTAGGATCTGAAAAGTTATCAGGTTGGTTTTTAACTGTAACAGGTAAACTGATGGTTTGCAGCCACTGAGAAGTTGGCAGAGCGTGTTACTTTTTGTGTAGGTTTACTTCCGGTGATCGTTCTAGAAACTTCTATGCCCTACTGAAACAAATCCTCTGTGTGGTTTAAAACACCAGGCTGCTGCCCATTGGCAGACACGCGCTTGCCATTGCTGCTGTTGGTAGTACTGGTACCGGTACTGGCAGGTTGAGGTTGGCTTAAACTGGTCTTAATAGGTTCTGGCACTAGGGGAAAAGAAAAGAATCGTCATTGGTTTAGGATCTGAAAAGTTATCAGGTTGGTTTTTAACTGTAACAGGTAAACTGATGAAGGTCACCACTGAGAAGGTGGCAGTCAGTGTGTGTTACTTTTTGTGTATGTTTACTCTCTGTGATGGTACTGGAAGCTTTTATGCCCTACTGAAACAAATCATCTGTGCGGTTTAAAACAGGAGGGAGGACAAAAGAAAGCTTAGACAATTCAGTATTGAACAGAACACTCATTTCTGCTGCACCCACCTTGAGCCCCCACTGCCTTTTTAGTCCAGGGGTGACCTTGCCAATATTAACATCAAATCCCAGGGCCTACAGCCATGAAAACAAACATTTTCAAGCTTCTAATAAGCTCCCAAACAAACAAGCTAAAAGACCTGATTCACCAGCTCATTCAGCACTCACACAAACTTTGGGTTTCTTGTGATTTTTATCCAAACCTCTGCATCAAACACTTAGGACATCCCAATCACTGACATCTGCACTCCAGGCATGTATCTGACGCATCTCACACTAACCCAGCCTGCAGTGAGCCAGCCAGGCACCCTGGAATGTGCCTGCACACCTGGCATGAGTGACCAGCAGTGCCAGGTCCTGCTGGGACAGGCAGGAGGGAGTGGGCACGATGCTGGGGGATGGCAGCTCTGGCTCAGCTCACCTGGCAGCAGCTCTTTGGCCACCCAGAGAAACTCTCTTCATCACAAGCCATGTCCAACAAGTGCAAAACTGCAGCTCATTCAGTTACAGAATATGCTGAGAGGGAAGGGACACACAAGGATCATTCCTACAGGGCTGGCCCTGCACAGGACTCTCCCCAGGAGTGACACCTTGTGCCCAAGGACACTGTTCAAATGTAGCTTGAACTCTGTCACAGCCACTGCAAACCCAGAGACAGCCTCTCTCCAGGCTCTGACACACCTGGAAAACAGAACAACTTCTACAGCTGCAGCAGTGATCAGCACCAAGGGAATGCCCAAGGTGGCTTCAAAACAAGCAGGGACTTGACCAAGTAAAATATGCCAAAAAGTCTGACAGAGCCATCAGCACTTCACTTCTCCAAGCTATTTGTTTTGGAAGCCTGAATACTTTCACCTGTGGTTCTGTCTGAACAAAAAAGGAACTCCTAAGTATATTAAAAATTTTGAAGTACTACTAATGCCTGAAGAGCAGAGAACAAACCTTCCTTAGCTTTTCAAAATACGCAGTCACCTTTGGAAACAAACAGTTTATCCATACTTTGAAATTTAAAAAGTAGATAGAAAGTATTGTGGTATGCAGAGTAATTATTTTCAAATACCAAATCTGCATATTCAATATGCATGTGAAAACTGTTCTATTTCCACAATACAAACAGATCTGTTGTTCACGTGAAAGAAAATAAGTCTGATTTCATTGTAATGGGTCTATTTTAGCTCCTACTCCTTCTGCTACTACTGCTACAGCAATGGAAGCATTTACCTCTACTACCACCACCATCACAGAGATGCAAACATTTACAAACAGTGAGATCTGAAGGACTCGGGATTTCTGCAAAGTCATTTACCACAAGGTTCACTCAGAGCACTGCAGACACAGGCTGATCAACCAAAAATAACCCAGCAGCCAGGGAGCTGCTCCAGCTCGGCTGACAGACCAGGCACACCCCCCCTGGTGCCAGCAGCTGAGAGGGAATGCCAGGGAAGAGGAGGAAAAGGACAGGAGAATGGAAACCACTCACTGGCACCATGCCAGCAGAGCTGGGATTTGTCTGGCCCCAAGATTTTCATGAGGAATATTAATTAACTGGAAACACATTTTAGAGAACAAGACAGACAACTTTTAAAAAAGCATTATATTCTCAATATTGTGTATATATAAATCACATCTGATACTTTCACAGAGGTGTGCATATAGATATATTTTTTAGAAATCACTAATCACTATTCTATCACAGTCATAGAATAGACAACACTTTTCACTTTAATGTAAACTAACAAAGGTGTTTCATCACAAAGGTGAGGCCAGAGAAACCCATTCTCCCAGTGTTAGAGACAATGTTCCCTCTACATATCTGAATCACAGATGAGAGAAAAGAACAAAGAAAATCAAATTATCACAGTACTTTAGAATTAAAATATTTCTGCATATTCATGGTACTGTTTTTTCTCTAACCAACACGGCCAAGTAATTTTTATTTTGTACATCAAAATCTCTTTAAAGAGTGCTTAAATGGAAGCTCTTGCAAGAATACTATGTCTACAAATCATGGTAGCTGGAAAAGAAATGTTTAATTACAAAATGATAGGGAATAAAGCAAGAAGAGTGAACAACATCACACAAATGGGCTTGAGCCCTAAATTCCAGCTTCATACCAGACTGGGATTCAGACTTCAAACACAGCAACAATACTTAGAGAATACATATTACACAGACAATATGACTGTGTTCTAAAAGCCATCCTCAGCAATGTTTAACCAGCAATTTTCACTTGATATGCGCTGTGAGAAATACCAAATGTTCCAAGTGTCTGCCCTGGATGTCCTAATTCTGAATTTTGCTGTGTGATATTGGCAATAACAGCATCTTTCTGAAGCCTTGAGCCATCCCCCACCCTGAGATGGTGGGTGCCCCTTGCAGCACCCACAAAGGGCTTTTCCCACTGTGAGCACAAGGGCAGAGCTGCCAACCCCAGGAGCAGCCTGCCCACCCTCCCACCTGCAAGGAATCCACTGTCACTGCTAATGGTGTGTGGGCAGCTGCTGGAAAGGCAGGAATTAAACCACAGAATTTAGCCATTTTATAGCTGAATGCAAAAAAATGTTGTTTAAATTGTGTGGGGGAAAGGATTTAACAGGCAGTGATTTTCATAACCAGCACGTGATTAAAGAGCTAAAGCAAAAACATTTAAGTGGAAAGGCTCTTGCAAAAATACAATTAAAGGCATAAAATGAAAGCCTTGAGATTGCTTGCTCTTAAGATGTTTGTGATGGGTATCTGCTTACTCTCCATTCTGAGCTGTACACACACTAAACAATGAGCTTGCTTGTAATAATTATCAGTACTTAATGGTATCTAAACTTCTTAATCCAATTTTACCCAAACAAATCCAATAATTACTCCATATGCTTTTTGATGATTACAATCTCGGGAATCCCAACTGCATAAAAAAGTGTTACGAGCAATTGTAGGTGGATTTTATTAATATAATGAATAGGATCAGTCTAACAGATTTCAATTACAACAATAGCTTTTAAGTACATTTCTATGACATAAGGAAAGAACATGCATAAATGAAAGAAACTGGTTAAGCCACATAATACTGATTTATGGCAGCTTTTTCCTTTCATTCACCTCATTAACATTTCTCTGTATTTCAGAATCCCCCACTCCAGCTCTATAAAACTTGCATTTCTAAAGCCTTCCAGGACCAGACATTCCAGAAGAGAAACAGTTAAACCCAGAAATGCATTCTTGGCTGCTACTGTGACAGGATTTATTTACAGCTTCTATTAAACACAGCAGCTCCATTACAAAGTGCTGGATGTGAGGAGAATTTTTGATTATACAATGCCAATGCCTCACTGCGTTAAACATATCATGCCAGTGTATTATTTTTTTCCTTCAGCAATTCGTTCAGGTCATTGTTTGATGGGTTTATGAATTCATTACAGGAAACAGATGGATCCCATAATTCAGAGCTATTCTCCCAGCCAATCATTTGGGCAATTTTTTTCCTCATCTTGCTCCCCCCTCCAAATCAACCTTAATGAAGCCACTTCCTCCACGGCCAGTTCCCTGCACTCACACACACACTGCAGCACATCACTGCTGCTTTAACCTCCCTTCAAACACTAAAGGCTTTCCAAATAAAGCTGAGCAGCAGCACAATCCCACAGACACCCCCTCCGAGGTCACCCAGAGCACCAGGAACTTACCCAAGTCGGGTGAAGGCAGCCACCAAACACAGCATTAGAGTGGGCAAAACCACAAGTCCTCATTAGTGAGAAACCCATTTTTATTTGCTCACAGAAGTCTGTTGCTGAAAAAATATTCTTGCTTCCCCCCCCCTCCAATCTACTTTCAAAGGCTGAATTTTCATTTAGCAAATTACCTCCTTTGTCTCCTAAGTGCTGGGATTCGCTATCCACAGTGACATCTGCTGGCAACAGCAAAGGTGCTCACAACTATTGCATAAAACCCACTTCTAATGTTTTTACACATAAAATGCCAAATTTTCTGCCTGGATCATCCCTTCCCCCAAAATCATGAACTTCTGGGGAGAAAAAAACTGCAGTCTAATGCCAAGATAATCCCTAAACTTATAGTAGCTTTAATAATGTAACCAGAAGCTGCTGTTTGACATCAAAGCCCACATTGAGTGATAAAAGTAAAAATACATGAGTTGTTGTGGCTTCAGAACTTTGTCACCATTTATTTAAAGAAATGCCTTGACCTTGGGCCAATTCCTGATGATATCATTTATCTAATACCCAGAACAAATGAAGCCTTTTCCTTCTTTAACTTCATTTCCCCCCTCAGAGCTGACCATGGTGCAGCTTCTTCTGCTTCCTCTTCCAGATGTTTCCTCTCCACTTTCTTCTCTTGTCCTTTACAACATTTCCTTCCTTAGTCTTTCACCACCCCAGTTCAGAAATGTCATCTAAAATCCACTTCTCCTGACAGACTTCTGACTTCTACCAACTTGGACTTTCTACACAGAACTTGATGGTTTTTTGGGTTTTTTTTTTTGGCCAGGTAATTGAAGTCAGAGTAGGAATTAACAGAAAGCTGCAAAGTTCATGGAAAACTTCTAAAGCAGTTTTTGGAATTTCTCAGCAATAGAAGGTCTTATGTCCTTAACTGCTGGCTTTATGCAAAGGTATGGAATAGAGAAGCACTGAGGACTTCATTCTCCACCTCCACTTTGACTCTACAGCAATGTATCCACAAATCCAGCTGACCCCAGACACTCCTTTGTTCCTCCCACCCCTCAGACCCTGTCATTCACCTCAGTTCAAACAAGTTCTGTCTGTTTGCTCACATTTCCCACCCATATCCCACCAGCCAAAGCTCACTGTATGTATCTTAACTATGTAATGGCTGCTGAAATGACATTCTTACTTGATATTGTCATAAGCAAAGTGGGGAAATGTGAGCAAAATGTGAAATTGGTTGAAATGTTCTCTGGGAGAATCAATGGCTTGCTGTCAAAACAGAAAATGTTTCAGAAGAGATTCCATGGGGACTTGATCCGAGCCTACGCTGTTCAATATTTCCTTAACAGCTGGATGATGGACTAGAGAATATCCTTATTAAATCTGCAAATGACACCAAGATGGGAGAAGGAAGATGGGGGTGGTCAGATCACTGTGTGACAGGATCAGAGCTCAGCAGTGAGGAACTGGAGAAGAGATGTGACAAAACCACTACAATTCAATAAGGAGAATCACGTCATTAGCGGGGGGAATTAAATGCAGAACAGCAAACAACTCACCCCACAGCAGTTCTGCAGAAAAAGAAGCAATGTTTTAGCAGATCATAAACCAAAGAGGAGGAAAAGATAACCAAGAAGATTGTAAAAAATTCCAATTTGGAATCTTCCAATTGGATTGTAAAGAGTCCAATTGGTGGAATGGGATAAACACCCAGCAACCTCTCTACTGGAGCCTGGCATCACAAAGCCTTCCCTGGCTGTACCCACAGCTCTTCCAGATGGAGCTGGACCACCTGAAAAGGGCACAAAGGAACTGGGAATCTGGAAAAGGGAACTACCACAGCAGGCAGAGGTAAGGGAGTAGGCAGTCTACAAGGCACTGGGTACACAAATTTTAAAAAATACAGAGAGGACTAAATAATTTGCCCTGCCCCACAGTGAATAAGACAAGACTTGCTGGGTTTAAATGGCAGTCAGGGAGATTTAGACTTACATTTCCAACAATAAGGATGATTAAGGATTATCTGCAGACATGATACAGGTTTGGTGATCTTGTCTCAGGGCAAGAGGGTGGAATAAATGACCTTTCAAGAACCTTTAGAGCACATTTTTTACCACTCTGCATGTAAAACAGAGCTCCAAATCCATCTTACTCAGTTCTCCCACTTCCCTCAGCCATGACAAAGAAATCCTTTTTCTCTCAGGTTGATAGTCACAGCACTCTGCCCAGCTTCTGCTGGTTTTTAAATAAGTTTCAGATGTGGCCTTTCTTTGCTAGCCCTATTTGCAGATCCTCTCCATTTTGTTCTTGGTTAATGTAAACTTGAAATGGTATCAGTCCTGAGTGACATTTTATCCCTTCACCACCCCAGTGAATCCTCTGTGTAAGGCCAGCACAGCCCACCCTGAGGCAGAACTTCTGTGCAGCAAAGGGTCAGAGCCCAACTCTATTCACAAATCGAACTTTTTTCTTAAGAGCTGGACAAGTTCCTAACAAAAACACCGATTCTTGAGTACTTCAGAGCTCAGACACAGGAGTTTGTTTCCCTTTCTGGAACAGCATCTACATTTCTTCTTTCAGATCTGTCAGCAGAGATGGTGACAAATACATCTTTTGACAGAAAGATACAAAACCTGTTTTGGGTGACTCAACATGTATTTTTAAGTTTTTTTTCAATCCTATTCTACATTATTCAGGTTGGTGTCACGTGCAGCAATCTTGTGAAGAATACTTATACTTTTAACAGTTTTAATATTTGCCTCACTGCTTTCCTCCACGTTAACACTGATTATAATTTTAATTTTAAATTCACAATTAATTAGCTGTGCCATTAAAAATGGTACAGCTAATTAAGTTGATAGGTTGTCATCAACAATAGATTGATAATCCAAAGTAAATATGATGCTCTCCCACTGCAAGCCAAACTCTCTCATGTTTATTGAAAGCTCTGAGTGCACACACATGGGGTTTGCCATCAGCTAATTGATGAGCACAAATTGGACTGTACACACCAGGCCTCAAACTCAGCAGCCCAAGCTAGGAACCAGGACTGTGGTTAAACAGTTAAATTCACAGAGCAGCATTCCTGCAGGACGGGAACTGATAACAGATGGTAACTTTCAAGAATTAACAATTCATCTGTTTCCTTTCAAGCGTGAGTTCTCCAATACCAGCATTCATCATGGACATCTCTGCACACAGACCTGACCAAATGCTACCCCCTGAAAAGCAACAGATAAATAAATAAATGAATTCACCTAACTAAAAGCTGCTCTCTGTCCTGAAGCCTCTGACACCTCAGCACAGGACTATTTCCTTTAACACATCATCACACTTGGAATTCAGACTCCTGCAAACCCAACTCCCACCTCCAGAGAACTTGGCTATTCTAAAGGAAAATAATGAAGCCATTAGAAGCTTTTAATCACCCATATTAATAACATCAAGAAACAACTGCATTAACAACTGTCTGAAAAGGACAGAAGGGAGATAAGAGTCATTGCTGAGACGAATTAACTGGTGCAGGAAATTACTACTGTAAAATTTAAGTGAGAGGGCAGCTCAGAATTAAGAGAAGGATTCTCAGCAAGTGGTTAGAAATGCTGGCAGAATATTTTCAGGCTTTATAAGACTTTCCTATAGAGTAATCAGAACTCCACACAGAGAATTCACATCTTGTGTTCCTTCCCAGAGTATTTAGGAACCTCTGAACTCCACCAACTAATTGTATAAAGACCCACTAGGGAAAAATATAAGTTCTATCCCACCAAGAGGACATGAGAGCATCCCAAACACAATTCCAACAATTCAGGAACACAGCAAAGGATGTCAGGAGCCAGCCATGGGCATGTGCTCCCCCTTCACTCCAAACCCTCCTCAGTGCTGCTCCAGGCAAGGTACCCCCAGCAGGAACTACACAATAAAAGAGTCAGAGAAGACAGGAAACAGTTTAAAGTTAAATGACACAAAAGCAACACTATCATCACTGCAAGTGCCTGTGGGAAAATTCAAGCATATAATAACAGATTAAATAACTTCATACAGAGTCACAGAAGAAGTCTGGGCAGACCCAGGAAGTGAATCCTTCGATTTTAAACTGACTGTGTGCATTTAATCTCATTAGACAATGTTTTACACAGTTTTCATATGCAAAAGAATTTTTTTTAAAACAAATTTACAAATGGCAGAGCCATCACACCAGACGTGTTCTTCTTCCTTTCCACAGAGCACTTCCAGGCACAGACTGATGAGTAAATATTCCTTACAGCAGAACCAAATTGTTAAACTTTGCACACAGATAAATATGCAAATTCCCAGTAAATATTACATTTCTACGAAATTAAAAATTAGGATAGCCTCAGTATCCACTGATTTACTGGATACAAGAGCCTGAAATTTCCTTCACCTTGAACAGTGATGGATCTACACAGCCCACTCTTCAGCTGGGGTTTAAAGATAATCCCAGCAGAGTGAAAATGCTTCCAGTTTCATACAGATGTGATTGGTTACTGTAAAGATACCCCATACCCCACATCCCCATCATTTCTGCTGGGGCTGCTCTACAGAGATCACTCAGCACTGGCACACAGTGCACAGATTCTCAGATTCAGATTCCCACTTGGAATGTGTCCTGTACCCACAGTGTGTCCATGCTGGGTGGATGCTCCTGGAGTTTCAGGGTGTCCCAGGGCACAGCCAGTGCTGCCATCCCACCCAGGACAACAGGGAATACCAAACACTCGTGCTACAGCAGGTACAACACCTCTTTTTCCACTTGGACATTGGAGCTGGGAAGAAGGTAAGGACTCCCTCGGTGTTTTCTGGAATGCCTGGAAATTGCCAGCGTGTAGATCAATATCCTGATTTGGATATTTATGGATCAATACACTAATTTGGATAGAGAGATCAATGAGTGCAGGACACCTCTGAGCTGCCAGGTGTGCCTGTGTGATTTTGTGTACCCAAAACTGAGTGTCCAGGGAGCCCCAGGCCTGGGGAGTATGGACACACCCTGGGCCCAACAGCCCAGACACATCCCATCACTACACACAGGCACTTTTTTCTCCTGGAAAGCAGAAATACAGCTCCTCCAGGTATTTCATTTCTGTTTTGGGGGAGCAGGCTGCAGTGATATTTAATTCCTTTCAGACATGCCCATGGCAGCAGGCTGTGACTGCCTGCAGATGACAGGGCTGCTGCTCACATGGGAAGTGTAACGTTGCCTGACACTGCCTGTGCTGCTGGAACCATGGCACTGGGCACACATGTCACACTGACTAAAGGCTGTGCAAACACAAAGCCTCAGCCCTCCTGCCATGGGCATTTATGGTACAAAATTAATATTTTATGTGTGACATAAAAATAGCAACAATTCTGTGAGCAACCAGTAACAGGCCCCTGTAATTTTGGCATAACTCTTCCAGTTCATATTCTATCTCAAAAAAAGACTTAATATGTTTATACTACAGCTCTAAAGATAGTGTAGAGTTATCTGAGCCATCATTTTAAATCAGTCAGCAGGA
>NW_005054370.1:1328034-1346493 GCF_000277835.1 Geospiza fortis | reverse complement strand
AGCAGGAAAAACTCAAGCAGAGCCAACGGAGTGTCCAGCATGGACCAGCTTCCCCCACTCCTGGGCAGTGTGGATTTATTCCAAGTTTCAGGTAGCATCATCCTGAGAAATTGTGCATGGAGCCAAGTCAGTGAAAGGTAAACCTAAAATATTTTCACCCTACATGTTAAAATCTTGTGTCCTTATTAGGATAAGTGAGGATGTTCATTTATATTTCACAGAATTATTTTGAAAATCGCTGCTTTGAGCAAGTAGGTCTTTAACATACAGAACCCATAGGGATATCATTATCACTTTAGGGGACTGTAATAATAAAATTTCACAGACTTTCTAACATAAAAAACCTGTTTGGGGCTCTACATCCTTCTTTGGATACAGTTCCTAGCATCTGAAAGACACAAAAATGTCATTCTTGCCTTCAGAAAGGAGCAGCTGAGAAGAACTTGAAGCCCAAAATGAAGAGTGATCCCTTATGCAGCTAAACCAAATGAAATTAAAGTCATGCTCTAGTGATAAAACAAACAAATGAGTGTTTAAATCTGTATACAGATCTGCAGTGGGGGGGGGGAGGAAGAAAAAACCACTGAACTTAAAAATTATATTTCAGTTTTTTTAATACTTCCTTTTGAACCTAAACATGACATTTCATATGCAATAGTGTTTTTCTGAATGAGCTTCTCAATGCTGGAAGGTTTTTGTTTGGAACTCTGAGCTCATCTACCTCATAGTCACACCTGGAGAGTCAGAAACAAACTCTTCATTTCTGATTCAACGCTGAATCTGAAGCAAACTCTTCATTAATTCAGTTATAGCTGAACAGATTCTTTATGTCTCCAGTGCCATTGTGCATTAATGCCACATATAAAAAACAGGATTTCAATTATTCAGAAATGTGAAGAAAGCACTTCGAGCAGTTTACACCTTCTCCTACTCAGGTTCCTCAGGAAAATTTCTTAAAGGAAAGCAGACTAAAAGCTGGTGGGGGCTCAGCAATCATTTCCCTGTAGGTAAGGTGGAACCAAAGAAAACTCCAAGTGAGTTCATTTGCTGAGCACATCCTGCAGGACAGCCCAGTCCCCTCAGTGCCCAGGGAAGCTCTTCCTGAGATTCCAGCACCACATGGAGCAGGGAGAAAAGGCCAGAGGATCCATCCCATGTTTCCAGCAGGGTTGTTGTCCCAGTGACAGCCCTGTGTCACCATAGCAACTTTCACCAAGAACTCACAATGCACCCAAACGAACTCCGAGCTAAATTAACTTACTGCATGTCACCAGTGAGAAATGACTGTTCAGGGGTAATTTTCTGTACTAATATGTAATAGAGTTAACTCTCTAAATTGAATTAAATTAATTAAATGCCACTCCCAGTAAATCAGATTCTATTACATGAATGTTAAAAGAAATTAAAGATGTTTTAATAAAGATTACTAATAATAACTTAATATTATTACTTCATTTTAATTCAAAAATTCTGCTCAGTTTATTTTAGACACATGTCTTCTCCTCACTAGGAAGGAATACCTAATTACTCCACATGCATTACACACAGTTATTTCATAGAAATGAGCTTAGACTTAGCTAAAAGAAGTAACACCAGCACTTTAAGAAATACAGCTTGGTTTAATAAGTGACATCCTAAGATTCTTCCTCCCCACTCACACTTTGGGTAAACTCCACACTTTCAATGAGTGTGTCCAGTTTTCAAAGGGTTTCATTTCTGCTTTTTGCAGAAAAAATGAAAATGTCTTGCAGTAAAGCCAATTGCAAACAAAGAGGAAAACACCATGTCTGCCTAGGCAGGGTACAAAAACAACAGCCCTTTAATGGCTTTGCAGATCTATCCAACAATGCATTATTAAGTTTGTTTTTTAAAGTAGATTCTTGCACTTTGGAGGACAGACAGCTGGGAGGCAAATCTATAATGCTCCCAATTTCTCATGTAAATAAAAAGTGAAAATTGCCAGCTGATGGTGTTTGTGCTGTCCCACCACCCTGACTTGAACTCAGGACACACCAAGACACTTTGGGTTAAACCAGGGGCTATTTCACAATAATCACTCAGAATTATGAACCACGTGATTCAGTTTTATCCATTATTGGGGTTTCAGGAAGAAGCTGTGCCTGTGCTGAGAATGCAGCTGGTGACAGCAGAGGGAGCACACGGAGCTGTCACATCTGCCACTGGCCACAGGGTGACAATGACGTCAGCCCCATCACCAGCTCTGCTCAACGCCCAGAGGAAAGGCAGCACTGCCACTAAACGAATAAATATGCTAAATAAGGATTAAAACATTCCCTGAATCTCCAGCAAATGTGAGTTAAGGCTGTGACAACCCTGTGGGGTGGAACAAGATGAGCTTCAACATCTCATCTCCATTCCAGGTATCAGTAAAATGGGATTATGGATTTAAGTGTTCACTGTTACTACGCATCTAAGTTATTATCCACAGATTTTAAGTTAGAATTATATATATTTTTTTTAAGTCTTAGTAGCTATAATAAGGCACCAAATCACAAAGTCTTCTACAGATCTTTTCTGGGAAGGAATAGCTGAACAATTGAGGAGGCTGAAGACAACCTCTCATCTGATTTTCTAGAGTGATCACTGGACAAGATTAGAGATAACTACACAACAAAGAAAAAAAATTAAATTATTACTCTTGGAAACTGGCAGGAAGATATAGAAGCTGCAGCAAGACATGAATTATGATGGAGCCTATGTCAGAAAGGTGGCACTGAACACATTTTCTTCCTGTTTTCACTCTGAAGCCTTTCTCCTGTTTTGAAAGGAAATGCTAGGTGCTCACATGTACAGCAGGACAGAACTGCCAGTGCAGGACAGGACAGCCTGACACCCCCAGCACCTGCAGGAAGGGTGCTCATGGTTTGTCAATCAAGCCTTAACAACTGCAGTGGGAAATTAAAGCAAGGAATATATTTAAATGTATACTTCAGGGAACTACCTGCGGGGGGAAAATGGGTGGTGATTAAACAGAAGAAATGGGGAGTGAAAAAGAAACTGCACATTATCAAATTGAGGTCTTTATGGGATAAGATATCTGAAACTTGGGAGTTTTTCATGAGTTTAGGGACAGAAAAGTGAAAGAGAAGGATTAGCACTGCTCTGAACAGCCTGGATTACAGAGCTATGCAATGTGGTGAGCCTGAAAAGCACATAAAATAAATCAGCCTTAAGTTTTACTTGTGAATAGCAGCAGGTTACTGCCCCCAGATTAACTCAGGGGCTACTTAATAACTCTCCAATGATATTGTGCTGGTTTTGGCTGGGACAGAGCTCATTTTCTTACAGGAGCGGGTGTGGAGCTGTGGTTTGGATCTGTGCTGATAACCCAGGGTGTTTTTGTTACTGCTGAGTGGTGCTCACAGAGAGCCATGGCCTGTTCTGCTCCTCACCCCTGCCAGGGACACCAGGAGCTGGGAGGGGACACAGCCAGGACAGCTGACCCCAGCTGGGACAAGGGAATACTCCACAGCAGATGGTGCCATGATCACCACACAAAGCTGGGGGAGAAGGAGGAAGATGAGGATGTTTGCGGTGGTGGTGTTTGTCTTCCCCAGGCACTGCTCCCTCAGGGATGGCTGAGCACCTGCCTGCCATGGCAGTGGGGAATCAACTCTTTGCTTTGCCTGTGTGACTTTTGCTCTACTTATTAAACTGTTTTCATCTCAGCCCACGAGTTTTCTCACTTTTACTCCTCCAATTCTCTCCACATCCTGCCAGGGGGTAGTGAGCCCCAGCTCCTGCCTCCTGCGGTCAAACCATGATGATATACAGATACTGCATTTTAAAAAAATAATTCTCCACTAACTGGAAGGACTTCCAAAGGAGAAAAACATTAATTATTATAGTTTGAAAAACAGCCTGAAAATGGTAGCACCAGAGAAAACTGGATGGGCTGCTAAGTAAAAAACAGGAGACACAAAAAGGCCTCTGCAGTTGAGGGGAAAATCAGCTCTCCTGGGCCAAGTAGCCAACAAAGAAGGGGCTTAAGTTATAGGAAAGACAGACTGAACATGAAGATGCCTTTCCAACAATAATTAGCATCTTTCAAGAACATCTGTTGGGCCTGTCTGAGAGAGGGGAGAGGGTTAAGACCATCCCCTTTTTGCTCATCTAAAGGGATATATTTAGTGTTGTGATAGTAAGACCTCAAGGTGGCATTTGAATTTTTAACAGAGTTGAAGAATCATCAATTCTCTCGATTAGTAACTCATGTGTTTCAAAACAGAAGTTCGTGAGAGATGTCTGGCCTCCTAAAGGTGAAAAAACTGGTTGATGAAAAAAAAAAGACAGTAACAGCAGCCAAATCAGAAATTCTGCCTGAAATGTTAAGAGCATCCTGGTAACAGGACAGGTCTTCAGGAGACTATGCTAAAACAGAGAACAACTTCTGTTAACATGGCAAGGTCACCAGGAGCCTGAGTCACACCAAGTTCAGCTGTTCCCATGGGGCAGGTGACAATAACAGTAGCTGCCACGCCCAGGGCAGGATTCAGTGCTGCTGTTAAACACAGGTCCCACAAGAAGCTGAGCATGAGCCACTGCTGCCACCCCACAGGGGCAGGATGCCTGCAGGGAAAATCACCTCCTCTCTGCATGCTAATGCACTCTGCACCGCCTGAACCAGTTCAGGAATAACCTGAAGGATCAGGTGCACCATGCACACCTGAGCAGAAGCTTCAGAGCATTTACCAGCTCAACCAGAGTGTGAGCTGGTTAAAGAGACATTTAAATAGTCCTGTAGGATTTGTAAAGTATGGGCTACCACCTTTAACAACTCAGGAAAAACATTAAAATAATCTAGCAAAACACAGGGAAGCCAAGGGTTCTCAGAATAGAGGAATGTCAACACCAGACAGTCAACAAGAGAACACAAAGGTCCCTCAGGCCAGACACTTCACACACAGTGTAAAAGAATCAAAAACACGTTTTCATTCCCTTCCTTTTCCCAAGATAACCCTCTGCAGCATTTGTACAGTAACTATTCCAGGAGCACCTACTAGTGTTACAGTTCAAAGTGGATTTCATCCTTCCCCTTTCCTTAGAAACCCAGCACGTATCTCAAAACAATCATTACCAAAGAGAGCTAATGCATTTCTTGATGAACCTCTCCTCCAGCTCACAGTTTGCAGATCTTATCAACATTATATTTATATGCCTTACAAGCCTCCTCCAGGTAGCAAGATGATAATCTAATAATGGAAAGTGGTCAGCACGCTGCAGATAAATCAAAGCTGATAGGTCATTTTTTCATGAGAAACTGTTAGCTGCCTTCTCCATGCAAACCTGTGTGAGCCAGGCCTCCAGACAGAGAAGGAACTCCCTTCATGGACGTGTTTCTCTAAAAGAACAATAAAAGTGAACAGCAGACTTTAGTTCAGAAAGTAAAGGGAGAAAGAAGCACACTGATGAACAGTGTGCTTATATTTTTGCTACAAAATCCCTTCCAAGGAAACAAATCTCTGCAGGGTGGGGAGGAGATGTGGGATGGGTGTTTGTTGCTATCAGTAGATATAAAATTGGCATCTTACAAAGGAAATACTGGGGCATATAGGCTCTGATGGAGGGCAAACATCAGACAACATTCTATTTATAATTGGAAAACAGTTATTTTACAAGCAGACTGACAGAAGAATAGAGCATTTGCCAGTGCCTGAGCTGCTGCAATGCCAAAAGAGCAGCAGTTTGACTATTTCACAGCCCACATGCTCCACACACTGCACTGGGGAACAGCAGCAGGGAGCAAAGCACCCACTGTGGGCAGATAAATGCCCATAACCCAGCGTGCAGTTTGATCATAACCAACACCATTAGCACTGTGCAGCTGGGTTAAAATTTATCTATTAAAATACCCAGTTGTCCACAACTGTATTGGCAGTTTTGTTGCTGGGAAAGCAAACTGGGATTTATCTGAGAGCACTTCCCACTGACAATTAGTCTAGACTAGAAAAGCCTAGCTGTGTAACCCAGTCTGTGCTTGCTCTCTCTTCAAAGGGTATTCTTGGAGAGAAAATGTGCTAGGCTAGAAATGCATCTGCCAAAGGACCATGTAAAGGGAAATCTGTTGATGTACAGGGTGTCCTGCTGCCTTCAAGCAGGGTATCAACCCTTACAACCTAGGGCATTTGAAAAGTGCTTTTAACCAACTGTGTCCAGTGTTGGAAAACTCCCATTTTTATCTAATTCTAGAACTAACTACTTACAGGTCGGGCTCTTGCCATCTTCAACCTAATAAACCCATATCATTCCTATCTGATGAAACAGAAAAAGCAATATTCTCTCTGTATTTATATTATGAGCACATGTCAAAATCTGCAGAACAGCAAACTACAACAGACCACCTCTACAGAGAATAAAAACTACCTGAGGAGCATTAGGAGTATCTGCTTGAGCCCTTACCTGCTTTTCCATTCCCAGAAGAGGAATCTGCAAAGCTCACAAGGCAAGCACTGACCAGTGATGCCTTAAGTTTTACCTTTCACATTTTTCAGATTCTGTACTGCCTTGGTGTGTGACTCTGAACTTCATATAAAGTGTTAGCAAGTTCTCTGCACAGTTCAGTCAGACAAAACAATCCTTTTTCAGCCCGAGCTTTTGGGCTGTTTCAGGCCCAGAAAGTACAAACAACAGCAAAATGAGGAGAGCAATCTGGGAGGGTGGGACTGCATAACCTGGAGCTGTAATTGGACAATTAACCCCAATACCAAAATGGACCAAAACTTATAAAAGTGTGAAAACTCGTGACCTGGGGTCTATCTTGGATGTAGCCATGGCTGGGCTCTTGTACTGCCCCAGGTGTATCCTCTGAAGGCCTTCAAATAAATGTGGTGTTGTGAGGTTCTCAGGATGAGGTGAGAGATGAGAATTTGACTCCCATGTTCTCAGAAGGCTGATTTATTATTCTATGATATTCTATTCTAAGATATATGATATTATATTATATTCTATGATAGGATATTCTGTGATATTATATTCTATAATATTAAAATAAATACTATACTAAAACTACACTAAAGAAAGAGAAAGGATACATCAGAAGGCTAAACAAGAATGATGATGAAAGCCTGTGACTCCTCAGAGTCCGACACAGCTGATGGGGATTGGTCTTAAATTAAAAACAATTCACATGGAACCAATCAAAGATGCACCTGTTGATAAACTATCTCCAGACCATATTCCCAAGCAATCAGATAATTATTGTTTTCATTCTTTTCTGAGGCTTCTCAGCTTCCTAGGAGAAGAAATCCTAGTGAAAGAATTTTTCAGAAAATATCATGACAAATAAATCCCTATTCTATTTTATTCCATTAACTCTGTCCAGCCTCTGTTCCAGGCAGCCTCTCCAGGCATCACCAGGACTGGAGGTGCTTCACAGGAGCAAAGCAGCAGCAACTCCAGCAAGGACATCAAAGCACCTCTGAGGAGGCAGCTGTCCTGTAAATCCAGCTCAAGCTTGGAGTACATTAGGAAGAATATATTTCATGGTTACTTCTTTTATTTTCAAATAACCCCAGAGTTTTGTGTTTGTTTTACTTTAAGAGAAATTTTTTTTTTCCCACAAGCCTGTACTAATTGCTTTGATGTGTTGTTGTCTGAAAAGAGCATTTCTTTGAAAGCTGGGGAATCTAAAGTTCCCCAGGAGCTACAGAAGATTTAAACCTCCAGAAGTGTCAGTGTTTGCTTGCAGGGCTCAGGCTGTCCAGCCCTGACAAACCCTCTCTCCTTAAAAAATTATTAATGAAAATCTCTCTTTGGGCACCTTTGACTTGCAAACCAGCAAGACACACACAGAAAGAGCTACAAACCCAAAGAAAGTTTACCAAAGATTATTCATACATTTACTGTTTACCTTTTCTCCTTCACTTCACAATGGCAATGCTGAAGCTACTCATAATATTTCTTGCACTTGTGAGAGCAAAAAGCTTATTAAATACCTCACAGTCACTCCACTTGAAAGAAAAGCAGGTAGGAAACCAAAGTTTTTATTATTTTAACTCCAGTTCTCTCAGCTCATCCTTTTTGCTTTGTCTCCTTGACTAGGCAAATTGCTCCTCCTGTCTGCTTCAATCTTTTTGCATTTTCTACTCCTCTTCACCCAGTACTGGACTCACAAATTACCTCCATCCTCTATTCTGTGCAGGCTGTAAAATGGTAATTACTCCTCTATCAGAGAAGTGATATCTCAGTGGGTTTTATGAACAAATTCATGTTTGTTTAAAGATACTTATAGTAGCAGAACACCCCCATGATAACGTTTATCAAAAAGAAAACATTTCTGTGTTACAAAGCCTTAACGTATGGCCACAGGTTATCATTAAGTTATCAAGTGACTGCATATTAAGATCTAATTGAAGAACTTACTGCAGGGCTCCCCCTCCTTCTGCAATGATGATTTATGGCACATTTTGTCACTACAATGTGCAGCAGTTCAGTACAAACACAGCACTTAACTAACAAGATGACAGAGGCAGATATTCAAGCACAAGCTATAAATACTCAAATGAGTCAGAGGTTGTAAATCTGTTGTAAATCATACCTGATTTGTAGGCTGGAACACATTTTCTAATCTTATGGAAAATGCCTCTGCTGGTTCCTACAATAATATGACACGAACTAGAAAAACTCAAGACTTTTCTTTTTAAAAAAGACTGATTGTGTTACACTCTGTCAGAATTCTACTTAAAATCCTGATGAGATTCTCTAAAAAGTTTCATTTTCCTTTTTTTCCTATGGAACTACCACTAAACATCAGTAACATCTACCATAGCCAGAAGGAGCACATTATCAATATATACAAACTTCATTTCTGTACAAGCAGAATGGAGGTTACAGGAAGGTGAGTCACACACACATGAGCACAGGCAGAGAAAATTCTAACAGCCCATTTGGGCAGGGTAAGTAAAGAATCAATTTAAAAATATGCAATAATCTACATGGCTGGTTTGGAAATGAAAATAACCCAGCTTTGGAAACAGGCATGCTGCAACTCCTGTCATCCCAACAGAAATGCCAGAGCAGGGGATGGAGTCTCAGATATTTTCATCCATTCTTTTTTTCCTTTTAACTCCCTTTTCTAATAGAGCAGACCATGTTCCTCCAGGTAAAAGATACAGTTCTGCCAGATAACCTGAAGGAAGTATGCCAACATTTGTGACACCACAATGGTTTACCCAGCAACCACACACTGCTACATGTTTTCTGTTCAGTCCCCCAAAATAAAATGTATGAAAGCATAAACGTTGGCAGAGTAATCTCCCAGCCTGCAGACAACCTCCCTGACTCTGCAGGCTGCATATTAAAATCATCACACACTGAGGAGTCCCAAGGCACACAGCCCAGACAGCCTGG
This sequence comes from Geospiza fortis, assembly GCF_000277835.1. Taxonomy (NCBI): domain Eukaryota; kingdom Metazoa; phylum Chordata; class Aves; order Passeriformes; family Thraupidae; genus Geospiza; species Geospiza fortis. Next base: position 1,337,124 of record NW_005054370.1, on the reverse strand, counting down.
GGGAGGGGACAGCTCCTCACCGGAGCACAGATGGAAGGGAATGGTGCTCAGCTCAGGAGCCACTGCACCTCTGGGACAGAGGACAGGCAGTGCTAGACAGGCTGCTGAGTCCCAGGGCCACTGCAGCCACTCCAGATCCTGCAGTCCTGCTTCATCATTCCCCAGCATGAGCTGAAATTCCCATTTTCCCCTTGGAAAGCCCTCCTCTCCCTGCCTGGTCCCATGCCATGAACATGCCAGACAGACCTACAGGGACCATGGAGGTCCAAAGGCACAGATTGACCAGCTCTGCTTTACAGTCAAGGGAAAAAAATATTTTCCAGCTAACATTTCTAATGAAAGTATTTAGCAAAATACTTTTTATGTTGGACTAACTGCATTATACAGGCTTAACTGTTTTTACTTCTCTGTTTGCAGATTTAGCACTTACCTTTACTGCATATAATGCTGGAGGGTTGGATGGATACTTTGCCTTTCAATTACCAGGGTGGATGTTTGAGTAACAAACCACTTAAGCTATTTTATATCAGCTTTAAACAAATGCGTTCAGCTGAGGTGGGAGTGGAGCAGGTAAGGAACTGATCACCTGTGCTGACTAAATCTGCAGGAGGATGGCTAGAAGAGAAGCAGGCAGCAAAACACACCCTGATAGTATTTATGACAAGCACAGCTCCCTGAAAGCCCTTGTGGTTATTAAATAACAGCCATTCCCATACTAGTGACCCTTCACCAAACAGAACAGCGCTCACAATTACAGCTGAATGTTTTCATTAGAGAAGCCTTTATACACAAAGTTTCTTGATCAAGTGCACATAAACTGGCAAGAGTTTATACATGTAAAATAAACACTAATAGCCTGTGCTCAATAGTCCTGTTCTGAAAAAAATTACCATAAAAGAACAACAACTTGAATTTGCAATAAAAACCTGCTCATTTCCCACCTCATCTAATTCTGCAGTGCTTCTCTCCAGCTGAACAGGAAGACTACTTTCATTTGTTTTCAAGTAATTGAGAAACATTTCAGGTCTTTATCAGCTCTCCAATCTCTCTTGTTTTCACATTCCCTAGAATTGTTGCCAACAGGGTATTTATAAAAGATCCAGCCTCACAAAAATACTCAGGCAAACAACGTTACAGGGAAAAAAATAGAAACTGAAGGAGTTGTTATGTAGAGAAGATTTAAAGGGTTGGATCATTGTTAAAAAGAGAAAAGAATTTGTTTCAGTGGATGCAAGAGCTGTGTGAGGGAGCACTCCTAGCCTGGGCTCCAGCAGCAGCTCATACCTTTCCCCTAAGGGTGGAAATACGTGTTTATTTTGGAAGGGTTTGTGCTCCACATCACAAATGGAAACATTCAGCTGGGGCTGAGGCCTCAGAGCAAGACTGAACTGACAACACACCACAAACACACCCCCACAGGAAACCTCCTTCCTCTTTCTTCCCTTCTCTTTCCTGAGGCCTCAGCAGAGACTGAACCTGCAGCAGCCCAGACCAGCTCAGAGCTACATGAACAAACCACACGAGTTCATTACTGGCCAGCACAGCAACTCCACACCGCTGTGACAGGCAAATCCATGAAAAACTAACTATTAATTAAAAAGAGTTAGACCTTGGTCACAGGTTTGTAGCACAGAAGATGCCAACCCCTCCCTCCCTCTCGAGTCTCACCACCTGGCCCCTCCTACCCACTTCAGCAAAGTGCCTTCCCCTCACAAACACTGCCGAGAGCAAACAGGGACTGCACAAACACCCTGCCCCAGCCAGCTGAAAAACAAAATGAAAAACCCTGCCAGATCCCACCTGCACTTGTATGATTTCTTTTTCTCCACCAAGTAGTGCAAGCACCTCTCACTGCCATGGCAACCCAGTTGCAGAACTCAGTGACACACACACAAAATTAAGCAATTTTTTTTTAAGTAACTACAAAGAGTTCCATTAAATAATATTTATAAAGATGTCACCTACCAAAATCTACATTTTGCAAAATGTCCAGCTTTAATCTCTGATTTAATACATCTTGCCCACTGGCATGCATTACCTGCTGCAGTCCACTCACTCAGTTTTACAGCGCCATCCTGTCATCACAACTAATTTAATTGCTGTGTCCCAGACAGGAAATAAATTAACTAAATTCAATGATAATCCCTGTGTTGCCTTTTAGTTCTAGTAGTATGGGTCACTTATCCTTGAAAATGTATCCAACTAAAGCACTTGGTGCAGCATTGCAATAAGGTTTACAGTCAACTCTGAATATTGTAGGAAAAAAGTTCAGTCAGATTTTTCCTCTCATTAATTTTGCATTAATATTTTATCTATTTTAAGAAATTCCTGCCACCTCTCATAAGCTCTTGCACATCCCTCCTAAAGATAAATGTAAGGAACTTCACTATAAAGAGGAAATAAAATATTTCCACAGAGCAACCTGAAAAGGAAGGAGTATTTGCCAGACAAAGGAAATTTAAAGAAGGGTCACTTACAGGACTGTAAATAACCCCTGGCCCCTGCCCTGAGCATGAACAGGGGGTTTGGGCTCTCTGTAGGACAGGTACTCCCTTCCAATGATACTGAACCACAAAAAGCTGCATCACTGCATTTGACAGATGAAACAATAAATGCCAAAGATGCTTAATCTCTAACATAACTCTCCTTATCCACTGCTGTCTTCTTGCTGATCCATATTTTATGGGAATAGAAGATGCTTAAATACACGGATAATGAACAAAAAAATCCATCAGATGGAGAAATGCAGTCCCTAAATTTGAAAGAAACAAACTCACAAGCATACCTGAAAAACTGAGGTTATTAACTAGAAACTTAAACGTGGCAGTTTCAAGCAATTAAAAGCAAAGCTGTCACAACACAGACAGAAATAGTAACATCCCACAGAGGGAAAGCAGAAGGCTCTGTGTCTCACTCGTAACAGAAATGAAGAGCCACTGCATTACCACGTGAAAATGAATTTAGTTACCCTGACAGCAAAAACATCTGCTGCTGAATTGTGATATTAAAAAGTCATTATAATCCATTATAGAACAGTGAAACCTTTTCACACAGAAATGAGCTGATACAGAGAACAAAACAAGCAATACTGTGAAAATATGCCTTTTAGATAGAAATTGCTCTTATGAATCTTAATTCCAAGGTTTTTCATGTACCTAAGTTTTGGTGGGACTCACATACCTCTGCCCCCTTCTCTTGAAAGTAAAATCCAGTGTTATACACTACATGAAATCTCAGAGTGCAGATGCTACAGAATTCAAAATAAAACTTTCTGACCTCTCCCTTTCTACATAGGAAAAACTTAGAAAGAAAAGGACAAAGTTTTGATAAATTACTGTTACAGAATCTCCATCATGCAGTTATTACTTTATTTTTCTGAATTCATATTACCGAAGTAATATTCAATTTCTGCTGTATAAATCCTAAGTGTTTGAAACAGAAATAAACCATAAGTGTTTGAAACATAAGTTGTTTAGTCCAGCCCTTATGTTAAGCTTGGCTCTTCTCTAATTCTCATTCTTTGGGACTCTGGGAAGCTCCACTTGCCTGTCTGTCACCTAATTACCCACCAAGAAATGACAATGCACTTGAGCTGGCTCAGAACTGACACACAAAAAGCTCTGTAAGCCATCAGATGCAGAAGAAAGACATTACCTTGCCTCTCTTCCTCACCTTTCTGAAAGCCACAGCTTCATTAACTTTTCTCCCAGGGAACCTGGCAGCCCAGTGCCCCCAAAGGGGAAGGCATTTCTTACCTCTGCTGCTTCCTGACCCTGCTGCAAAGCAGCTCCACTCACTTCCCAGGCAGAAAAGCCGCACAGAAAGAAAAACAGGCAGTGGTGGCAGCAGGGGAAATAGTTTCTTCTAAGCTCCATGAATTGAGTTTACACATTAAATTGAGTTGAATTGTGCAAGGGGAAAGGGACAATTACTTGTCTTTGAAACAGATAAATAACTACTAACAACTAAATGGAAAACTGCATCTGTCTTGACAAAAGAGATGACACATGCTGTGTTATGGTTCACAGAAAATTAATCCATATATTCTTGTCAAAAGGCTGCCATAGAATACACCCAGCAAGATAAGCCAAAGCTTATGCTGAGAATCCCAACAAAACTTTAGGAACATAACAATGCTAGTAAGATATACTCCCCTCATTAAAGAGACACAATGAATAAAAAGTACAAGCACATTTTTTAAACAAGCTTATAAAAATATCAAACATTTCACAGAGAATAAACATGAATTTACCTTTGGTTTTTTGTTCAGCAGCCTGAAAGAAGAGAAGAACAAAACAAATCAACTACTTGTCAATACTGCAAATGATACCTAACAATTATAGGGCTGCAGGCCTAACTTTTTGCAGAAACTGCTTACATAAATCAGGCATTTGTTTCATTTAAGGACTAGAGAATTTTAGTTTAACTTCATGTGATAGAAATGTCTGCCTGGAGCCAGAAGCAGATGCCATAAAAGTGTAAAGAATGACAAGAGAGGGCAGCAGCCCCCTCCACCCACCCAGCCTTCCCTCTCCTGGGGAGCAGAGGCTTTCTGGACCCCTATTCTGTGTGTGAACCTTGAGCACCCAGCAGAATTAACTTCTGTGACTTTGCCCAGCATCCCTCTGAATCCACCCTCACTAGCAGCTTTCACAGAAGATCTGTTTATTTTATAATCTGTCTGGAATTTTTCATGATGCCTGATTTTTATACCAGAAAAGACAACATTTACTTCTTATTTCAAATTAAAACTGTGCAATGCAGAAAATGAGGGAGGAGAATGGCCAGCAGTGAAAATGAGCCTGGGATGCCAGAGTGCCACCAGCACCTGCTGGGGCTGATCCAGGCACTTGGGGCAGAGGAGTGGCCATGGGAGGCAGGTGTGGGAGCAGCCCCTTGCCAGGAGGGCATGGTGAGCATGGGCAGTGCCACAGCCCTGGCACAGCTGCTTTGGGCAGGATTCTGTCAGTGCCACAGCCCTGGCACAGCTGCCTGGGCAGGATTCTGTCACCACAGCCTGTCCCCAAGCCAGTGGCAATGATGCAGTGCCAGGCTCACTCCCACAAGTGAAGCTGCAGCATCAGAACCCACAGTCACATTTACAAGTGAAGGGATCAATTACAACAGGAACATGAACAAACCTTTTTCTGAGCACCTTCCTTCTTTTTCTTTTCTTCCTGCTTTTTCTTTTTCTTTTCTTCCATCAAATGTTCCTCTTCTTGTGTTTCTTGTTCTTTCTCCCTGATAAAAACAAAGGTTAGGAAGAGCTTTTCAGTAAGATGAAGTTTCTCTAGGAAGGTGAATAATCCATATTTGCATTGCTAACTTTCTACATCTCATGCCTAAAAAAGGCTGCTTCTAATGCTACAATAAAAGCACTAAAAAAGAGCTGCTCCAAAATTGAAACTCACAACAAATAAAATAGCAGGCAGTGAGAATTCAGAAAGGACAGATTTTATTTGGAACCTCTTTCCACAATCACTCATAAGCACTGTTTAATATTAGCATATTCTAGGGACAGAAAGTTTGAAACTGGGAAAAAAAAGGAACAAACCCAAGTAATTAATGCAAGTTCTGCTGGCTTTCAGCAGCTGTGATTCACAATATACCTTAAAGATCATGAGCAAGTACATTACTTTGCAATATTTTTCTCTTTTTGATCAAACACATGCTGCATTAATTTTCCATACGCATCAATTTTGTTCTCAAGAGTTGTAAACTAAGGCCCAGATGAATTCCAATAATCATATTTTGTGCTCATCCTATAAATTCTAGCTGAAGAATTTGCATTAATGCAAAACAAGACTGTTCCGGTATCATCTTGATTAAAAATTAACCTGAATCCTTCCAAATCAAGAAGAAAACCTATCTGAAACCTTCTTCTCTCTGCTTCCTATGTCCATCACTGAAATAAATGGTTATAGCAATGACCCTCCCAACATCCTTTCCAATAAATACCAATGCAAATAATTCATTTACTTCTCTATAACTGCTTTATCTTCCTTGACAGCTCTTCAGGTCCTGATCATTTATCAGCCTTACAGATCTTCTGAGAAGGCTGTCTCTGATGGGCTGAAGCCATTACCCTCACTATTATTAGATTCAAAGCCTTCCAATTACTCCTCAAGACCACTTTTAGCCTAATTTACTATTGCTTTACATTTAACTTGCCAAAGCCTGCAGCCCCTTTCCCTTTTCTTTGTTTGGATCTTTGTTGTTGTTTAAAAAAAAGAGGTTTTTAGTTACAAAACTCTTTATTTTTGGTCACAATCTGTCAGACTGCTCTTTACCTAAAGGAGAAAAGAACCACTCAGATTTTGCACATTGTGTCTTCAAACATTCCCCATGAAACATTTTGCCTCTTAACAAGTTTGCATTTTCCTACATAGTTTCCCTTTGTTATAAAAAAGGGAACATTGTAACTTCTGATATTTTGGTGCTGAAGGGCATTCTGGGATTTGGCTTTTTCACTTGCCTGAAAATACCGATCCTGGCCGTGCAGATGCTTTAATGCTTACACAGATCCTGTATGGAGCTCCAGACTAAATTAAAAGCAGATTCCCTTTCCTTGTGTCACCCCAAACTATAAACACCACAGAAAGCAATTCACAGCTCTAAACTTAGGTGTTAGTGCCTTTTTAAGGCAGTTTACAGCACTCAGACTATTTACAGAAGTGAGAGATATGGCGAGACCCAGGCTCTGGAATAGCAGCCAGGGGTTGGGCACATCTGGGAGCTCTTGGTGCACCACTGGAGGTCCAGGCAGCTGAAATGGCATTAAGTATCTGTTTTTTAAGCACTGATTCACCTTCTGTCACAGCCAAAAATTCATCACCTACTCAGCTTCTGCCAGTTCCAAAGGGCCACCTTTTAAACCCTGTACTGTAAACTGAGGTTTGGGAAACATCTGCCCTGATGAACTGCAGGTGAGGATTTGCATTACACTAAAATTATTAAATCACACTTAAGACAAAGGTGCATGATACTGTACTTTTAAATGGCTTCTTCTGGGACTTCGCAAAAAGTGATGACTTCGGTTGCCAAAAGAAACTGAGTTGAAACTGTAATAGATTTGCCTTTATCCCTGTTAGCTCAGTGGAGAACAGAAGTCCCCAGGACCTCAGAAACTACAAAGAAACAACATCCAGTCCCTTCATTTGCAGTGCTCCCTACCCAAGTCACAGCAGACTCTACAAAGGCCCTGTTCCAGTGAACTCCCCCAAGCTCTCACACTATTGCCAGAGGAAGTTCAGCTTTTTCTGGTTTTTGAAAGCAGGTGAATGAAACAAGTCCATGTAAAATGAGAAACTTTTTGGTTTCCTCTTGTTAGTACTTAAGAAACCCCATGCCGTTACAGCAATTCCAGAACACCACAGTTACATTTAAATCCCCTTCAATACTCAGGGCAGTATTTAAAAACAAAAACAAAAAGCCACACACAAAAACAAACCACTACCACCACCGCTCTGCCTAACATGCAGAGTTTTCTTTAAGCTATAAAAGTACCTATTACCCAACTTCCATGTTAGGCCTATTTTTTAATCTCAAATTCTTTTCCTAAAATACCAAGTTGAAAGGGATCTTAAGGATCATCTGGTCCAACCTTTCTTGGCCCAGCCAAGCCTTTAAAGAGTCAAACCCTGAGGATCAACTTTCACCATTGCCAAAATCATTCCTCACACTGGACTCCACTATCAGTTTTTGTTTCCAGGCAATGCAGTGGAATTTCCAAATATTCCAAATTTCAGGTCAGTGGATTTTCCAAATCCAAGAAGCACAAACACTTTGCTCCACTAAGAATACAATGTATTTTATTACCATATTAGCACAGCAATTACAACATCAGAGGTAGAAGTGCCACTCCTCACAAAAACCTAAGGTTTGGTTGTGGGGTTATTTTTTCATTTCTGAGATTAAAATAGCCTCGGATTAGCTCAGAAAATGATACTGCAATTTTTAATGGAGCTCAATTTTCAAAACTGATTTACATAATGACACTTCTGAATACATGTGCTTTAAATATGCCTAAAATAGAAATAAAGCTCCAAGCGGCCTCTCAGACGGCAACTCTTGCTGTCACTTTTAGGCAGAAATTAGTCATCTAAGAGCAAAACAAAAGGAAAACAATAAAACCATGGCTATATAAAGTTTGATTACGTTGTCAAAGGCACATGTTGCAGCTTTACTTCCTGAGCAACAATTTAATCTTTATTGCAGGAAACAGGCTAAAACATTTATGAATACAAAGCTCATGTTCTAAAGCAGGAGTGTCTCAGAATATCCCTGTAGGAGTTTGCCTTGTTCTTACATATGGATCTGAATGGGGAGGGATTTTTATGAGCAAGGAGTTTTACTACAGAATGAAGTGGTGTTTTCACAGATTGCAAATTGCTTATGAAATCCAAGCCTAAGCCAAGGTTATCTGTAAAGTGCATGTGCTTGAGAGCTCTCTGAGAACAGGAAAGCAAGAGGAGCTGCAGGTCATGGCCACAACAACTCCAGCACTGTGGCTCTGGCCTGTCACTGCTTGCTGCTGAAAGGTTGATTAATCCTTTTAAAAAATTAACAAATCTAGGCTGATTTATTTTTTAAGCTATTGAAGAACTTGAGTTTTCTTGCTTCCACAGCTTAAGGCACAGCTGGTACTGTGGATCAGCACTGAGGGGACATTCTGGATGCATTTTGCAATATTCCTTTTGGGAACAGTGTTCTTCAACAACCTTCAGGTAGAGTCTATTTGTAATATTGCCCATACAGTGGTTTAGAGTTCAGAAGTTCCTGCAGTAACTGAGAGCTAAACACAGACTTGTCTCTCTTGTCATTCCATCTCACACTGCTCCTAACCTCAACAACCTCATTAATTTTGTTGTATAAGCAAGATGCTGAAGGTTTATTTAATAACATAGGAAAACTGCCTTTTCAGCACAGCATTCCTAATCCCTACCTACAGATGCCTTTGGTTTAGCCACCATACTTTAATTCCAACATACCTCTCTCGCATCTTCAATCCTACTTTATGCTGGAATAAATTCCCCTGACAGTTGTGGAAGTTGCTCTTACTAACAGAAATCCTACAACTTGCACTGCTCT
>NW_005054370.1:1312029-1327998 GCF_000277835.1 Geospiza fortis | reverse complement strand
CCTGCACAGGCATTTTTCCTAACAGTAATGATGGGAGGGAAAAAAATTGAAAAAAAAATAATACCTTGTAACTAGAATTGTAAGGAACTGGCAAATAATCATCCAAATGCAGGCTGTGGGGGCTTTATGGAAGGAATGAATAGATCCATGCATTGTTACAGGTGATAACAGATAACAGAGGGTTTGGACAGCACAGACATGAGCTCTCAAAGACAAGTTCTCCAAATCTGGTATCACACAATTTCAAACAGAAAGGAAGAAAATGACTACTTTGGTGACTCTTCAAGATCTCATTGTAAGAAAGAAGTGACTGAAATTTTGAGGGTGGAAAAGAGCTTGAAGGGTGGTGATGAAATGGGATTAAAAATTAACATCAAAATAAGAGTATCAAACTCTGGAAAAGCAGGCTTTGATTCCTTCGGGACACCTGAAATACTGTCCCATTTGAGGAGGCAGGTGCTGTTTCTTGAAAGTCGCCAGGAATTTAAACAACAGTGCAGATACCCACACGTACAGCAGGAATCCTACACAAAGCAGGAGCTCACCAGAGCATCTGCAATCCTTGTTTTCACAAGTGCTGGAACAGATAAACTAAAACTCTGTATTTGCCTATTGCTAATTTTGTTTCCTGCTTCATCTTTGCATGGTCCAGCTCTGTGACCTTTGCAGAGTAAATATGGGTGAAGGGAAGGAGCTGGTGTGACTGTTAAAGTGCCAGCTTTGTTCCCTTGATATCCAGGCTCAGTCATTAATCAAAAAGAGTCAAGCTGGTCCCTAATTACAAGCTCTCCAATCACCTCAAAAAAGAAAGCAGCACGCAAAACTAGGTCAAATAAATAAGAAGGAAATATGAAAAAAAACCAGCGCAAACACACGGGGACAAACTGAGAAAAGCCAGGAAAATATGAACAAAAATCAACAACAAACCAACCTTTAAGTGCTTCATTAACATGCAAGAGGAAATATTAGTTTTGATTCTTGCTGGGGAAGGGGGAGCAGTGACAGATGACCCTGTGAGGGCTGAAGTGACAGTACTTTTCTCTCTGTTCAGCCCTCCCTAAAGAGGTCAGCGGGGAACAGATGGCCAACAACGGCCGCGCTGGTGCGGAGCCGCAGTGACGACACCGATTTCTCCCAGGGATTTCTCCCAGGGATTTCATGGGGCTCTGGCCAAGCTGGTGCCAGGGGCAGCAAAGCACCCACAGCCAGGCTGCTCCTGCTCCACTGTCAGGATCTTTAGCAGCTCAGAGTGACCCTGAGAAAAGTTAGAAAGTCTCTTTTCCCAGCCCAGCACTTGAAGAAGGAGTCAGAGCTCTTCATTTCTCAGTCTCAAGGTTGTTCATTGTTTCTTATCTATAAAAAATTTTCTCCTGCCCTGCCGAGGTCCGTCCAGCAGGACAGTTCCAGGCACTCTGCCTGCCCCCAGGGCAGTGTTTTGTCTTTATACTAAAAACTACCTATACAATGTTTACAACTAATTCTAACATACCTATCACCTATGTTAGACAGTGAGCTTCTACTCTAAACCAATCTGTAAGTGCCAACATCACAGCAGAAATGGAGGCCAAGAAGAAGAAGGAGAAAGGCTGGACATGCCCAGATCTCTCTGTCTTGCCCTCTGAACCCCCATTCTAAAAACCCCAAAATCTACTTTTTCACCTTGTGATAAATTCACTATCATTCTACTTAACTGTCATGGTTTGCAGATCTTCATCTATGGTTGGTAATTTGCTCCACGGGTCATAATCAAACCCACAGGCATTTTGGGCTCTGTGCCAGGGTCTCTGAGCCCCCTGGTAGGGGTGTAGGGGTCTTGGCCATCCTGGACAGCCAGAGGGATGCCCTGGGTTCCCACACTCCACCTCCATCCCTGCAATGGTCCATTCTGGCTTCCTTCCCAAAGGGTTGATGAATATAGCTCCAGCTGCATGTGGGAACTTGGGGGACAGGGAATATTATGAAGTGCTGGTTTTAATTTTTGCTTATAGAGAGGGCTGCTAAGACTTTGAGATAGACTAGAGTTTACTAGAGTGTAAAACAGATAATAGAGAATAGTGTAGTTTGTTATTAGGTGAGTGTAGCCATGATATTTTCTGAAAAATCCTTTCCTTAGGATTTTTTCTCCTCCGAAGCTGAGAGGCCACAGGAACAAAATGTAAACAATGATTATCTGCTGCTGTGGAATGCAACAGGTGGATCTGTGATTGGTCTCAGGTGGTTGTTTCTAATTAATGGCCAATCACAGTCCAGCTGGCTCAGACTCCCTGTCCGAGACACAAGCTTTTGTTATTCATTCCTTCTTTTTTTTCTCTTAGCTAGCCTTCTGATGAAATCCTTTCTTCTATTCTTTTAGTATAGTTTTAATATAATATATATAATAAAATAATAAATCAAACCTTCTGAAACATGGAGTCAACATTCTCATCTCTTCCCTCATCCTAAGACCCCTGTGAACACCATCACAGGTGAGAAATTTAAGTTTTAGGATTTTTAGTATAGACATAAATAGGAAGTAAGATGGAAGCTTTGAAGTGTTGTCTTTGTCTTCTTCTTACAGTGCTTTTCCTGTGCACTAAATCTAGTACAGACAATGTACCACAACTTTTAATAACAATAAACAACAAACTGAAGACCAAAAAAGTCCCATATGTTTCTCTTTCCTAACACAAAACTGTTACAAAAAAGTTTCCCCTATCAAGAGAACCCAACAAGAGGAGCAAACAGCCATACAGGCAAAACACTCAAGATGTGTTTAAAAGTCCCTTTTCCCAAAATTTGAGATGATCTGGCTTCTCAGAAAAACTCCCATGAAATGGCAGGGAAGAAAAGGAGATAGAGCTAAACATTTTGCTGCCACTCCAAAGAGGAAACCAGGCCAGCAAAAGCAAGAACAGCTTAAAAATTCCTGAGAGAAATGGGATATTCCCCCCCTGGCTGGGCCTGCTGTCATTCTACCATGTCTAAGTCATTGCAGGGTACCTTAAAGCACGAGCAGGTGGATGGATGGCACTGTGGAAAAGCAGCAGATGGCAAAGACTGTACATAAAACTTACAAGGGAAGAGAGAAAAACATCAGCAAGAGCTAACAAGGATTTATGGAACAAAAAAAAGCCTGATTTTTTTTTTCCTACAGCATAGTCCCAGGTATTTTTGGAAAAGATGAAAGAGAAGCAACTAAACTACATAACTGACTTTTCAATCCACATGGATATTTTTGTTAGTGAGAATATGATTGCTTTATTATTTAATAATTTTAAGGTACATAACAAAATCACAATAAAACCCCACAAAACCCCTCCCATAAGGCAGGGACCTGATGAATTTCTGTTGCAGTGTGCCACACATCCAGCAGTAAAATTTTTATTAACCACTTTGCTGCTGGACAAATGTGTCCACTTAGTTTCTAGAATATATCAAGTCATGGGGCTGGAAAACAATTAAGGAGAGATAATATTCAGAACACCCTGATGAACTCAAAAAGGCAGAGAATCAGTGAGAAAAAGCACAGGGTACCATGTTTGGCAGGAAAAATCCTATATAAATACAGCATAGGGAACAAATGGCAGAGCACCAGTTTTGGGGAGACAAAAAAGCAGGTGCTGCAGTGGATTTCACTCCAAAGGCAAAGCAACAACATCACAGATGGTCAGAAATTCTTTAGCTGATGTGCTCTGTCCAGCTTGGGACTTCTACAGCAAGAGAGACACAGGTCAGCTGGAGAAAACCCAGAAAACAGCACCAAGAAGATAAAAAAAGCACAGGCCCTTGGAAAAAACTTCACTTAATCTAAAGAAATGGCAACACTGCTATTCAAAAAGGTGTTAAAGACAGAGGCAGAGAAGCAAGGAGTAAAATCTTTCTCCTTTAGCTGTGGTAAGTAGCAGTGAATTTAAATTGCAACAAAGAAGATTTGGATTAGGTAACGAAAAATCCTCCACGCTGAAGCGTTTTAAAAAAACCCAACATTAAAATGTATACCAAATCTTTATAAATATACATTTGGAGAAGAGGAAAAACATAAAAAGAAAAGATGATTTATTTTTTATGAAGCAAAATTGATATAAGGCCACACCAACTCCTAAACACAAAAACAATTAGAGAACTGGAGGCCTCTACCCATTTACAAAGTGAAATCCTACAATCTCCTTTCCAGGGAATTAGTGGGGGCAAGCCCCCAGTCACACCCTGTGCACAAGACAAATCTATGGAGGAGTTACAGGTACAGTTGTGAGCACACAGTTTAAATTACACCCTGTAATTTGAAAGTCTGGGTGCAAAATTTGCTCCTGTGGGGAGTCATAAATGAAGTGCAATGAGAGTTTTTGTTTGACCTCAGTTTATGATTTCTTGATCCCATGTTTTGGGGTTTCTCACTGTCCAATTAAGTCCCTGTCTTGCAATTAACTCTCATTAATAAACTATTTGCCTTGACAGGAGTTTCCTTCTTCTGAAACATCAAGATACCATCCATTCTAACAGATGTGGGCTGGGACTTTGATACCTCCAGTTTCTGGTGAACTTATCTTGAAATGTGTAACAGAAAATTGATCTGAACAGGAGCAGCAGCCAGATTTCTGCAGCCACTCAGAAATCCCACCAAATCTGGAATCTCTGCAGGAGCAGAATGTAGCTGCCATTCAAAACCAACCCAGAACATCACAGCATTAGCTGAGAACATGGTGTGAAAAGCAACACATTCAATTAAAATTGGTGAAACTAGAGGTAGATTTTAGGTTGTCCAAGAGATTAAATTAATAATCCTGCTCCTACAAAGTGTAAAATAGAAATTCCAGAATCAGAAAGCATTTCTGTGTTCCATGCTCTGTCTCAAGGCTGTGCTTCCAGCAGCAGCACACGGTGTTTCTAAGATGTCACTTTGGAATATTGGTTGGAGAGCAATAAAATTCTGGCAGGATCCCAAGGAGAGAAAAAGAGAATTGCAGCTGGTGTGTGCTGCAGGACCTGGGCTCCCACTGGAAGTTTCCAGCTCACCCAGTGTTAACTTACTGTGACCCTCCTTTGTGTACACATAAGGTAAATAACCACTCAAGCAGATTAGAGTAGAACAAAAATAAAGCAGAACAGGTAGTTACCATCATTCAATTACGGATATTTTTCAAAAGCACAGGGACCTGGCCTTGTTTTAGCTTCTCTTGGTTATTACCAATGACTGGAAGAGGGGGAAATTCCAGAGAAGAAAAGGTTTTATAAACTAAAGATGCAGATGAACTATGACTGGCAAACCGGAAGTTTGAAGAGCCCATATTTGAGCACTGTCAAGTCCCAGTAAATGTTTGCAGGGCTTGAAGTTGTTCTTTTCTTCATCTAAAGACTTCCTTTTGGTTTTGTTAAACACTCCAGTTTCTCCTGGTGTGTTAGCTGAGAGGGATGGGTGCTGAGGAGAGCACTGGAGTAAAACCAGGAACATTGCAGGTGTGTGTTAACCCTTCATTACTGACCAAAACTGTCACTGCAGAGGATTTCCTACTCACACCATCCCTGTTCCAGGCAGAGCCAGCTCCAGCCTGCTCCCATGCAGCATGAGAGCATTAACTGCACCCTTGGAACTCATCATCTAGTGACATTTTATTTAAAAGGCATCTGATAACTGCACTCCAAGACACATGACACCAATCAAAGCACAGCAAGTGGGGACAATCACCGGATCAATCATGGAAGTTCCAATCCAAATGAAGAGATTCATGTAGATAATCCCACAGGGATGCCACCTCACAGGTTCATCCCCTCTCCTGTGGAGGTGCTGCTCTCCACAGTGCAGGAATATTAGTGTACATACAAGCTCCAACATGGGGCAGACCAAGGAGTTAGCAGGTTAATGTGGCCATGGGCTAGAACTGTACACCAAACCTCAGCCATTTATGCATTTCAGGCATGAACCATATCAGAATTTACTCCCTCAATCTGCTGACAACACCCCAACCCATGGGCACCACTCAGACTATGCAAGGACCAAAAGAAAAAAAGCCTCACACCCAAAAAAAATTCTGTTAATCTTTGGGGAAAAATAACAGAAATCACGTGGGAATTTGTTTTTCATTAGAAATGCCAACATTTTCTACAAAAAAAAAAAAAAAAAAAAAAAAAAAAAAAAAAAAAAAGCTCCCCTTAAATTCATCACTGAAAGCAGGCTACAAACAGCAAGAAACCTGCTATGGAAAACAACTCTCCTCCCCCAGCAAACACAGAGAGATGAAAAAATTAAGCTACACACTGTGAAGGGTGCAGATAACCAGATTTACATTCCCTCCCAAGCCTGATGATATTTACCAGCAGTTGATCTGGCATCTGCTCCACAGCTCGTCCCCAATCTTCCTGGGACATAATGCACAAAGGAAAACAGCTTTGGAATCCAGCAGCTCAGCAAGAGCACAGCATGTTTGTCTCTCCAGATACTGCCGGCTATTTTGGCTTCTGGAAATACTTCAGAAGATGAGAGCCCTGTGCCAGTCCCCCTCAGTGACCAAGTGTCATGCTTTAGCTGACCCAGGAGCAGAAGCAAGGCACAGACAAGCTGCTGGCTCTATTTAGCTGAACTCCAAGAACACTTTAGAGGAGCACTGCTTCCTGGGGCAGCTGCACAGGGACACTGCAACGTAGGAGGCCAGGAAATTGGAACAGGAGCAGCAGCTCCACAGGATGTTTTGCCACTCCCAGGGATGGAGGCTGGTGGAGCCAGTCAGCCACCTGTCATCCTGAAGGGACAACGGGGTCAGGAGGGACAGGCCACAGCTGGGAGCACTGTGCAGCAAACCCTCAGAGCCCTCCAGCAGGCAAAGCTAAGCCTTAATGCTACTCTGCTGAAAAAAACTGAAAATCAAGTTTATGTTACTACAATGATGCACCATTTTGCCTGTAGGGATTTCCAACACATCTAACCCTCCTTTTCCCTTCCATCACAGTTAGGTGCCAGTGCTCAATTATTTCTGAGCCCAATCACTTTATCAGCAGCAGGTGAAAGCACAGTGAACTCATTTATTGCCAGAGCTGAAGACCAGGTTGGTGCTCTCACATAGGCAGGGCTGGACAACACAACTTACAGCATCAAAAAAAGGAAACAGAATTTCTCCTGAAGACAGGGTTTATGGTGCTGCCCTTGTGATTATTCTGGGAATCAGGTGGTGCTAATACCTTCAGCAAACGACCCCCAGCTTACAGCAGCCACAGGTCCACTGGGTGTCCATGTTCATGAGTGGTTCCAGTGTGATTACACAGGCCCAGGAAGGTGAGCAACACCTCCCCTCAGGCAGAGTGGAAAAATGCACACACACTGCCCTCATTCCTAGCCACAGGCAGGGACACTGTACCAGGCATGTCCAAGAATCAAACAGCACAGCAGCAGGACAGTGAGAGCAGCAGTGACCCGACACACACATGTCACCCGACCTGAACACTCATCTGCCTGTCTGAGATGACCTGAGGTCCCCTCCAGCCTGGGCTGTCCTGTGACATTAAAATCATTTCCTAGATGTGTGGCAGAAGCTGTAGAAGCCAACCTCTAGGAAAACAGGGGTGGGTCTCTGTTACCCCAGCGCTGAGATCCCCAGGTGTCACCTTGGAGGCACAAGAGGAGAGATGCAGGACACTGCTGCAGCCCACAGAGACACCTGGGTGGGGGAATCACAGGCCAGCAGCCCCACAGGGAAGGGATGTCCCCAGATCCACAATCAGGAAAAAATAAGGACACTGCTCCTCATGCTGCAGAGCCCAGGGTGGGAAGGATGAGGTGCTCTCTCTCCACACTGCCTCGGGAAGCTGAAGTCCCTCTGTCCCTCTGTGCTGTGTCACCTCACCATACCTGCTCCCACATGCACAGGTAAACTGAATGCACAGCTGCTGACACAGCAAGGCAAATCAAGATGAAAAAGGGAAAAGAGATGTCAGAAAACCTCCTTGTCTTAGAAACCAAATGGGAAATACACTTAAAGCAAATATGATGATGGAGATCTAAGTTTTAGTAAGATGTTTATTCTTTTAGAAGATTTCAGAATACACAAACCCATAATTTCCTTCTGCTGCATTTTTAAATTTGCTGAGTGAGCTCATTGAACATTCAAGCTGTTGTCTTCAAGTTTTCCAAATACCATTCTATTTAAAGGCACTGTGAATAGGGAATTCAATTTATCAAATGAATGAAAGAAGAATTCTTAGCAGGAACCCTGGTGAGCTAATCAAGAGTCACAATAAAATGTCAGGGGTCCTGGAATTCTCGGCAGGAGGTTAACACCAAATTTGATCCGAGTCAAGGAAGACAAAACACACTATAGACTAATAAACTGTACTAAAAGTTGTGCACTGCAAATTTCTGAAAGTTTAAACACAAATGAAGAAAATCTACTTGGTTTGTGCGATTTATACACTTCTAGTATTTCACTGCAAAAATCAAAATACACTGTTCACCATAATCATGTCATTTAACTTAAAGAAAATACTTTTTGAAACTTTGAAGTTTTTGTTCCACTGCATCTTCAGCTGCAAGGCTGTTTTGAAAATTAAGATGGCAGCATAGTTTGAGTAAGATAAGAAACAATTACTCTTTAGGCTGGAAACTGGATTCAGTTCAAGACTTATCCTGCCACCCAAAATTAAGGAAACAGCATAATCCATCCACCTTTCCTTCCACAAACCTACCAGAGTTTAAAAGATTAGCTCTGCACTGCTGAAAGGGTAATCCTTAAAACTTGAGCTTAATGGAAATAAACTTCTCTGCTCCTCTCTTCACTTTCCATACTAAAAGCATAAATTAGAATATCAGACCCAGCATCAGAATGGGCCATCATCCATTTTTCAACTTAGCAAATGAATAGCAGCTCCATGGGGGAGGAGAGACAGGGTGGGGAGAAATGGAGAAAGGAAATAGCCATAAATGATCTTCCAGGACAGGAAAACTAGTTGCAGTAAATACCACTTTGGAAATCAATTTATGGTCAATTACGATCTTACTAATAACTATTTTATGCCTTCATTTAGTGCATGAAATGCCCAGGGGAGCAAATATTCTCAGAAATATATCCAATATGTCTCAAAGTATGTTATCTGATCAGGAGATGCAGCCAGAATTCCAGAAAGAACAGCTCTTGCTTGTCTGGATGCTGACTGAGGGATTGGGGATGGGGCAGGAGGGAAGCACAATTTCAGTGAAGGTGGACTATCAGTGTTGGCAATATCACCCAGATAAAAAAAAAAGATTATATCTATCAGTCTGGGTTGTTGGCTTCAAAAGCAGTGAGTTTTGTCATCACTGCAGTATTTCACCCAGAGATTTGTGAAGTACATTTCATTCTCACAAATTAGAAAAAATTAAAGGGAGAGAATTTGTAAGAAAAAATTAAAGTTAAGGGTCTTTTTTAGGCAAATCATTACATAAACATCCATCCACTAAGCCAACCATTGCTTTAGTCAATTACTACATGTAAATGTGGTAGCAGAGTATAAAGACTGACATCTCCAATGCACTGTTGGTGTAATGAGACTTACTCGGACCATTCTTTTCTCAAGTGAAGGAGTTGAGTTCTATGAGATTGATTAGAAAAATAGAAATAGTAAAAATTACACATTCACCAAGCTCCACTAAGTTCCAGATAATAAATCTTTCACCTGAAACAGAACTATTTATACAGAGATACTGCTCCTCAACAGCAGCAGTTCTATTACTGTGACACACCAAATTTAGCTCCACACCTCGATCAGACATATATTTTATTATGATCATACTAGAAAACATTAAATAGCATTTAGTGTGCTATCACTAGGCTCTCCTCCTTCCTTATCAGAAGATGTTGCAATCTCCATTATAATTTATTTTTAAAAGATTAAAGATAAACATCTACTTCATTATAGTTTACACCAGCAAAGAGAAACCAAATAATTTCATAGGCAGGAAGATGTGAACAGCACACAGTATGCCAACAGGTTATTTTTAACTAAGAGCAATTTTTTCTGCATCACAAAACAGGAATGAGTACTGGGCACTTAAAACATTCCACCATAAGGAGATAAGGATGATTAGATTTGCAGAGATGGAGCATCTTTTGTAAGAGAAAGAATTTCAAGGTAGCACCCATTTCAAAGCTGACGATGTGGTAAAAACTCAGACAATACAAACACTGGAAGCAATTCTCCTCTGTTAAGTTTGGGCACTTGGTAAGTGCAACTAAAAACACAGAGGAAAGAGGAAAGTTGTGACCTGCAGACGGACAGAATGACGTTAGCAGAGAGATAATGAGGAATTCCTGCTCCTGCTTTTGGTAACACACTCGTGTAAAGAGTGATTTACTTGATTTACACACACCCCATTAGGTTATGCCCGCAGTGCTACTAGAGTTTTTAGCTTCATATTTCATGTGCAGGATCATCCTCAAGGCTACTGTGAACACACACTGAGTTCAAGCAGAAACATTACAAACACCACCAAGACCACCTTCCATGGTCTATTAATGACCTTGTAGAAACACAGGAAAATGGCAGTAAGCACATTATGCATCTGTACAGCGGATTTTTTTTTTTTTTTCTTGGCATTCTCCCTGAACTGCTCCTTTTTTCTAGAATGGTTTGTGTTAAAGCACTGGGCTGATGCTCTTTTGTTTACCAGTAACCAGCTACTGTTTAAAAACAAGGATCTCCATTGTCAGCACCAATGAATGACGTGAGCATCAGCCATGAAAACACTTTGGAATTCTGAAGAACTAAAAGACCTGAGAGTCGGAGGCTTGAGCAGGACTGAAATCAAACTGACACAACACAGATATCTGGCTGAGCTTAAAATAGACTTGGCAGAAGTCAGCCTGGACTAAGAATCGATCTGTGGACACACACTGACCACCCAGAATGTGTTCAAGCCACAGCAAGCACTCCCCATCCCTCCACCAAAACAAACAGCTCTCCCATTTCCCTTCGGGAAGCTTTGGAAATGCAGGATGAGAGAGAAAACTGCAAACTTTGTGCAAACAGAACACAGGAAGGGAAGAAACGAATAGGAAGGAAAAGAGCACATCTAAGAAAAATCATGTAATGCCATTCTAAGAGACTCCTCTTGGGCAGGACCATAACAAAGGCAGCAGCACCATCCCTTCAGAAAATCAGCATGGGAAAACATGCACCGACCCCAGAACAAGAAGCTGGGGGACAGAAGTAGAGGGAAGAATGGATCTCCCTCTGAAAACACCCATGGGCAGCAACTAAACATAGCCCAGGGTGGTTGTTTTCTTTGCTGTGGAAGGGGGGTGGCTGTTATCTTTTCCTAAATGAGCCTATAGCTGGTAGCTGCATGATAACTATTGAGATATATAAACATATTTTTCTCTGGGGCTTAATTACCACAAAGGATGCCAACCAATTTGACATGTCAATTTTTCTCTCAAATAAAAAAAAAAAAACACCTGAAAAATCTTATTGTCTAGCAATGCAGAGCTTAAAAAACAGCCCAAACACCCAAGGAATAAATATTAGGTATTTTCAATACAAAGCAATAAGCAATTGTTATCATTTCTCATAACCGAGTTCCTAAAACATAGAGGTTCTGGACTGAAATCTAAATAAATGTACATCGGGTTTGCAATTTCTTAAATGGCTGTACATTTCAAACCCCAGAAAAAGCAGGCTGCAGATAGCTGTTTATTACAAATGACTTCCACCTCCTCCACAGCCCTCAAAGGCAAACTATAAAGCTGTGTGCAAAGCCAGACAATCTGGGCACCCAGCCATAAACCATCACTGCTGCAGCACAGATAACTGTTCTCCCTCTCAGCCATCCTTGGCTGCAAACCCACGGGGAAGAGCTCCAGAAACCAGACCTCAGGACCGGCAGGGCTTCTAATATTTTATGAACTTGAATTACAACTACGTTTGAGACCTCAGTGCTGAAAAATTACAGCGCTGATTCACACCCAGGGCTGAGACCAAAACTCACTCGGATTTGCCTGGTACCCTGAACCTCGAGATGCAACAACAGCCAGTGATTTTACAGCTGCCTTCAGTGACAGAAGCCTTTTTATTGGGAGGAAGAGACAGACATGCTACTCTCTTCAAAAACAAGACAAAAGAATCAGATGCATATTTTAGAGTAGTGCTGCATTTTCCACCATCTTTGACACGGCCTCAAAGAGCACAGTGACTGCTCTGGGCCAGTTTCTTTATGATCAAATCCAGACATTTGTATCTTGGGCGGGAGATTTTAAAACATTAGTGACAAGGCAGGAAGGAGCACAAATGAAGTTTCAGAAAACACAGTTGTAACTGTATTTGGGAATCCACGGTGAAGTTAACCATGATTAAGTAATGATAAAATAATCCTAAGTACATCTCCTTCTGGCATTTAAGATGTACAACTTAGCCATGCTTTCAGTTGACAATTTTCCTAACTAGCACGGATTCCTAAAGGGAGATCAAATAATACTTTGATTCCTCTGCTTTCATACATTAAGAATAACCATCTTTCATTTTACCAACAGCGTTTGCCAGTGAAGAGACGGCGCAGAGCACATAGATCATTTAGTAATGCAATTTACTGTCACTTCTAGATCATCTCCCCATTCAATAAAGTATACTTCTCTTCTAAATACTATTTGCCCTGGCTGATATCTTAATAATACAGCTGAAAACCTCAAGCCATTATCACTAGAAGGCATCAGCTGATCCTAAATTGGCTAGACTGCAGCGTCACAGGCATTTAAGAGGTTTCCTTATCATTCATCTTTAATACTGAGGGATCGACACACTCCTACCTGCAGCTTCTAGGCCAAGGGGAAACCTTCTAATGGTATTACCATTATCTTGTAATCTGAATTTTAAACAATTAAAACAATAGCACTTTTGTGTTGCAGGTCTCTACTGTTACCAAAGATGATATATTTTTTATCAGTTGTCATGTTCAAAGTCTTACATAAAACACAGATTTTTTTTTAAAGCAGAAATATGCACTCTGCACTGAAGCTGCTCAACCTTTAAAGAGAAGCAGCACTGTAACAAGGCACTTAAATTGAAGCCATCAAGAGAGACCACTTGGTTTGCTCAGGAAAGGTTTGGTCATTTTATTTTAAATCTGCAGTTCTTTTAGTCAATACGATCTGGCAATTCTTTCCAAATGAAAGCCTCTTTTTACTGAAGCAGGGGATGGCTCCACCCCTGACCTCCTCCTTCAGCTTGTTTTGGAAAGGGGCCAGATGACAGCATTTGGAAAAGCGCATGTTTATCTCGGCGAGGCCAGCTGCTAAGTTAACATATTACCCGTTCCCACATCCCCCGCTCTTGGTTAAGTCTTCACAGCTAAAACTGAAAGTAAACGCTGCCATTGGGCTTTTAATAAATGTAACATGAAAGAGAAAAGGACTCTCCATGGCACGGAGCATCTGAAGGGGCTACAGAGGTCTAGGTCATTTTGAGTGAACAGCAGGCAGTAACTCTGTCAATAAAATTCCTGGCCTTTCTGAATGAAGTGAATGAAAAACTGAAAAATAAGCGGTTTTATTTCTAGATTAATTTAAAGCTATGCCCTCCACAAGACTGCCACTCAGCAACAGTTTGCTTGACTACACAAGATTATAAATCCCTGCTTGACAAAACCTTTCACTTCATCTGGTTTTATTGTTAGTCCATACTTGGCAAGGTATGGAACATGGGAGCTTTGAGAATTCTAACAAAGAATCTTCAGATTAAAAGTAGTCTTATGCCCAATTGCTTTTTCTATTTTAAGGAAATTCCATCTCATCATTTTCAAAGTCTTAAAAACTTCTTTCAAGCAAAAAGAGCACAGAATTACCTCACTTCCCACAAACACCAGTGAGAAACCTCAACTTAGCAAAAGCAGAGTGTGTTATCTTATTAGAAAAGAAATCCTGGAGAAGAAACCAGAAATTAAGGCAGAGGTGGGGTTTTCATCGATCCCAGCAAGGTCCAGCAGGCTTTGCAATGGGCAAACCCATCCACTCACAGGTGATCAGAGACAGATTTTGGAGGAAGCCAAGATTCCATGGCTGAGGGTGAACCTCCAAGTCCCCAGATGGTTTTTAGCCCAAGGGCAGTGTCCCACAGCAAACTCCACTCTGCTGTGGCCAGCGGGGAAATGGCACAGCCCAAGGCTGCCCACAGGGATATTCCCAGACACTGGGACTGGCACCTTGCACCACTGACAGCTCCAAAATAATCCATGTGCTGCAAAGCTGATGTACAGCACACACAAACCACCCGCGTGTAACACAACAGCTCTTAGTCTGATGGATCCCAGACTTTAATCTGTCAATATGGGAATCCACACATAGAACAGAAAAATTAATATATCCTGCTGCAATCCAGGGAAGTTCTCAAAAAAAAGGTTTGTCTGTCTTGTTTCTTTCATTGCTACGAACAAAACCTTTACACCAAAGTACAAAATTCTGCCTAAAATTAGCCCCTACTAATGCCCATCCCTCTCGCCCTGGAGCAAGTCCTGGCTGCAGCAGTTTTCCCCGTGGCAGCACCTGTTCTCCGGGGGCTGGACTGCAATGAACCTTCCTCAGCTCAGGAAGCCAGGCAGATCACTTCCACTCAGAAATGATCCGTTCCCCTTTGAAAATAAGGACAAAGCCACACAAGGCATTATTCCACTACTGCTGCTGCCCTTAAGCACCCATTTTCCCTAAAAAAAGTTCAAATTAATCTGATTTACTACAGCCCTTTTTTCTCACTGACTGAGTCCTGGGCTCGGAAGCAGCTAGGTGAGGTTATCCACCAGCAATCCCAGCCAAAAAGCACCACAGTGCTCCCCAGAGCAGACCGAGCTTCCAGAGGCTGGAGCAGCTTCCACACTGGGGTATCCAGGGCTGACACTGCTGCTTTCACCTTCAGGAAAGATTTCCAGAAGCCACAGCAGAGACGCCAGCGCATCCGGGGGCTGTTGCTCAGCACACACCATTTTGAGCTGACAAATAACACACAGCAACGGGCAGCCAGACATCCCAGGGATTCCTGAAGCCCAGGAACCGCGGCTGCGGGAAGGAAACTCTGTGATGTGCTAAGCACAGCTTGCACCCGCTGCAAGTCACCTCCTATTTCCTTGGAAAACACCAGGGGAAGCAGTGAGAACCCGTGTGTACCTTCTCGAAATTATTATTTTTTAAAAAAAATGTAATATCCGAGAGGAAACACCATTTAAATTCTCATTTAAATTTGTCGGGGAATCAAAAAAATAACCCCAAAAAACCCCACCCACCGCAGGGAAGGAGGGCAGGATCTGGAAGCCGTGCCTGGCTCTCCCAGTGCATCCAGCAGCAGTGCAGATGTTCTCCTGCTCCTCCGCTCTGGCATTGTCCTCAGGTCCACAGCACCACCGACACCCACCTGATTTAAAGCTCTGCACCACCGGCCAGCCCACTAACAGCGGGATTTATTGGAATTTTAATTACCTTAACCGGCCTAATGTCCACAGCAAATTTCTGTACATAAATTAGCATAATTCGCCAGATACATACATATGCAAACGAGAGGGAAAAATATGCAACAGACTCGGGTATGACGTCCCAAAGATTATTTCTAAATTTAAACTGGCTGTTAGAATAATTGAATAAATCTCATCTCGCAGATACACTCGAGTTGTAGCAGAAAATAAACTAGTCACAAAGACCTGCAGTATTATTTTTAATGGGAAAAGAGGGGGGGAACCCAATTGAGTTCAATAAATCCCATAATTGAACCTTCAACTAATTACATATTAAGAAGATTAACCTTTGACACAAACTTGTGATACAAACAAAGAAGCCTCGAACAATTAATAAACTTCCAGTGTTTCAAGATTTCTCAGGTTAACAACTGAGCCCTCCCCATTTTCCACCCCTTCTGCTTCGCAGTTAAAGGAATAAACTCTGTTTAATACTCTCTCTCCCCCTGGATATTCCAGGTTTAGACGAAGATCTCTCTGTGAATACACAGGAGAAAATTACTGCGGATGCTCGCAGTCTCATTACGGGGGGGGGGGGGGGA
>NW_005054370.1:1310272-1311779 GCF_000277835.1 Geospiza fortis | reverse complement strand
GGAAGGAAAAATAACCCAAAGCTAAATATTTTAACTTTTAAGAGAAAGCAGCCATGAAGGACAAAGGTGGAGCTCATGTGCTCGCCCATAGGGCAGCACTGCTGGCCATGCCCACAGTTTTCCAGCCCTGGGATCATTTCCAAGCCGCTGTGCGATAATTTTCACACGCGTAAGTTCTAAAGCAAGAGCACACACGGTCGTGCCT
This sequence comes from Geospiza fortis, assembly GCF_000277835.1. NCBI lineage: Eukaryota > Metazoa > Chordata > Aves > Passeriformes > Thraupidae > Geospiza > Geospiza fortis. The sequence goes on along the minus strand of NW_005054370.1, from coordinate 1,311,574 downwards.
TGCAGCAAGAGCTGCCTTCATGTCATGTCTGAATGGCACAACACGCTCACAAATGGCACTTTCTGCTCGCTGCGCGGGGAGAAACAGCGATTCCGGACAGAGAAAAACCACCCACTTAATTCTACTATTAAAAAATATCCGGAAATTGCTCGCATTTAAAAAAAATCGTATAAAAATAAAAGGGGTTTTGAAATGTTTTGGGGTGTTTCTTGCTTCGCTGACTAATAAACAGTTTAAAAATAATAATAATCTAGTTTAGACTTGTGAAAAAGGAGGAATGCACCGGCTTTGCAGGTCTCTTCCCCTGCTAACTTCTACCGTGCCCGGATTAAGAGAGGCTCTTACCCCTTCTTACCTTTTAGTCTTTTCTTTATGGGGCTCTTTGGCAGCTTTCGATTCAGTCTTGCTGTAAGGAAACAAGTGAGTATTTTGTCTACCGTGTAGGGGTCTTTCTGACGTGTTCCTTTCTTATTTTTAATGCTTCTTATTTTTTTTTAATTTTTTTGTAAGTGTACCCGTAATTTCACGAATATGAATACGAAAAAAATCTCACACGGCCAAAAAAATTAAGTTTTTTGTTGTTGTTGTCGTCGTTTGTTTACCCCCCTCAGGGAAAAAAAAAAGTCTGCCACACAGGAGATGAAAAAAACCCAACAGATCAACAGGAAAACACTATCCAAGTAGAAAAGCAAAGAGCTTCAGTGTTATCCAGCCCAGAGGAGAAGTGCAGCAAAAGCAGGTCCAATTCCAAAACAAGCTTTTGATTTCCAGTGAAGCAAAATAAAAATTAAAAAAAAAAAACAACAACAAAAAATAACCAAGACCAAGAAACCAAGACAAAATACACGTTCAAGTCCCCAGCTAAATTTCTGCACGAGTGTGTCTTAAATACAAGTTTGCTTTCATGTGTTGCAGCAAAACCCACGGAAAGCCAGGATTTGGAGTTGATCGGGATGAGTTCTCGTGTGTGTGTCTTGATGGGTTCTCAGTCCACATGGAGGAGCATCTGAGGGTTTTTCAAAAAGTGCAAATCAAAAAAAGAGAAACCGGGATCCAGAAAAAGAGTTTTAAGATGGATCCCCCCTTCAAAATAAAAGGAGGAGGGGGGTGGAAAAAAACAAAAAAAAAACCCAACTGAAAGAGCACGGCGGAGGCACGGGGGGATGCGGAGTCTCACATGGGGCTGCGGGCAGGAGGAGGATCCCGCCGGGAGCTCCGGGGGGGCGGAGGATCCAGCGCAGGCTCTGCCAGGGGAGGAGGGTCCGCGGCTCCGCAGGGACCCCGCGGGCGATCCGCGGCGGG
>NW_005054370.1:1308526-1309474 GCF_000277835.1 Geospiza fortis | reverse complement strand
CACACCCCTCCCCTGGGAGTGGGGGGAGAGAGAGGGCGAGAGAAAAGTGTCCCAGTGTCCCCCTCCAAAGGGGTGTAGAGGGGCTGTGTTCCCCCAGAAGGGGTGCAAAACATGCACGCACACACACACACACCCGAGCATATGAGCGTCGGAGCATTCACCCCTCCGTCGCACACCCCCCCGTGGGTGGGGGGAAAGCGATGTGTCCCCCCAAAAGAGGTGTGGAGGGGCTGTGTTCCCCCGAAGGGGTGCAAAACACGTACACACCCACACACCCGTGCATGTGGGTTTCGGAGCACTCACCCCTCCGTCACACACCCCCGCGGAGAGGTGTGGGGGACGGCAGAGCTGTGCCCCCGTCCAAAAGGCACAGAGGGGCTTCACCGCCACCCCCTGCAAATGGGGGTCGGTGCATTCACACCCACACCGGCAAACAGCGTTAGGTGCGTTCACCCCTTCCTCACAACCCCTGGGGATGGGGGTGCAGGAGAGCTGAGCCCCCCAAAGGGCTATAAAGGAGTACAGAGGGCTCCCCCCAACCCCCTGCAAATGGGGGTCGGTGCCTTCACCCCTCCTCACACCCCCCTGCGGGCTGGGGATCTGCGGGGGCCGGCCGAGGGGTGCAAAGGGGGGGTCACACACATCCCTGCTGCACCCCAAGAGCCCCCTGTTTGTGGCAGGTGTGAGCACACACTGCAGGGACACACCTGGGGACACTCTGGGCTACCCACGGACACGGCCCAGGACACCTCCCCGCGCAGCCCTGCTGGGCTCAGGGCCATCGGAGGGGATCCCCGTCCTACCCGGGGACTCCAAAAATAATCCCGGCGTTTGAAATGCAACCCTGGCTGAGTACACCAGACGGGACATGGAAATGTCACATTTCAGAGTGGCAGCGCTTGACTTGTCCCCCACAATAACCACATTAACTGTTTCTGTCAGGAGAAA